>NC_140415.1:59402500-59820000 GCF_965140295.1 Lepidochelys olivacea | reverse complement strand
AGGGAAAGAATAGATAAGGTGGGTTGAGAAAATGTAGGAAAAGAATAGTGTTGCAAATAAAAAACTATAGGCTTGATCTTTTGAGGTACGGCTTCCACTGCTGCTGTTGGGAGTTGACAGCACTCAGACCTATTTCCTATAGCCTTGGAGATGAGCAGGTAACTTTTAAGCAAATCATCCTTTTTTTTGCTTTTCTTTTTTTTTTTTTGCTTTACATATTTATTATATCATAACCTGTCAAAGCAATGTGAGTGTCTGGGATCAGCATTTGCTGGAGGCCGGTAACTAACTTAGCTAGCTGGAATAAATTTAAGCCCCTCCAACTGGCCATTGACAGTCAGGAGATGTCCTCCCCATCGCCACTATTGATTAAATAATACAACTAAGAACCTATTGTATAAATATTATAAGCACATTATCAAGTTAGTCCTCAAAACATCGCTGAGAATGGACCTCAGCACCTTTCAGGACTAAACCTTATAGCCCTGGAGATCAGATCAGTATCATAACCAGACCCCTACCCATTTCTTTTATTTATTATTACACTAAAAGTTTGTGCTGGGTTTTTCAGCCCACAAAAAAGTTTAAGATTGAAAAAATTTTTCTTGTTCCACATTGGGATGAAACTAAGATCTTTCAACATTTTTCAAGAGAAAGATAGTCTCACCTGCCAATAGTTCAATGGTTAGGACAGTCACGTAGCATGTGGTAGCCCCAGATTCAAGTCCCTCCTCTGCTTGATTTGGAGCAGCAACTTGAACCTGAGTCTCTCATATCCAGTGAGTGCCTTAATCATCTCCGTCAAATTATATTCTAGACCTGAGAAAGCTTTTCAACAAAACAGATATATTTCTGCAAAAATATTAGGTTTTGGCAAAATAAAGTTTTTGAAACATTTTCAACCAGCTCTACTAAAAGAGCAACTGTGGGGAACAGAGACACAGTAAAGGGCCGCATAGTGGATGTAAAGCCACTGGTTGTACGGGTGCAGAACAGAGGCTTGCTCACCCAACAGGATTTTCCACTAGCCATTTGCTCAATGTTGGCATAACCCTCCAAGGAGAACATGGGGAGCAATGCTACTGTGGCACCCTTTGAAAGAGAGCAGCGGGTTCTCCCACAGTGTGGGGTTAATTCTCGGATGTGGCCCGGGCCTTGTGCTGACTGTATCCCAACCATTATTGGCAATTGACTTACATAGTTCCTGCACTTCTTGAGCATAGAGGACTATCCTGGCCACTGGGCAGAGGCTCTCTTGAACACCCACATAGGGCATGCACTAACTGGCCCAAAGTGATTTGTTACAGAGGATGCAGATTTCAGAGCCAGGAATTCCTGTGTCCCAGCCCTTTGCTTAGACACCTATATCATGTCTCTCAAGTAACTCCCTGCCTCTGTCCCTTTCTCTTATTCACATAACTCACATAGGTCTGACACAATGTCCACTGAAGTCAATGGAAAGGCACTATGTCAGAAACAGACAAGTTTACAAATTAAAGAGATGGTTGGAGCAGCCCAAATGCATTTCTCTAAAGGAACATCTATCAGATTGTAATAACTTCATCTAGTAACCAATCAAAAGTAATTTTCCCTCTGTTGATACTCACACCTTCTTGTCAACTGTTGGGAATGGACAACATCCACCCTGACTGAATTGGCCTTGTTAGCACTACAAAAATAATTTTCCTCTGTTGATATTCACCCCTTCTTGTCAACTGTTGGGAATAGGTCACTTGATTGAATTACCCTCGTTAGCAATGACCCCCAACTTGGTAAGGCAACTCCCATCTTTTCATGTGCTGTAATATATATACCAGCCTACTGTATTTTTCACTCCATGCATCTGATGAAGTGGGTTTTAGCCCACAAAAGCTTATGCCCAAATAAATTTGTTAGTCTCTAAGGTGCCGCAAGGATTCCTTGTTATTTTTGCTGATACAGACTAGCACGGCTACCCTTCTGAAACCTGTCAATCATGCATGTGTGTCCCACAAATTTTAGAGAGTCAATGGTCACAAGAGGGTTTTTCAGAGAACTCTTTGGATAGTCTCATTTCTGGAAAAAGAAATTACATTTTAAGGAGTATTACTAAAACATGTCATAACTGGGCCTCCCATAGCTAGAAATGCATGTTCTAATTATAATATAAACCATTTTATACCACTATCCTTTGTTCAGCAGTTAAAATACTTTCATAGGATACACTAGAGGTCCCTAATATTTTTACATATGTTTCCCTTATCTGATAAATATAGTATTCTTATAATACTCTGTTTTCTCAACAAGAAACAGAAGTACTTGACAGCAACATTTTTGGAAGAAAGGCTGTAGATTTATTTTAAGTTCTAGGAACTTTAATGTTAAATATTTAATGCTGAATGTTTCTTTTTTTAACCTAAATTATATAGTGGCGCCCCCTACCCCACTGCTCACAGAAGCCAGAACACAAAATGATCAGTCTGCTTGACAATGTGGGACAATTTTTTAAGAATACATTTGTCTTTCTTAGTTTACATTAGTACACAAGCTAATTCACACACACCACAGAAGCATGTCAGAAGAGCGACAGCAACGATATGAAAGAGCTAACAAAAAATACCTTCAACATTTCTTCAAAAGAACTTGACATCACTTTGGGATAATGGGGAAACATCCTGCCCCGCAACTACTGTAGAAATCACAAGGGCGTAGATGGAGTGCTCAGAGAAAAGTCACTAGAATTTTCTGACATTTTCAATATCTATTTTATAATGGTCAGATTCCTGAGTATCTGAACAGGCATGTCTGAAGATCCCAGGTGCTACAGCTTTCATGGGAGTTAAGATTGCAACTCAGTTCCCATGATAATCCGCACACGCCCACTCCCTCCTAGTTTCGCTAACTTAGTCTTCTCAAACATTCATCTTCAGAGAAGAAATTTTCTGGTTGGCCTGAGCCCAAAAATGATCTAAATAAAAAAACAACAAAAAACAAAACTCCCATGTGGCTAAAAAAAGAGTACCATTCAAGAATTATTTTGGGCTCAAATTCCTCAAAGATGGAGGAATACTCACTTGTGGCTGAATTATGATTAAGCCCTAAGTGGCCATGCAAGGGAGTAAGGGGATATAAGGCTCCCTCACACCTGAATGTATGGATCCCATCTTGATCCAGAGTCTGGGTTTGTGTGGGGAGTGGGAAAGCAGGGGCTACATGCCTGATTCTTCTCCATGAAAAGCAAGTGGGCAGGGAAGGGTACAGAGTAGGTGGACTCATGACCTCACCCTGCCTGTGTGCTAGCCGGCAGAGAAGGCTAGGAAAGGGGAGGACAGCATGCTGTGTATAAACATGGGGCTACATGGCTCCTCTCAAAACAGGAGCTCCAGAGGAACTGTGACTCTGAGGGCTGTCTCTCAGGCCTTATCTGTATGGGGTATTTTTTTCACCAGTGCATGGAATTGTGACAATAAGCACATGCTCAAGTGCTTTACTGGATTGGAACTTCATATTTCAAACCACAGCAGTATTAAATTATTCATCAGAGTGACTGACATTATGTCTGTGCACTTCTTTGGGTTTGTCCATGAAGGATAGCAAGGATATTAGAGATTCTGATGCACATTTGTGTTGAAGCATTTGAGGTGGTAATCTTATTCCACCCAGCAGTTAAACATTATTGTGTGTGTCAAAACAAAAATGTAATCCTGGAAGTGGATGTCATGTAAAAATGCCATGCTGAAGGAATACTGCAGTGATTAGCTCTAATACCTTTGCTAGCTCAAGGAATATTTACTTTAAAATAATATGTATTATTTTTTTGCAGAAGATCTACAAATGGAAGGGGGAAAATATCTAGAAGCTTGCACATTTGTACAGCTCTTTTAATTATTTAATTTAGGAGCTGTTATTAAGCTGTAAATAACACAAGTAGGCTGTATTTTATATTTGCAGAATAACTCACATTCTGAAGTTACAAACTTCCTGATTACAGGATAATCGATCCACTTACCACTGAAATTCAGCTACCTTTACGATGGAATATAATAGATGTTAAAAACAATATAAAGCCTAAAAAATAGGAAGCTAAAAAAAATAAATGGGCCTGACTCTTTTCTTGCCTATGTTTTTATACCAATATAATTCCATTAACTTCACAGGAACTACTCCTGATATAAGAAGGTAAATGGAAGGAATTTGGGGCCTAATAATTTCAACTGGAAGTGCAAGGAGAATTTTGGTTGTGTAATTCCAATCTATTTAAATGGGATTTGGCCAGGACATGAAGACTAATAATACTTCTTTCCTGAAACCGCAGAGTCCTTCCAATATAACAAGTTTTAAGTGCCTCTATTTTATGATACTCTTGACGGCATCCTGGGACATAAATTCAGTATAAAATCAGACGCAAGAGTACCACCTACTGAATCACCAACTGCACCTCCAGCAGCATCCCGAGGTTATCATAGAAGTTTCATATCCAAGTACAGACACACCCCGCTCTATTTATCCTATAAAGTCAAATGAGTTCATGACCAGAGATGTTACAGCAGCAGAAAAATATTCAGCACCACCATATTTTTTTCATCAAAAGCAAAGTTACATGGGACAATATTTTATATTTTACAAATGAAAACAGAAGCTAGATAACATTATTAAATGAACTCAGGAACTTTGTACAGAGGAGGAAAAAAATCTCTCAGTTGATGTGTTCATCATCTTAATTGGGAATAGTCATAATTATACATACTTGACAAAGTACAAGTTTACAATTAGGCTTTCCCTACATTAATTGTGACATTAACTCACTAGGGCCAACTCTGGCATTTAGGTCATGTGCTAATTTAGCACTAGAGATGTTCTGGGATTGAAATACCCACAGTTCTGAACTGTTGGTAGGTATAAAATAAAATACCTCCTTTGTGAGGCTAAACCTGCAAATTAGTCACCAAATTCAGGTTAGATTTTTGCCTCACAAATTAATAGCAGAGTCCTTTAGTGCAGATATCTTAAAATAGATATAATCAGTGTCAGCAAAATCTGTAAAATACATTTAAGAGTATTAGGAAAATATCTAAAAAATCAACATCTGTAAGATGTTTGAAGCCCTCATCAAAATATATGTGACTGCTGTGTAAGACTAACCACAGGAAATATGGTATGGAAAAGACATGTAAAGAAGGAGAAGTTTTGTTTAAGTATGAACTAGATAACTTTGCATGAAATAAAAACTGGGATTTTCTTTAACGCACCTTAAGTAAAGCATCTGGAAAATAATGGAGATAGATCGCTATGTCTCATAAATCTGGCAGTTAAATGTTACTAGATATGACTATCACTGACAGCAAGATTTACTTATGCACATCATCCCCCCAATGGCTAACTAATTAGTCATTCAGTTCATCTTCATTACCATTGCTATCTTCCACCTCGCCATTTGAAAAAAAGATTGAAATAGGAGAAAGTTTGGAGATTAATTTGTAGAAATGTATTTGGAACAGTGAAAGGTTCTAACTTCAGCTCCACTTTGTCGACAATTTGGTGACTCTTAGCATATGCTTAGAGACTCATCTTGTTTTCAAGCTTTTCAGGTTGGGAAAGATGGTGGTGTTCTGGGCCAAGGTGTTGGAAGCACCGCAGGCCAGCAGAGGTACTCTGGAAAACGAGACCCACACGCAGCTAAGCAGCGAGTTATTGGCTTTATTGAAGGTTAGTGACACACCCGCAACGGGGACTCCAAGCGTTGCTGTCAGAGGCGGAGAACCCAGCACACCGGAGCTTTGCCTGGGACGGAGTCCAACGAAGGGGTAAACAAAGAGCCCTAATAAGCCGTACACAAAATCAGCTCATGAATATATAATAAGGTACTTCCCAACAGGGGCTTTCCACTACCTGCACAGGGCCCTGCAGGGCAAATAGAACCGGCCGAAACCAGTTAGAGTTGGTTCTCCATGTCCTACAGTAACCGGGCGGCCTTGAGAAAGCGGAAGTTCCCTAGCTAGGCCGTAACAAAGTCTTCCGCAGTCCCTTACAGGTGGTTAGGGTTATGAGGTAGACAATAAAGTAATCTTCTTAATATTGGAGAGGTGCAATTTTGAATTTCTGTATGGACCTCACAGAGCCACTGATAAGTGCAACATATACATTTATAAAATGATCCAAATAATTATACTTATTACATGCTTAACTTTAAAAATAGATTTTGGTGGATTTTAATGCTTATTAATAGATGAGGACTGTACATGAACAGGCATATCCTCATGGCCTAACCAAAGCACCTTAATCTAATTTTCAACATATTTCACTGTAGACTTTTGGAATAAAAATCACTGAAGGTGACAAAATAGATGGCATTACATATGATCTTTAGAAATCTCTCCAGAAAGTCTATTCAGTTGGTATCCTCAAAACCCAGACTTCCACAAGTGAAAGATCTGCAGGAAATATAGTTCTGAGACACTTAGGAAAAATAAGTATCTTTACACAAAGGTGTATATACATTTAATATTGATAGGACTAAATAATTGATTATATGATGCACCTATATAAATTTAAAAAGTAATGGGGAAGATACCTGCTGTCAATGCATTGCTAAAGTGCTGCTTATATATATATATATATTCTTTGCATAAAGGAATCACCATCTGGTTTACAACTGGCATAGCTGGCCTTTCACCACCAATCTCCCTCAGCAGCGGGGACATGTTTCCTGAGTTGCTCCAGAACTATAAAAAATATTCCTTTATCACCAGAACACTTCAGTAATATCATGTCCAACTTTAGAAGAGGTTAATGCTTTTATATAAAAATCTTGAAGTCTCAGTAACTACTCAATTATAAATTTCTAGGAGAGATTGAGCATACTAATTGTTGAAATCTTGGCATTTTTTTCAGATTCACTGGCTACAATAACTCTTTAGAGCCCTTTAGAATTTTTCAACAAGTTTTATAAAATGAGATTTTCTTGAGTTTAAGTCAGTGTGTTCAGAAAACATTCTGATGTGAACAAGCCACTTACTATAGATGCCGATTGCACATCAACCTAAAATGTGTCTCCCTAATGAGAATTAATACTTGATCCAACACTGCTTTGTAGGACCTCAAATTGTCTGTGCTCTTTCTTCTTCTTGTGGCATCTCCATTACTGGATGTTGCAACTATGGTAGCCCATTCTGAATGATCCTCTGCTAATCTCTTTGTGGATGAATAGTTCTTTTCATCCACTAGAATACCACATCATCCATCCAAGATCTTCTTTTTCTGCCTCATATTCTTCTGCTATCAACTTTCCCTTGCAGTGCCTGTAAACATGCATTGTCCACTGAACCACTTAAAATATGCCCTGCAAATCAAATCTTTTTTATAAGATCTCTGACTAGCATTTGCTGAGTTCCAGTCATCTCCAATACCTTTGCATTGATGATGTAGTCTATCCATGATATTTTCAGAATTCTTCTATAACACCATGATTTGAATTATTGTAATTTCTTTATCATCAATTATGTGAATGTCCATTTACTCAAACCAAACTCCCGTTAATTTTATGGGAGTTTTGTTGAAGGTTTCCAAGATGGAATTCTCTTTGTTCTGTATTGCACCAAGCATATTGCTGGTGCTTGCAAAATCAAATCAAAATAAAATAAACTAATACAATAAAACACTTAAGCATATGCTTAACTTTAAGTATGTTGCACTAAAGTCAAAGAGACTTATGCATATGCTTCTAAATTGTGGTTAAATGCTTTGCTGAATCAGGGCCTCCTAGTTTCATGATCTGTGAGACTCTTAGCTTTGTCTTGGATGGAGACGCACCAAGTTTATTAATCTGGAAAAAAACCTCCCTTTTACGTTGGTAACGTTTCAGCAGAAATGGGCAAGAGCAGAACCTTTATGTCCAACTTGACTGACATGAGAATCTGGGACTAATTTTTACATGCCTTGCTTGAAGAATAGCATGCTTTGCAGATCAGGCCATTGAAATGTTCACATGGTAAAACATTACTGCTTTCGGAGTAAGGTAGATGGGACCGAAAAATTATGCAAAACAATGCATCAGTCACAAAAATATTACAGCTACTGTGATTGTAAAATACATATGTATGGTTTCAAAATGTCAAGATATTGTTATAAAGAAAGTGAGCTGGAGAAGCTCATCTTTCATATTTGTAATTATTACTTTTTATGATGAGTGCACCATTAAACAGAGAGGCTTTTGTGCCAAAACAAAGTCCCACACATTTAAATTAAGAGTAGGCTTTTAAAGCTCAAATGCCACATTAAATATTAATGAGGAGATAAGAATTTGGCATCGTTTTATGATCCTGACACAATGATCTAAATCCGCTTGTATATAGGGGTTTAGCTCTACTTAGCATGATCTGGCAAAATTTCTCAGCACAGCTTAGGTCTTGGGTGAAATTGTTTCATTCTAGTATGTTTACCCTTTCCAGAGTACTTGCCTGCTAAGTTTAAAAATTACATATTTTCAAATGGTTATAAATTAACTTTATTTCCTTTCACAATGAAAGCTACAGGACAAAAAGAGAGAACAATCTGTTATTAAATCTCCTCAGTTTGGCAAATGGTCTTTCACTTTTGGAATATTGATATGGGAAATTTTGATACACCTATAGAAAGCAAAGTTCATGCTACAAAAACTAGTTGTGCCCTACTAATCAAAGATATCTTCAGATGGCATTTGCACTAGAGAAATTGAAATGTCTCAACCCACAATTCACAAATATTTGCATAATATTCAAAAGTTAAATCTGGGGGGGAAGTGATTTAATAAATAATAAATAATAATAATAATAAAAATTATGTGGATGTTTCTTATGAGTTAATGATCAAGTTTCAGTTCCATAAGAATCTAAAGAATAGATCCAAACCCCAAGACCCATCTAAAGCAGAGCCACCCTTAACTTCCAGCTAGAATATTTTTCAAGGAAATGAATGGCAAACATTTTCATTACAGACAGCCCCCAAACCTGAAGCAAATACTCACCAGCAAGCACACACCACACAACAGAACCACTGACCCAGGAACCTATCTTTGCAACAAAGCCATTGCCAACTGTGTCCACATATCTATTCAGGGGACACCATCATAGGGCCTAATTACATCAGCCACGCTATCAAAGGCTCGTTCACCTGCACATCTACCAATGTGATATATGCCATCATGAGCCAGCAATGCCCCTCTGCCATGTACATTGGTTAAACTGGACAGTCTCTACCTAAAAGAAAAATGGACACAAATCAGACGTCAAGAATTATAACATTCAAAAACCAGTCGGAGAACACTTCAATCTCTTTGCTCACTCGATTACAGACCTAAAAGTGGCAATTCTTCAACAAAAAAACTTCAAAAACAGACTCCAACGAGAGACTGCTGAATTGGAATTAATTTGCAAACTGGATATAATTAACTTAGGCTTGAATAAAGACTGGGAGTGGATGGGTCATTACACAAAGTAAAACTATTTCCCCATGTTTATCCCACCTGGAAGTCTGAGGAGTCTTTCCCTTCTAACCCTCTGCCTCTTCCTTGAGAGTGTGCATGCACCTTTAACCCTCCTGAGGCATTCAATCCTTCTGCCCCTCACAGGTAGTGAGTCTGCCCTGGGGAAACCCCTCTGACAAGCCCAGTATGGGGTCAAGCCAGAGCCTTCAAGGAAATGGTTCTGCATTGTTCCTGAAGTGTTTGTGGAGAGGGACATAGGAGAATTCATGTCTGCCTTCCTGTATGCATTTCCTGACAAACCTGTTAGTGAATTAACGCAATATCTGCAATTAGTAAACACCATAATAATCAGGTCAAGATACAGCATTCATAAATTATTACAAGCAGCTCCAAATCTATCACGATCACGTACTATTTCCCCCCTACCTTATTCAGTACACATGACAGATGATGGTCACTGCAATGGTAGCTCTTCAATATTTCTTTAAATCCTTATCATCCTGTGTGGGCCTCAATCCTTATTTACTTCACACTCATCTAAACTCTGTGCTGATTACAATTTCCTCTGTGCTGATTACAGATCTCACTATAGCATCTGAGTGCTTCACAAATATTAATGAATTCATCTTCATGACAACCCTGTGTGATTATGTGGTATTATCTTTGGGGATGGAGTCTGCACACTCTGGTAAGCATGTAGAAGCTGCATGGGGACTGTGCATGCTCAATTCAGAAAGAATATTCAGAGAATTTAGATGCCAAATCCTAGCAAATCTCTACAGAGCATGTGTGAACTGCAGGTTTTCAGAGACTTATTAGCTTGGCCAAATTTAGATGGATTTTTCATGAAGGACACAAAAAAGCACTTCTCTGATACTCTCCCTGCCAAATTTCAAACCCTTGCTCAAAAGCAAAGGTTGTATAGCTTTTTTAACATGGCCAAAATGTATTTTCCCCTGACCTCATTCTCAGAACAGCCATACCATTTTAACTGAAACTATCACAAAAAATCAACCTGCGGGAGACACCCTGTATGGAAAATTTCAGCCTGAACAACTAAAGTTTGGCAAAGTTATAAGCAACAGAAGGCAGGGACTTACAATGGAAAGTGTTAGGCAACCTTAATTCTGGGTATGCTATCAGTACATCTATTGTACAAATACTATGGTGAATTTTCATTTAGTTTGCATATTAACAAAATCCTTCTTTTTCTGTTTAGTTTACGTGACAGAAAAAAGTTTATTTTCTAATTTAAAGAAACTGCTTCTATATAAAGATGAAGAAGATTGATAAGGATGCTCTTAGCACCATCAGTCAAAGCAACAAATCCAGTAGATTCTTTCTAAGTGACATTTTGTTTTCAGGGAAATGTACAAAAATATAGTTATGAGACACAGACCTCCAATGGTTTCCATTCAAAAGCCAACATTTGCATTTCATGTAAATTATCACACAATGAATTCCTTTTCAAAGCATAAGGAAAATAACATGAAAACCCAGATATAGCTGTATGGTAACTTGACAGATCCTGACTTTTCAATTGTGACAATTATACTTTCATCTTTCAGTACTGTAATATGGAAACAGGACACCAGCATAAGAGACTATGTGGGACACTGACCCATGAAATGAGGGACATCCATTTTTCCCCACCATTGTCCCATGCACAGATACATGCACATACACCCATCTCCTCACTATTTTTCTATTGCCCCCAAATGTCTCACCCAAGGCAGGAAAGTTGAAACAACTAGTCTGTTCCATGTAGAAATACTGTTCATGTCAAAAGACCTTAGTTTAAAAAAAACCAAAAACTAAAAAAAACCTGGTGGCTTTCCCAATGTTTGGTTTTTTTAAATGATGGGGGTGGTAAGTATTGTCTTCTAGGCAACCAAGACGAGTTTGCATGTTATTCTACACTGGCTCACTGGTTCAGCAATTAGATATAAAATCTCTCACTGGCCCATGGGAAGAGAAAGTGATGGCATTATTTCTCAATGATACAGAAATGCATTATCTTAGAAGAAAGTACCAATTATAGTATCTATTTTAGATAGCAGGTAAATCAAGGAAGAGGTGAGAATTTGGCAATTCTGGACAGAATCAATGTAATTTTAATTTTTGTATGTGGCAACTCAGGTCATAGCTGCACAAGATACAAATTTACAACAATGCATTCATGTTGTATCTTGTCCCTGAATCACAGCATTAAATATGCAGAAAATTTGCTAACTGTACAGGCTGTGCTCTGAAACAAAAATTCAAAAACATAAGCATCATTTTTATCAAAGACAGTTCCTTGTAGAGAATGTTCATCAGGCAGTGATTTCACCCATTGTTTATTTCTGCCTATGGGAGGTACTGAAATACACATGAAAAATATTTACAATTTGTTATGAATGACTGAATCTTAAAAAAATGTTATGCTAAGATCACGCATAGTTTTTGACATGGTTTTCATTGAACTGTTATCATTTTAAATTTCACAGGCCTGATGTCGTGCCAGGTGGTGGTGAAGTTTTTAACTGCGATCTTCAATTCAACACAGCCATTTTCATAAGAACTTACTCATTATCTAAATATTTTTAATTAGACTACATGGTACAAAAATTAGAGGGAAGTTGGAAAGAGAAGAAATTGACAGAAAGAAGTAAAAGTGTGATGAAAACAATCTATAATTGTTTCAAAAATATTTTCTTCCAAAAAAGAGGTTTCATACTTACATATTTGTTAGGTCTTTGTAATGTCCATGGCTTGTAGCTAGGTGAACTGGGACAGGTCCTTGGCTCTGAAATGGCACAATTGCACTAGTTTGTTGGTACAAATGAGCTGTTAAAGCTGGCTTCAACCAGCCTCCAGAGGACTCCTCCATTGTAGGGGCAATTCCAAGATGGTATAAAGCTGGCACAGTGCTCTATGTCGTTCCCCTCCCAGCTTCGGGCAAAGGGACCATGTCTGGAGAATAGGGGGCTCACTGTGTCTCTACTACTTGGAGTTTCTAATAATGTATTTATTTAAAAGATATTCAGTTTGATGAGGTAAATACAAAAATGACTTCCACTAGCTCACCTTTGCTATAGAAAAGCACCACCCATGTTAATGCTAAGCTAACCTACTTCTGTGAACTTCTTAACAGGCCCGCACAACTCTGTTGGGAACAGTCTTAACACATCTAAGAGACTTTCTAGAGCAGTTGTGAACCATGTTATTCGGAATTGTGTTTGAAATTATTTCTCTCTCACTGCATGCGCAAGCCTCTTCCATAATATACAAGTAGCACAGCATTATGAGCAACAATAATTTAGAAGTTTTATAATATGGATGCAAACCATGGCTACCCATTTTAAACCAAGCCTTACAGTGGTCTAGTCTTAGCATTGTTCACACATTTTTAACACATAGTTCAAACCAAGATCTGGGGAGGCTACAGTTGAGTTACACATTCACAATGAAAATGCTAATCACGGAATTAAACTGTCTAGAAATTTAATGCATATTGACCAGCTGTCTCACAATAAATGCCCCAAGTACTCTACAGCATGCTAGACTTAAACATTGCAAATAAGTATGCTGCCTTCTGAGGCACTAAATTCTGTGGCAGCTTCAAATAAATTAAAAAAATAAACAGTGCCTTGTCTAATTGCATAATGGAAGTTGTTAGGGATGAAACTTGGGGGTTTGATAGCTGGGTGGGAGAAAGTAGGGACTTTTGGAAAATCAAAAAATGAAGGAGAATTTGGTATTCAGAACCTAGGTGACTGATGTGTTTAGCATCCGCGTGGAGATACACCACTATCTTTCCTGACCTTTGTGGGAATAAATAGAAACAACCTAACATTTTCCAGCCCTGTACCCTTACTTTCTCACCTAAGAAACCAGTCACCACATTGTCCCAAATACCTGTCACAATTCCATACCACCATTGGTATCTAGATACATTGTTGCCACACTGTAAATATATTAATGTAGGCATTAAATCCAACAAAAGTGAATAAGCACATTAGCCAAATACTTTTGCTAAAATAATTAGGAATGAAATTGTTAATGCTGACATTTAAATGTTCGTCGTTAAGCTTCAGAGTTAACAACCTACTCATGGGCGGGACTTCAGAACCCACAGTATAGCTGTAGATAGAAAAATGCACCCTTCGCCTTACTTCCTATTTAGATTTGGAAGGTTCTCTTTACCACCATAAACCCCTGAAATGCAGCTCTTAAAAATGTAAGCTTTGATGCAGCACTATTGTTGGCTGGTATGGTTTAGTGACGTGAATACTTAGAGCTTGTGCTTTCTATTGTCATTTGAATTTTAATCTGTCAATGAAGGAAAATGTGCACACAGAAATTAAGACATATAACCAGATTTCCGTTGCAGTCAGAGATTATGATTTTTCACCACAAAAAACTTTCAGAAAAGTTATGCAGAGAAAATTAAACCAAGAGACTAAACTAGACATTTACCTTGATGATTGGAAATGAAACCTTTGCTATTGCTTGTCCCACAATATCAAGTGAATATTTTAATTTGTAGCAAACTAATTTTGGTCAGTATTTGCATTTTTTGTTGTTATATTACTGGTATGGTTGGTTCATTTGCTGCTTTGTTCCTATTTCAGTTGCTTTTGGGGATTTAGTTATTTGAATTGTTGATGTTTAATGTTACATATAGTTAAAGTAAGGGTTAAGTCAAGGTCACTGGTAACTAATTTAAATAAACAGCCTCTGGACATTGCTTGACTGAAGTTGACAGATGTTATGGCATCCTTAGTCATACTAAGGGATACAATGCAATGCAGCTCTACGTTTCCTGGGTTCTATTTTGTGCAATACTGTTGAGTGAGTGACTAAATATCTGAATCTATTTTCTTTTCATCTTGATTTAAGGTCAAATCCTGAGGTTCAGAGTGGAACGACCCCATTCCATGATGTAGGAGGGCTGGGTTGTGATTGGGCTACTCAGAATGACTCCTCAGCACCCTTTACAGCATCGGATTTAGTTCTGCAGTGTCTCACTCCACAGAACTACATTAGGTGGCTTGCGAGTAGGCTGAGAGCGTGGTTAATGAGCTAACTGTGCTGGTCCACTGTCCACAATCCCCATGTGTGTCTGTGAAGGCACAGAGGGCCATCCACATTACTAAAAGCCAGAAAAGTGAAATAAAAGTTGTGGACTGTCTGTAATATTGCCACAAACACAGCCTCTGTGTTGCAAGGAGGTGGGTGGATTCCATTTCCCTATGGGTTCTATTTAAGATGCAGAACTAGCAAAATCTTTGTCGGAAAAATAAAGCGGAAGACTGCTGCAAAGGTTTGAATGTCAGCACAGTTTGTTATGCCGTTAACTTTTTATCAGCTATTTTGCAATAGCTAATAAAACATTTCTTATTTTTCTGTAAAGGACTTATCTAAGAAGAAACTAATTTAATTTCTTATCCTGTATTTAGCCAAAACTGCACTAAAAACAGAACATCCCTTTGGCTATTTTGAAAAAAAGTCCAGTCAACAAGAGCTCAGAACATTTTTACAGGGCTGTCAGATAAATCTCTCTACGGAAGTTGCCGTGCTCACAAAAATTCAATAGAGCACAGCTTGGTAGCATACACCACACAGAGTCATTCCGAGGATTAAACCCAAGTCTAGTTAAAATGTAAAGTTAGTTTTAGAAAATATGCAAAAAGTGATTATTTAAAAAATATTACAGGATCAAGAAGAATCAAATAATATTGGTCAACAAGTAGAGATTAGTTTTTAAAAATAAGTATCTTATGATGCTTATACATGAACAGAGGATCATAAGTAAGAGGAAGGGAATTTGAACTATTCATGTTTAAAATAATTCAGTATTTTCGTGAGTGGAGTTGTATATATTTTATTTTAATGCTCATAAGTGTGCATTTTAATATGAAAGATTCAGCTAATACACAGTTCTTATAGATTACATTGGCGCCTATAGATTACCATTGGCAAATGGTGAGCCTTTAAAAGTGTGCTCATTCATTGCACCTGCATAAAATTGAATTTGTGTGTGCAATATTCAGTAGTCGCATGTACAAATGGGTCATAAGCCAATACTAATTCACATGCACAAATGCAGGTACCTGGGCATTTTTGCAGTCATAGCTGTTGTATCACATTACATATTTTGATTGCATATATATAAGCAGATGTACCATTCATATATAATTAATAATATTTACTTGTAAGTGAATGGGATTCTAAGAGCAGGCACTTGTTTCTGAGTGTCATATTGCAAGTGGTACATACTACGGCACAGTACATTGGCAGACAATCTGACAGTACACAGTGAAAAAGTACATATTGTTCACTGTGTCACATCAATTATTTTAAAGAACAGATTTTTTGTTTTAAGTTATCTGTGACAGTTGTATCAGTTTGGAGGGTGATACTTCAAATAGAAGCACCGCGTTAAAAAAAGAACAGATTATTAAATAACCACCATATGTGCAGGATTCATGAGTCTCTATTCTAAATATTATGGTTTGCCGACCATGTAACTGAAATTTTACATGACTCTTCTTAAAATATTAATTTATCTCATCCAAATGAGCATTTCTGGGGTAAGGATTGGGTTAAATGCATAGATTTTAATATATTGAAAACTGGTTAAAACAGCAACCGTGTGAGTAATCATTTCTGTATACTGTTAGGGCCAAATATTGTACTAGCCTCGAACCATATTTGTCTAATTCACTGGTCATTGTGCATTACACAGACCTTTCTGTGACCCATCCGTAGAGGATGCTATTATCTTAGACTCTTCAGTTAAAACTGTAGCTTATCATGCCCTTGGCTCTGGAGGACCACAGTTCAGTCCCTCATATGTTGACCAAGATGGCAGCTTCAAATTGGCAACTCCCACTGACATCTTTGACCAGAGAATGTGGCCTTAGAAATGCAACTTACACCTTTCTCCCAAAAGCACAAAGGAGGGGCCACTCTACATTGTACATACAAGACCACAGTAAGTGAAGATAAACTTTGGCTCTGATCCTGTAACTAGATCTTCGTGGTCAGACTCTGTATTCAGAGTGTCCCCATTGATTGAGGCCTTATATTTCTATATTTTAACTATGCAAAACAGCTGTTCAAAATATGGGACAAATTTTCCCCCCAAAATGTCATGAAAACTTTTCCTGTCTTGACCAGCTTAACTAGGCAAGCAGAAATACAGTATCAGTTAAATCAGCATTTCTAAACTTCTGAGCCTCAGCTGAGGAAAATGACACCTATTGCTCTCTTCCCAAGCAATCCCATTATGTGTTGTTAAAAACCTACATATTTTAGTTTATACATCTTCCACGTTCATCCCCCTCTACACACTTAGGTAGAGTTTCATAATATGACCCTTCCTCTCCTTCCTCATATGCTCTCTTTCATGAGCTAATGCAAATAGCTAATTGCTGATATTTAAAGTATTATCATTGGCATTTGAGCAAGCACTCTTTGAAATGAATGCTGAACTTCCGAACGTAGACCTACGGTTTCAGGCTCCCTACAAACTCAGGTAGATGTCTCTACAGTGGCTACACTCTGCATTTTCAACATAGTCTTCTAAACCAGAAAAGCTAGAGACTTTCTTTTTACAAAAAAAGTAACCTAAAAATTTGAAGAACAATTGAGCAATTTTTACATGTTATCCAGCTAATCCTTTGGGCCTCCCTAGTTGCGTGAACCCCACACTTTGGGAAACACTGATTTAAATAATGATAGTTATATTTACAAAAAAACAACTGTCTAAAATCAAGATAAATTTGGTACATCATCTATCTGTAAGAACATAAGAATGGCCATACTGGGTCAGACCAATGGTCTAGCTAGCCCAGGGTCCTGTCTTTTTACCGTGGCCATGCCAGATGCTTCAGAGGGAATGAACAGAACAGGGCAATCCATCCCCTTTTGTCCATTTCCACCTTCTGGCAGTCAATAGTTTAGGGACACCCGGAGCATGGGGCTGAAGCCCTGACCATCTATTTATGTGGATCAAAAAGAAGGAATTAATTTTTATATTCAGTTATTCTGGACCATTTCATGAGCACAGAAGTCACTTTGATCAGCATAGCTCTAATGAAATCACCAATTTACACCCCAATTTTATATTTTCCTTGATAAAAGACTTGTGTATAGAGAGCAGCAATGAGTTCTGGAAGTTTTGCAGACTCTAATTTTGAAATCTACTTCTGTACATTGAGACAGGAACAGGAAGAAGGCTGCGCCTGCAGCCTTTTGCTTATGAGAACATCCTTTTAGTGATCTTTGTCTGCAACCCATGGGAGGCTGGTTTCACTTGTGCTCTTGAAACACAGATCAAGCACTATTGCCAGCACACATTCTTTTCCTTTCAAAAATTTCACAGGTTCAGATTCAGGATAAGAGCTATGTCTTCTGGCAGAATTATGGGAATAGCATCTTTCTTCCTTTCAAATTCAGTTTGCAATTGTTAAACCAAAAGGTCTACGGACCTGAGATGTGGCAAAAACTGTTATAAATGTGCGTCATTAACATCAGCTTCCTAAGTAACCAATTATAGGAAGAGAATACGGGGGGAGGAAGTGTAAGGAAAGAGGGAAGAAAGGACAAAATTACTGACAAACTTGGCAATTTATTTTAATGGATGGAAGTTAAACCAAATCTACCGTGACAATCTTTTTCTAGGAAACATAATTGTGCACAACTTGATATTACTCCAGTTGCCTCTGAATCACATAAAGCAAAGAACTCCATTGTGGGTTAGCTGACACGGGAGTGTTTAATCAGCCATGCTTTAACTTTTTGAGATATGGGTCCAAGATTTGTCTAAGGTGCCAAGGCAAAGGGATACTATATAATATAGTGACTTGTACAAATTATTGTGAGTATTTGAATCCTCAGTTCTACATATGTAGGTCTAGGTTCTGTGCTGTGCCTTCTAAAATGCACGCTGCAGAAAGTGGGGTTAGGTGGGGCAAACGTGGCTTCATGCCACCATTGTGCCCTACCACATTCTGGGTACTATGAGGGCTGAAACAGTGCTCAGAATAAACTAGAGCAGCCCTACTAATTTATGATAGGCTCTCTTTGACTGTGCGGCAGTCCAAAATCCACATATTGCTCAACACATTGGAAATACACTCTCTCCACTTTCCACCCCACACCCTGGGAAGTCCCCTATAATGGGGCTTCAAGAGGACAGGTAGGGCCACTTATGCTGGCCCTTCACTTCTGCATTGGGAAAATGTATTCTACCCTGGCAACTCTTGTACAGAGCAATGTATAGTGTCTGGAATAGGTCCAGAATTGGCCCCTTGCTATATGTAATCTTGAACCATATTCTACATGTGAAGTGTAGCTTTGTGGGTATTGAACTGAGTCATAGTGGAGTTAGTCTAACACAAAATCCCATCGCTATTTGATACGATTGGCAGTCACTGCTTAGGAAAGGAAGATGTCGAATAGTAAGGTTGTTGCAAGTAAGGACTGTGGTGCATTGGCAAAGTAATGCTTGTCTAGCACATGCCCAGCTCTATTCAAATCCATCCACTCTCTCTAAAGCACTAAAAATTATAAAATATGTTTGTTTTTTATTTACACAAGAAATAAGTTCTAGTGAATTTGGAACTTCCTGCTTCTGGTGAGATAAGAGACTGCTGCTATTCCTGCTGCAGTTGGGTCAATATATTTCCTGTTTTCACAGATCATCCAAAGATTTTCTGTGTCACTCTCAACATGTTTTCTAAGTAAGTCAGCAAAAGGAAAGTAAGCAAAGTGAAAAGCACAGTACAATGTACTATATAGTGCCATCTGCTGAAAAGTGAAGTGCTCCCACATAGGAACAGAAATGTGTGCATTTCCATTAATTTAAGAAAGAAACTCAAAATGGCATTATTACTGAATGGGCCCTATTCATCCTGCATACCCTGTTTAGAACCACTATCTCATTCAGTGATATAAACTTGAATGAGATAAAAAAGCACTGGTAATTGGGTGTGTATGTGACCCCTGAAGAAAGCTTTTGAAATGAATGTGTATGGAACATGTTTATAACACCAAGATTCACACTTCTTAAATGATGTTGCACCTCCCCCAAAGGTTTTAGGTTTTGGAGTTTTAGGCCCAGCTATTGTGTACACATTATGAGTGCCTATGTAATTTACAGGTGCAGTTATCATTATACACCAGGCCATTTGGTAGCATCATGACAAGTGCTTCTGTACCTCTCCTGGAGTAATATTAATATTCATTTTGTGGCAATGGCAGTAATCTTGTAGGTGCTAGCACCAGCTTTTGTGATCTCCTTGAGGTGGATGTTCAGTTTTTTGTCATTCTTAGTTGTTTTTCAGTTATTTGGTGAATGAGGTCACTGCCTTTATGAAAAGGCATTGAGACACCTTAATATTAGTATACACACGTGTGGACACACTTATTCTGGTGTGAGAGGGGTATTTTTTGGTTTAGCTTATTTTGATTGGAAACAATTTTAAGTTATTCCCCTCGCCCCTCCCCCAAGCCACTCTTGTACTGTAATAAGAATGTCCAGATGCCAGTTATGCTGGTTTATATATACTACTACTGCATTTTCTTTGCCATTGTGTTGTCCCCTCAATCAGGGTCTGTGCCTTTTGGTCTTCATCTCCAAGTATTCATACCAAAGCACTCTTCCAAGTTGACACCAACTTTCTTCAAGTCCTCCTTCAGCATCTTGAACCACGTTTTTCTAGCTCTTCCCTGTGGTCTTTGTCTCATAGCTACTTTTTTGTGTACTCTCTGACCAACGTATTCCACATCTCGTTGTCTCATGTGACCAGGCCATCTCAGTCAATATTCCCTCAGCTTTTCCACGTTGGGGGCTACTTGACTTGTACCATTTCACTGTGTAGCCTAGCAGCTCTCATCTTACCTAGCATCCACCCAGGTATTCTCATTTCAGCAGTGTGAAGTAGCTGTTCTTCTGTCTTCCTTACCAACCAGCATTCCGATTCATACATCACGGTTGGCCTAACCATGATCTCACACACTTTGCTCTTTAATTTACTGTCATATTCTTATCTTAGAAAATTTCTCTCAACTCCCTCCATTTACACCAAGCACTCTTCCTATGGCTCCAACATCCTTATCCACATTCCCATGATGGCTCGACACTGAACCAAAGTATTTAAATTATTGCACAGACTCTATATCATCTACTTTTACTGGCTTCTTGTTGTTCTTCTCAATGAAGTATCACGTTTTCTATCTTTTGTCAGCAAATTTGTAAGCAATTTTCATCTAATGCAGCCCTCCATAGTTCTAGTCCCTTTCCAGTCTGTATTTATCTTTAAGGTATAGCAAGTATAACTATATTCGAGTAATTGGTAATACTTTCTCTTGTAGACATGCTCTAAGGCTCTGAAGTGTACCTTTGCTCAAGTCCAGCTTATTCTGTAACCAGCCAGAGGAAGAGCCTCATCATTTTATCATATAAGACATTAGAAAAACTCTAGCGTTCATCACTGGTGAGGGGTAACTAATTATGACAATGTGAGTCATGGACATAATATTTAACAAAAAGCAGCTCAGGGATAACAGCCAAAGTTTTGAGATGAGTATCATCCAGACGTCAGGTAAATACAGAAGTTTGCTTTTCTGGGAATCGTGTGTTTGCACTCCTTTTGCTAATATCAGCCTTGAACCAATCCTTATATTTTGCTGTTCTCTGTTTGTTTCTCTTCGACTCTTTCTTCTTCTGACGTTTTATATCCTTTTATTTGTGTTTCATTCTGAAATTATTATTTCAATTTACTGGCAGCCAAAATAATGTTTCTATATCAAGTTAAATAGTTGCAGATGATGAACGAGGGAGATGACCAAAGTCCAGGTCAAAACTAAGGCTATGGCCAAAATGCGGCTCTTATCAAAGGAGAATGCCTTGGGAAAAATGGCACAAAAGACAAGCGAGTGACAAGATCCAACACAAAAAGAGAGATAACAATGTATAACCTTCTGAATTGTCATACACACTTCTTCAACCTTGCTTTCTTTAACATAAACTTAACATCATAAGAACGGCCATATTGGGTCAGACCAATGGTGCATCTAGACTATGATCCTGTCTTCTGACAGTGGCTGGTGTCAGATGCTTCAGAGGGAGTAAGAAGAACAGGACAGTTTACCAAGTGATCCATACCCTGTCCCGTCTTATGGCAGTTAGAGGTTTAGGGACACCCAATGCATGGGGTTATGTCCCTGACCATTTTGGCTAATAGATATTGATGGACCTATCCTCCATGAACTTATGTAATTCTTTTTTGAAACCAGTTATACTTTTGGACTTCACAACATACCTGGCTATGAATTCCACAGGTTGACTATGTGTTGTGTGAAGAAGTACTTCCTGCTGGCTATTAATTTCATTGGGTGACCCTAGTTCTTGTGTTATGTGAAGGAGTAAATAACACTTCCTTATTCAGTTTCTCCACATCACTCATGATTTTATAGACCTCTATAATATTCCCCCTTAGTTATCTCTTTTCCAAGCTGAACAGTGCCTGTCTTTTTAATCTCTCCTCATATGGAAGCTGTTCCATGTCCCTAATCATTGATTGTTGCCCATCTTTTCCAATTCTTATGTACCTTTTTTTGAAATGTGGTTACCAGAACTGCATGCAGTATTCAAGGTATAGGCATACCAATGATTTACATAGTGGCATTGTGATATTTTTCTGTCTTATTATCTATCCCTTTTCTACGGTTCCTAAGGTTGTTATCTTTTTCGACTGCTGCTGCACATTGAGCAAATGTTTTCAGCGAACTTTCCACAATGACTCCAAGATCTCTTTCTTGAATGGTAACAATTATTGTAGATCCCATTAAATTTAGACCCCATTATTTTGTATCTGTAGTTGAAATTATGTTTTCCAATGTATATTACTTTACATTTATCACCTTGGATTTTATCTGCCATTTTATTGCCCAGTCATCCAGTTTTGACAGATCCCTTTGTAACTCTTCACAGTCAGCTTTGGACTTAACTATCTTGAGTAATTTTCTATTGTCTGAAAACTTTGCCTCACTCTTTACCCCTTTTTCCAGATCATTTATAAATATGTTGAACAGCATCACTCCCAATACAAATCCTTGGGGAACCCTGCTTCTTCACTATGAAAACTGACCATTTATTCCCACTTTGTGTTTCCTATCTTTTAACCAGTTACTGATCCAGGAGAGGACCTTCCCTCTTAAACAAAGTAAGCTGTCATGGGATAAGAACCTTTGGTCAGGGACCTTATCAAAGGTTTTCAGAAAAAGTCCAAGTGCACTATATCCACTGGATCACCCTTGTCCACACATTTGTTGACTCTGTCAAAGAAATTTAATAGATTGGTGAGGCATGATTTCTCTTTATAAAAGCTGTGTTGACTCTTCCTCAACATACTGCATTCATCTATGTGTCTGCTCATTCTATTCTGTATTATAGTTTCAACCAATTTGCTTGGTACTGAAATTAGCTTTTAAAGGTGATCATGGCAATTACAGGCTGATAAGCCTTTCTTAAAAATCAGCATTACATTAGCTATCTGCCAATTATCTGGTAGAGTGGCTGATTTAAGTTATATGTTACACACCACAGTTAGTATTCTGCAATTTCATAACTGAGTTCCTTCAGAAATCTTGCATGAATGCCATCTGGTTCTGGTGACTTATTACTGTTTGTTTGCCTAATTTAACAGTTTGTTTTGAAACCTCCTCTATTGACACCTCAGTCTGGGACAGTCCCTCAGATTTGTAACCTAAGAAAAATGGCTTAGGTCTGGGAATCTCCCACACGTCCTTTGCGGTGAAGACCAATGCAAAGAATTCATTTAGCTTCTCCACAATGACTTTATATTCCTCAAGTGTGTTCCTTGAGCATCTTGATTGTCCAGTGGCCTCACTGATTGTTCGGCAAGCTTTCTGCTTCTGATGTACTTAAAAAAATGTTGCTGTTAGTTTTGTCTTTTGCTAGTAGTTCATCAAATTCTTTATGGCCTACCTAATTATACTCTTACACTTTACTTTCCAGAGTATATATTCCTTTCTAATTTTCTCAGTAGGATTTGACTTCCAATTTGATCCTCAATAAATGGGAGGGGTTAACTGGTACAGTAGCACACTAATTTGTACAGTATTAATACCATATTTCAATAACATTGCCTAGTCATCTGGTCTGAAGTATTTGCTCTTTCCTTAATAATGTAACATATTCCTTTTTAAGTGCAGACTCACTCTTGTCACTGGTATTGACAACACAGCTTTGGGCTCACTAGAGCTTACTGTTGACAAGCCTACAACTATAATCCTGCAGGTGCGATCCAGAAAAGCGTAAAAATTAAATGAAGTTTTTCTGTCACTTAAATAAGGGCTGAGTGGAATAAGTGCGTGAATTGAATTTCATGCTGCTACCTAGTTTAATGATGAAGTAGCAAGGAATTTCCTGTAGCAAATACTGGGCCAGAGCCCAGGCCCTCTCTCTATGAAGGGTATGTCATGAGTGTAGAAGGGAGAGGAAGGGGCAGAGGGAAGTCACAGTGCTCCATTACATCCCTGGTAGATATGCCAGCCCCTAGCTTGCTTTAAATTATTCCATTAATTACAATTAAAGTATTGCCTACAGCTGTCCCAGAATCAGAGGAATAGAAAAGTGAATTAAAGTCACCTGTCAGGATCCCAAAAAGAGCAGTCAGGGCCAAGCATCAGACCAGGGGCAAACCTGAGGCTAGGAATAGTGAAGACATTCATAGTCAGGGCCAGACCAGGGTAAATACCAAGGGTCAGAGTCCAAATCAGGTGGCAAAGTCCAAATCAAGCCAAGATCAACCCAGGAATTCACAAACAAGGAGAAAGAATGCTCCTAGCAGCTACAGAAGATCCACACTTCCTGGAACACATCTTGGGTTTATATAGGTCAGGGAGTGAATCAGGAGTAATGGGACTGCTGTCTGTCAGACCCTTGAGGCGGAACTTTCTATGGTCTGTGTCCATAGCAGGTCATGGGAAGTGGAGCATAAGCTGGCCACAGCTACTGCTGGGTGGCAGTGTGAAACTTTCAGCTGCCTGGTAGCTCTACAAGGCTGAGTTCTAGGGCCGTACACCATCTTTGTCCTCAGCTGAACCAAGTGTAAACTTTGCACAGCTGACAATCTGGTCCTTAATGTTTGAAACCATTACATTTCCAACAGCATGACAATGGAAGTTAAAAGCAGGAGAAAAAAAACAATATGGTTGTAATTAATTTCAGTAATAGCCAAATTATACCATTGGATAGTTGCCCTGGGTCTCCCATTAGGTCAGTTGGTGGCTCCAAGACTTTTGAACTTTCTAGCTTCATGAATAAGTTGCTCTGTTTTTATAACATACCTGTCCACATACATTTGAAACATACATTTGAAACTTTGAATATTATTCTGAAATGTGGAAATATGCTTGGAATTTTATCATAGATCACCTTTCCCAGCTTTCCCATTTTCAGGATAGTTGCCTTTATTGTGTATTTTGCAAAATTACCCTATACAGATCCCCACTGAGTAAGTGGGAAGCCATGTTCTGTATTCGTTGTAATTTCCAGGTGGTATCTAGTTGTATTTAGTTGAAACAAACATAGAACACATTGCAATAGGCCATGCTTTTGTAACCTTCAGTGCACAACTGTAGTAAGATCCATATTTGATGGGAACTGTAATATCCATCTAGCCAAGAACAGATGAAAACAAACATTTTTGGTCAACGTTATAACCCAGTTCATCCAAGGTTTAATGCAAATGTAACCCCTGTAATCCTGGGTTACACATACATTAACAAATTAGACCTCAGAACATTCCTCTTATGCTGGCACTGTAATTCAACAATAGCTGTGTGATCATGGGGGACTTCAATCTGAGTGACATATGCTGGAGGTCTCTTACCACCATAGTAAAACATCCTTGGAATTTCTAAACATCATAGATGACCATTTCCTAATGCCAAAAATGAGAATTCTATATTAGACCTTGTCCTAACAGATAAAAAGGAACTGATCACAGAAATAAAAGTTAATGCGAGCTTAGGTACAAGTGATCATGACTTGGTCATATTTAGAATGTGCAAGCAGCAGAAGGTCCAGACTAGTAATATATCCATACTTGGTGCTTTAACTGGGCCAATTTCACAAGGCTGAAAATAATTATGAGCCAAATCAGCTGAAAGGAAGAATTTAATCTGAAAAAATGTTAATGATAACTGGGAATCATTTAAGAACACCTTACTAGATGCCCAAAAAGATACAATCCCACAACTGAGGAAGAACGCTATGCAAGTTAAAAAAAAACAACCGGGTTTAGAGGGGAAGCGAAGGCAGCTGTTTTTATATATATATAAAATATATATATCAGAGATTGGCAACCTTTGGCTCGTGGTCAGTCAGGGAAATCCGCTGGCGGGTGGGAGCTGCGATCGGCCGATCCTGCAGGTAAACAAATCGTCCCGGCCCGCCAGTGGATTTCCCTGATGGGCCAAGTGCCAAAGGTTGCCGATCTCTGGTACATATAAACAAACTTCTGACTGATATTCATTACTATCAACTTCTCCTTTCTTCCATTTGTGAGATATTTATTTATATGATATTCACTTATATTCATTATTTATATTATATTCACTTATATTCATTATATCTCTGTATATATAATGAATATAAGTGAATATCATATAAATATGTAGTATATAGAATATATACATAGTAATGAATATCAACCAGAAGTTAGGAATTGTAGGAATATAAGGGAAGCCAAGGGACACAAGGAAAAAAATCTATGATCAGGAAAGTTAAGGACAATAAGAGGAGCTTTTAAAATATACTAGGAACAAAAATAATCCTGACAATGGATTGGCCCATTACTAGATGGAAATACTAGAATTAGCAATAATAATATATAAAAGGCAGAGGTGATAAATAAATATTTCTGTTGGGGGGAAAACAGATGATGCAGTCTCATCATATGGTGATGATAACACTGTTTCCATTGTACTAGTATCTCTGAAGAATGTGAAGGATCATTAAAGGTGATGTTCTATAAGTCTTGGAACGCTAGGGAAGTTCCAGAAGACTGGAAGAAAGCTAAGATTGTGCCAATTTTTAAAAAGGATAAATGGGATGACCCTGGTAATTATAGGCCTGTTAGACTGACATTGATCCTGGGAAAGATAATGGAACAGCTGATACAGGACTTGATTAATGATGAACTAAAGGAGGGTAATGTAATTAATGCCAATCAAAATGGGTTTGTGCAAAATAAATCTCATCAAACTAACATCACATATTTTTGTGATGAGATTAAAAGTTTAGTTTGTGAAGGTAATAGTGTTGATGTAATATACTTAGACTTTGGAAAGGCACTTGACTTGATGCTGCACAACATTTTAATTAAAATATTAGAACAATATAAAATTAACATGACACACAATAAATGGATTAAAAATGACTAACTGATAGATCTCAAAATGTAACTATAAATGCAGAATCATGATCGAGCATGTCTGTTTCCAATGGTTTCCTGCAGGCTCTTTGCCCTATACTATTTAACATCTTTATCAATGAGGTGAAGAAAATTGTAAAATCATCACTAATAAAGTGTGTAGATGAAAATAAAAATTATGGGAATGGTAAATCATGGAGAGGACAGGTGACTGATTCAGAACGATCAAGATTGTTTGGGTAAACTTGGCACAAGTAAACAACATGCATTTTAATACAGCTAAATGTAAATGTATATATCTGGGAACAAAGAGTGTAGGCTGTACTTACAGGCTGGGGGATGCTATACTGGGGAACTGTGACTCAAACAGATTTGGAGGCATGTTGGATGAACATGAACTCTCAGCGTGATGCTGTGGCCAAAACAATTGGTGCAATCCTGGGATGCATAAATAGGGGAATTTTGAATACCTCTGTATTTAGCACTGGTGCAAGTGCCGCTGGAATACTGTGTCCAGTTATGCTGTCCACAATTCAAGAAGGATGTTGATAATTGGAGAGGGTTCAGAGAAGAGCCACGAGAATGATTAAAGGATTAGAAAACATGTCCATTAGTGATAGACTCAGAAGCTCAATCTGTTAATCTTAACAAAGAGAAGGTTAAGGGGTGACCTGATTACAGTCTATAAGTACCTACAAGGGGAACAAATATTTAATAATAGGCTCTTCAATCTATCAGAGAAAGGTATAACAGGATCCAATGGCTGCAAGTTGAAGCTAGACAAATTCAACTGGAAATAAGGTGTAAATTTTTAACAATGAGAGTAATTAATCATTGGAACAATTTTCCAAGGTCGTGGTGGATTCTCCATCACTATCAATTTTTAAATCAAGATTAGATGTTTTTTTCTGAAAGATCTGCTCGAGGATTTATTTTGGGGAAGTTCTTTGGCCTGTGTTTTACAGAAGGTCTGATCAGATGATCATAACAGTACCTTCTGGCCTTGGAATCTCTGAACAGCCACTCAGACTGAAATATAACAACAGGACAGTATGTGATATTCTGATGTTTCCTCTTCTAACCAAACTCAAGAAGAAAAAGTGCAATCAAAATAAGAAAAATAATGGAGGGAAATGTTATTTAAAATGTTTGAACTTTGAAAAAGTAACTGTTCAGATTTGGGGCCTGTTCTTACTTTAGCTAAATGAATTAACCATTTTTTCATACACTAATACTAATTATTACTCTTATTAATAATCTTTTTATTATTAATTAAAAGTATACTTAAGTGTGTGTTACTTTATGGGTGAAATTCTGATTTCTGGAAAATTCCCATAGACTCCAGTGAGGCCAGGATTTCACCCCTTATGTTTTATAGTCCAAAAGCTAAACTCTAATGCACTATAGTACCATGTGAATAAATATTTAGCTAGATATAGATTGATAATGATGACACATCATAAAAGGTTACAGATGCTTTAATAGATCCTTGGATTCAAAATCTTAGTTACAGTAAATATTTTGATATAAATTATATTTCTCTTAATACTGTTGTCTATCTGTCTCATTTTTAAGACTCAATTTTGAATGTTTATTTCTTTTTTCCATATAGTTTAAGTGTTGTGTGACCTTTCACTTTGAGTTATTGTGTTTGATTTCACATCTTTAAATCTTCTGAGCACCGATTCCCACATCTAAATCTCCTGCAAAAGTAGGCTTAAAATGCATTGTTCCTATCAGAAGGGAAACTTTATTTTTATAAAGTGTGAACAGCTGTGCAAAATACGGACTTGATGTTAGAATTAACATCAAGAACAAAAGTAGAGTTTTTTTCTGTTAAATCCTCACTTTTTTTTTTTAAGTTGAACCTTCCAAAGTCTGACAAGCAAACAAAGGGAGAAGAAAAGAAAGGAGGGAATTATATCTTTATGTAACAGAAAAAGAGTCAAATTTCTTTCATATTTCATTATGGATTATGTCTTGCATTTTCCAGGGAGTATTATTTTTCTAAAAGTATGCACTATGTGTTCAATTAATTATCTTTTTATTATTGTTTTGCTTTCCTCAGTTTGTTCATCAACACATACCAAATGGAAAAGTTAACAAAAGAGGGCAAAAAGGATTCTGAACGTGTCTTTCTAAAAAAGAGTCACAGTTAACACTGAGGGAACACATGAGGTTTTTTGTAGATGGAATTTAGCTTAAACTGTTTATAGTCTGAGACATAGTCTTATGAGACAAATACAAAGAGCACCTTAATCTGGGATTGGACAAAAGGGTGCTGGAAGGCAAGCCTGAGCCTTCTTCTGTGGGTCTCAAAGGAAAATGAGGTATTGAATTATCCCACCCCTAATATTTATTTTATTAATGTCTATTTTCTATGTTGGTATTCACATTTCTAATTAGTTCTCCTTTCAATCCTCTTTTCATGTACATTTTTCAGTATTCCCTTCCCAAAATAAACACATTACTGGAGGACCAAAGGAAATCTCCTCACAAAACATTGCAAGAAATATTATGTACATTGGAAGCAAATTCTAATGAAGTGCAGAAGATATATCATTAGGACAACATCAGTGTGATTAACCCAATTCATGAGGACAATACATAACACATAGAACCCCTTTCTATTACCACCATTAATTACATGATAGCCACATGGAGAAAATTACCCAGGTGCAACTAACGAGTTCATGTTAAGAAGCCAGAGACTGGAATAATTATTCCCTCTTTTCTTTACATTTTTCTTTGCCCTCCCCAAACAGCCTTCCCTCTAAAAATTGCCCTCCACCACAGTTCCTTCAGAAGTTGAATCTCCTACTTGTGTCTCCTGTTTATTTTCCTTTTCTGCCTGTAAATATACTGATACACTTCAAAAGCCTTTCAGGTTGTAAGAGAGGCATTAATGTTGCTTTATGTGGGCAAGCAATGGATAAGAAAACTAAATGGTTGTAGGAGCTCTAAGACATCAATAATGTTGCAAGGGCACATGCAGTGGAATATAAATACAGCTAAACAATTTGGCACAAATGCAAGCCAAGGGCAAGCCCAAGAAGCAGAGAAATGCAATAGGTTTCCCTGCTCTGCTACAAAACAACATGCCTCAAGGAGAAACATCTCCTTGAAAAGAACTGGATGTATCTAAAGGAGTAATCGAAGGAGTTTAGCATTCCTTTTATAGTTTCTGCAGGCTTATATGATGTGTTCAATAAAATAAAAGTAATTGATATTTCTGGTTGACTTTGTGTGCAAGACCAGAGGCTTTCACAGAAAATGGATGAAGATGATGTTTTAGAAAGTTTTTATATCATGACATGGATCAAAACTATGTATTATGCTATTACATGCATGTAGGATAAATGCTTATCTACCACCATGCAAAGTATTTAACACATAAGCTAAACATGCAAAAAAGTATATTTAAAATTGTCTTCTGTGACATTATCCAGGGTACAATCTGGAGTGATGGACAGCTGTGTCTCCTTGATTCTCCTACCCAGGGTACCTTTTAACCCTGTTTCACTGTGAGAATAACCACTCCTGGTCTGTTCACACACAGCTTCCAGTATGTAAATCACTCCCAGATATACTATATGAGTGCTAAAGCCACTCATGAATTACACCACAGGATAACACGAGCAAACAGCCAGTCACAGACTTTCCCCCAGAAATGTGCATCTTCTACTGTCCACCACCCACCAGGATAATACAAGCTCATATAAAGTCCATCATTTATTAACAGAAAATGATATGCACAAATCTTGTTATCCCAAACGACATTTCCCAAGCACTTCAATCCAAACATACTGGTTTAGATAAAGCCATAAAATACAATTATTAATTAAGAAAGATAGAGTTTAGTTGACTTCAAGTAATGAGGTATATAAGTCAGAACTGGTTACAAAGAACTAAAAGCTAAAACGCAACTAGCACCTATCTTAACAAGCCAAGTGAATACAAAGCAAAGGTCTCTCTCACCATATGTTCCAGCAGTCTTACTGGCTGAACCTCTTTTAGTCAGGATCCCCCCCACCGCTGCTTCCTTTGTTGTTTGGGTGTTGATGATGCCGTGCGTGAGTGGAGAGCAAGGGAGAGATGATTTGGCACATCTGCCCTCTCCTCTTACAGCCCTTTCTCTAGCACAAGAATCATCTCTAGCTGATGTTCAGGAGACAGAAAGTCTGTGTAGCTAGGAACCTTAAGATGCTTCTTTGTCAAAAGGTAGAATTTTGCTCACCCCCTCTCTCCTGCCAAACACTGGCCACTTAATCAGGAGCTGGCCCATTTGATCTTATTGACATGTGGCTGAGGCACTGGCTAACCTTTTGTTTTTAGGGAACTTGTATGTGAGTGCCCTCCAGAACATGTTGGACCGTGTCTTGGTAATATGATACAGTGGAATCTTATATCTTTACATACAATGTTGCCACACATATTTTACCAGGACAATAATGATCAGCAAATCATGAGTTTTCAAATGATACTTTACACAGTGTGCTTTGTACAAAATTTAACCTAGTCTTGCAAAAGGGGTGAACATAGGGATACAGATTGTCACACCCACATACTATAATTCCCTGATTGCTCTTCTGTGCAAAAGCTTTGCATTCTGAGACATATGGGTGTCTGCATGGCCCTGGGGTTAGTAATGGGGTACATAGCCCCTCCTCTAGGATGGTAACTTAAAATCCAGCAATGCCAATAGTGAGACAAATATCATTACTATCAGGGCTAACTCTAGAGAGATGCGGGGCCTGGGACATAGGCGCTGAGTTTCTAATCTGCCAGGGGGTGCTCCCGCCTATCTCTTCCCAGGCCCCGTCCCCACTCCACCCCTTCCCCCAAAGCCTGATTCTCATTTGGTCCTGGTGTAAAAGCAAGATAATGTCATCAAAATCTCAGGTATTCATCTCCACTTGCTGGTCAGAATAAGTACAATTTAAGCATCTGGACTGAAGTAGATGACCACAGGGATAGTGGAGGGACCTCTTGGATGTTTCAACACATTCTCTTTCTTAGGAAAGTTAACTGATTGTTTAGCCAGTTAATCTGATTGGTTGAGTGGACTTATATGCTTTATAATGTGAGATAAAATTGCACTTTGTGGTAAACCCCGACTGCATGATCATAGATAGGGTCATAGCAATGTGAGCTGGGAAAAAGACCTTGTCATTCGGTCTATCTCACTTCCAGTCAGGTTTTCTCTAAGGATCGAACCCAGAGTTATTTGTTAGTTCTCCTGTCGGATCTAGTTCTAAATGTTGCAAATGATGGGTCATTAGCTACTTCCTTTGGAAAACTATTCCATGGTCCCGTGGGTCTCGTGATGCTGGATGGGCCATATCTGGTTTATACTTCCCAAGGAAAGAATTCTAGGTAGAGTATGTGCCCTCCTAGCTTGAAAACACCCAGCACGATACCCCCTCCCAGCAAAGAAAAGGCTAGCTGCTTCTTTTTATAGTACATTACACTCCAGTACTGATCTCAGGTCGGTGGGTTGGCATTGCCCTGTATCTCAAAAACAAACCAGAGATCTTATGCAGTTGTAAATTTTACAAGATGGTGCTTGTATTCCATCCAAGATCAGAACTGAGTCTTTAGAGTTCACAATCTTAACTTGAGGTAATTCATGAGACATCTATATACACACACTATACGTACGTGCGTGTGCGCGTACACATGCACACACACTCACACACAATGTCTTTAAAATTGTTTTCGGACAAGACCCATTGTACTGATTGATCATTTCAGAGTATCTTTTTTATGTACAGATTACATCAGTAGGAGCTCAGGACATATTATAGACACAGAGTTCCTTTATGCAGCCTGTTCCCCTCTGAATCTTTATCAGTGGAAAAGCTGCAGTCAACAAAAGCAAGATAGCCTGTGACTGTTTGATTTTTACTTGAGAAGAAGCTTAGTCCATATCCAGAAAAATAAATTTTCTCAAACCTTGATGGCACAAATTTTCCCTGGGAAGATGATGCATAGTAATTTTTGAAGTGGATAATAAATATTCTCTGTTACTAATGCATTCCATTTTATTAGCTAGATCAATATTGCTGTAACTTCCAGCCATTAGCATCTCATTGCTGTATAGTTCATAAAAATATTTACATTAACACTGATCAAAATTGCAACAGTATGTATTAAAATATGAATGACATATAATCAGAATTTTCTGTTTCTACTGCCTCCAGTTATTTGTGACCCCAGATATAAAGTTCAAGTTTACACTTAATAGCACAATTATGTAAATCTGTAATTCTAACACTGAATTACAGCTGGTAATGATCAATAATTATATTTATGTATGATGTGAACTTAATACTGCCACCATAGATTAATGTAAACAACAAAATTATTTCTGCAGTCAAGAGCTAACAAATCATCATAAACAAAGAGAACTAAAACAATCTCTTCAGAGCTTAATTCCTTCAGCATAGTAAAGAGATTTTTATTCCCAACTAATGTAAAAAGCACTGATGAAAGAAAACAAATCTCTACAAAAATTTTATAATGGCTGAATCTTTTACTTCACTTTTTTAAAAAAATCTTTGAAATGGAGTTTGACAGAAAGAAAAATCTCTCTGAAAAAATCTGGATAATTATTGTGTTAGAGGAGTTCTGGGCAAAAATAACCCCTGAGGAAAAAGCAGATTAAAAAAATAAAATAAAACAGAGTGTGGGGTAATCAAACACATCCAATATTTCATAACTTCTGAGCTCTCTGTCTTTAAAAGTTCACTCACCTTAATATTGCTGTCTATTGAAAAACACAACAGGGAACTGTACAGTGGAAGACAGTAATCCTTGAAGTAACTCTGTTGACTTTCATGGCATTACACCAAGGATGAATTTGACACCGAATACCCATACACAGAACTGTTCTTTCAAAACTGCAACACTGAAATTCAGAAACTGTTCTCCTTTCAAACACAAACAGCTTTATGTTTTTCCATTATATCCTTAAAATATACAGCTAATTCATACCTGTCTTTGCATGAATGCGCTAGAGTAAGCAAGGTGCAGGGAATCCCTTCTCCTGAACCAATCCTGTGCAAGAAGACACTGTAATAAGGCTTTACACATCCGAAAGCACTCAGAGGACTTGCTAATGTTTAGCGCCTCAGAGATGTCTTGGGGTGAGATGGCAACCATGACCTTGGCTCCTCTGTATACTGGCTAGCACTGTCACTTCAATGTTGGGATGAGTGCATGTTACCTCTTCCACAGGTGTATCAATTGCACTTGGAAGCATCTCTCTAGACATGTTTGTTGGTGCATCCACTCCCCACTTTCAGCCTGGGTTCAGAACTTTGGAGTCATAGAAGAGCCCATTAAAAAAGAATGTCAATGACTAATTATGAGTTTTCACATTGATAAGCCCAGAAAGCAGAAACTGAGGAAGGATGGTCTCACTAAATGTAGAACCATTATTAGGGCTTTCTTAGGTGGATATCATATCTGGATTGAGTTCAAGGACTTAATTTTCAAAAATGGGGCACCATAGTGATATGGAGAATGTATGTATAGAGCTGTACTTGGAGACCCACATTGGGGCATGCAATTGCCATGCCTGTTTTGGGCATGGACAAGCATGTTCTGAGTGTGCAAACTGGGCTCTTTTTTTTTAAAAAAAATTGTTCTAGTCTCTCTTACACCGAGGGCCTGATCCAAAACCCACAGTGACTTCACTGACTTAAGTGGGATTTGGACCAGGCCTTAAATCATGTTCCCTAACAGTTCCTTCCTTTGAATACCTTCCTTTTTCTATTTATTTATTATTTTGTCACAGCTGGATTCCTGTAAAAAGTGTAGAACTCAGCTGAATTTGGCTGAAAACCTTTGCATACAGGCCAGAAATAAATAAGACCATTAGTACAGTAGGAGGCATGTTCCACAAAGCTCAAAAGGAACACCAGTTGAATGGAGAGTGAATGCCTATTGCTTGATAATAGATTTTGTTGAGTTTTTAGAAAACACATAGGAAAGAAGGGGAGAGCATGTCATTATGCTAAATCTGTCAAATAATTTCAGTGATAACTAATTACAAATAAAATAAATGAAATAATATATTTGTCTGGTAGTGGCCATCTAGTTGGCACTTGAACAACTGAAGAAAGCTGCCAAGTTTACTATTGTTTTTTGTTTTGCAGTCAGACAGTACCATATAGTGGGTGGGTGGTTGGCACACAAGTTTTGATTTCATTTTTTAATCAATTAATTTCTGCAAGATGTTGCAGAGATGAAAGGATTAAGAACTGAGCTTGCTAAGGTTTTTAAATGTCTGGACTAGTGGGGAGAATTCAGAGGCTGTAAAATTGTTTAGACAACTTACGTGTGCGATCTGGAAAAATTTCAACGTCACATTTTTTTAAAAAGTGATAACCTTTAATTTCATTCTTCTTTTCACTTTCCCTCTTTCTTCTTTATAATGTTCCTTTTAAATTAGTTTTTGGTCCAGGACAGCTCTTGGTAAATAGCTGTAAACTGTTTGAAGAAAATTAGCCCTAAAACTAATCAAATTGTGAACCATGAAGAACAAAAAACAAAACTACATTAGATCCTGAACCCAGAGAAACAACTTCTAAAACCTAAATCAAGTCTTAAAACATTTACCTAAAAATACTGAAAATAATTGTAACCTAACACAGAGCCTTCAGGATAAACTTAAAGCAGACCCTAATCTTATAAGAAGAAAGGCAACCTATAGAAACAATGAAAGAAAAGACAGAATGAAGTTTTGAGTGGAAGTCTCTACAATGCATTATTAACTTGCATTAGTGTACTAAGATTCCTAATATAACCGATGCAGCTCTAATAGCATTTCTCTAACATTGTTTTGTGTTTAGGGTGCAATTACCTGTTTCCAGCTGCATAACCACAGAAGGCCCTATGTTTCAATTATGTCAGGCTCCCCAGAAGTAAGGTCCATGCAAAGTCTGTAATTCCCCTGCACGCCATGTATGGAAGCTCCTCAGCAAATCTCCATAGAAATATAGCACCCTTCTACCAGAAGGGGAAAGGAAGAACAGTGGGTCCACAGACTGTGTGAATCAAAAAGCATATGAGTGTGGAGACACAGGCCAGGTCTGCTACACCCTCATACCAGAGAGCAGCAACCATGGTACTGCTTTGAAGTTTGTAACCTTTGATTTATGTGTTCTCAATTAGTAGTTTAAAAATCAGGAATAAAACGAAACTGAATTTTCAAGCCTCCACGGTGGTTACAGATCATTTAATTTAGTGGAGGACTGTGAATGACACATAAAATTAAAGACTTTATTTAATATAAAATAGTTAGTTAAGCAAACAGGCATTACAATATAACCATATACTGCATTTTTACTCACATTCTAAGACAAAATGACGCATTCAGGGTTGAGAAGAAAGGGTACAATCCTTTCTCTAGCGGTAACTGGCGGATGGGCATACCTAATCTAAAATTAGTCTTCTACCCTTTTTATAATTATAACAACATCCCCTTAATTAAATAGCATTAAACCTGCCTTTTAAAATATCTACATTTCCACTACATAATTAAAATGCCTTCTACCCCCTCATTGGCTAGTTAGCATTAAGTATCTTCTTAATTAAGGTAAAAGTAAATGCCATACCAATACCAATATAGATAGTATTCTTCCAAACTATTCACATTACATCCAAAACTCTTTGTTAAAACCAGTTAGAAACAAACATTTTTACAACATAACCTGGAGTTATGTCCTAACTTGCCTCTGAATTGTCTCACGTTATTCGTATATTACCAGGCCTTGCTTGACTATTGTCAAGCCTATTTTTAGGAAATAAATTTTGGACCTACTTACACTTTAACACATTTCTATATAACATAAGCAAACATCACCTCTATAGGATACAACTATTACAACAGGACGGAACTGGACATCCATATATTAGACATATAAATGAATGATGGCCTGATTTTCTGACAGACTGTTCCAGCTGAAGTTCCAGTACAGAATCACAGAATCATAGAATATAAGGATTGGAAGAGACCTCTGGAGGTAATCTAGTCCAATCCCCTGCTCAAAGCAGGACCAACACCAAGTAAATCATCCCAGCCAGGCCTTAAGCCGGGCCTTAAAAACCTCTAAGGATGGAGATTCCACTACCTCCCTAGGTAACCCATTCCCGTGCTTCACTACCCGCCTCGTGAAATACTGTTTCCTAATCTCCAACCTAGACCTCCCCCACTACAACTTGAGACCATTGCTTCTTGTTCTGTCATCTGCCACCACTGAGAAACGCCTAGCTCCATCCTCTTTGGAACCCCCTTCAGGTAGTTGAAGGCTGCTATCAAATTCCACCTCACTCTTCTCTTCTGCAGACTAAATAAGCTCAGTTTCCTCAGCTGCTCCTCGTAAGTCATGTGCCCCAGCCCCCTAATCATTTTCCTTGCCTTCCGCTGGACTCTCTCCAATTTGTCCACATCCCTTCTGTAGTGAGGGGACCAAAACTGGACACAATACTCCAGGTGTGAGTGCTGAATAGAGGCGAATAATCACTTCCCTCGATCTGTTGGCAATGTCCCCTACTAATGCAGCCCAATATGCCATTGGCCTTCTTGGCAACAAGGGCACACTGCTGCTTCACATCCAGGTTCTCATCCACTGTAATCCCCAGGTCCTTTTCTGCAGAACTGCTGCTTAGCCAGTCAGTCTCCAGCCTATAGTGGTGCATGGGATTCTTCCTTTCTAAGTGCAGGACTCTGCACTTGTCCTTGTCGAACCTCATCAGATTTCTTTTGGCCCAATCCTCCAATTTCTCTAGGTCACTCTGGACTCTATCCCTACCCTCTAGCATATCTACCTCTCCCCCCAGTTTAGTGTCATCTGCGAACTTGCTGAGGGTGCAATTCATCCCATCATCCAGATCATTAATAAAGATGTTGAACAAAACCTGCCCCAGGACTGACCCCTGAGGTACGGCGCTTGATACCGCCTGCCAACTAGACATTGAGCCGTTGATCACTACCCATTGAGCCTGACAATCTAGCCAGCTTTCTATCCACCTTATAGTCCATTCATTCAATCCATACTTCTTTAACTTGCTGGCAAGAATACTGTGGGAGACCATATCAAAAGCTTTGCTAAAGTCAAGATATATCACATCCACCACTTTCCCCATATACACAGAGCTAGTTTTCTCATCATAGAAGGCAATCGGGTTGGTCAGGCATGACTTCTCCTTGGTGAATCCATGTTGACTCTTCCTGATCACCTTCCTCTCCTCCAAGTGCTTCATCATTGAATGATTTCTCATTCATTTAGTGGATGCAGAGTCAAAGGATAAATCACAGAAGCTGCATGTGATGGGAGATACCACATTAGAGTTTATAACAATGGCCATTGAAATTGAATTTGAAAGAAATAATCTAGATGAAGCTTTACAGAAATGTAAAAAGATGGATTTTGTGGATTGGGCCAGTGCCCTTTTTGATGGGGAAACGTTCAGGTGCATCACACTTACCATTTCCTTTTGCAGCTAGTGTTTCCTTTGCTTGCTATTTGCTAGTTCTATCATACTAGAAGAGTCCCAGAAGAACATAGGAGAGAAAGACTAGTTGGTACTACTACCTATATCCATGATGTCTTAATCCAGGATAAAGGCAAAGGAAAAAACATGTTAGACTAAGAAAAGTTCTGACTGTGTCAAGCAAATAAGGGTTTAAAGGTAGCAGTGTAAAATACCATGCAGTCAAACGAAAGCTAAAATATTTGAGAATATATACTGATGAAGAATTAATGCTATCATGAAAATATCATGATAAAAATATCATGACCATACAACAAACAGGAACTACAGAGATTCCTGTGAGGTTGCCTATTTTCCCAAATACCTGCCATCTATGCCCACAAGAACTACATTACTTAGCCATTGCCAAAAGTCTGATTGGCAACATGACATGTCCCACACTAAAATAACAGAAAGGCCTAAGCAATCATTTAGCTTTCAGTTTGCATTATTTGATTAAAAAACAACAACATTCAAACAAACTGCCTCCAAGAGTACACTAGGTGCTGCTTTATTACAAGATACTGATCCAATTGCTTTCTGCTTCCAGAGCAACAATTCAAACTGAAAAAAATGCTATATCAAAATAGGAGGAGCTATGGTAGGAGTATGTGGGAGGGGTGTACATCAGGGAATATTTCTTCCAACAATGATAAAGATTTTTCGTGTATCAGCTTAATTCATACCTGTAGGTACCACATTAATGAAAGACACCATTAATGTTCATCAGGTTAACGCTCCAAATATTAAAGATTCTCAAATTGCTCATTGTCACATAACAGTCTGTAGTGGGTTTATGTTGGCCAGAACCCTGACAAAGTTTACAGCAGCCTATGTCCTGCTCTAAACTCCACCAGCTGCTAATATTCCTCAAGGGGCTGTCCCCCATGTAGGGACAACTGAAGCACAAAACTTTGGCCACATCCCCATCAGTCTCCCTAGGGCTGCTTGGGACTCCCCCGCACTGGAAGAATCCCTGTTTGGTGAGAAAGAGGCAGTTTGCATTCTCTTGCTGCATCCTAAGTGTCACAAATGGAGCAGAATGGACTAGATATTCTGGCCTCTATTATATATAGTATTTGAGTATGAAAGGTGTCACCAATAATTTTGAAGTACATAATTTGTGATAATATAATAACTGACCATCAAATTTCAGAGACATTTCCTAGAAAATATTAGGGGGAACCTCTAAAATACAAAGATTGGTGTTGAGATTACAGAGATACCATTTTAATCTAAACCACATGCTGAATATTACAGTAATTGTGGCAGATGCACTATCTAGGGCACATTTACCAGAAGCAGAGATTAATGTGGCTCATGATATAGAATACAAGTGCACATGCTTACTGAAAATTTTCCAACCTCTTCTGATAAACTATTGAAACAGATACGAGAAACTTGTGAAGATGCAGAACTACAAGTATTGAAAAGGATGATACTTGAGGGCTAGCCAGAGGCAAAGAGAGAATTCACATTCCTGAGTTCATTATTATTGGTGTGATTTTGATGATTTAATGGTTGTGGGGGATGTGACTCTATGAAACATGTCACATTCATGAAGGGCATCAGGGTATGGAATTATTTAAAAGGAGAGCTAGAGAAACCTTTAGCTGCTTTGGTATGAAGACACATATTACCAGTATGGTTTTGAAACTACCATTATGTCAAATGTATTGATCACTGCAGCGCAAGAACAATCCCACAACAAACCAGAAAGTAATTGGCAAATTGTGTAACCTCTTAATACAATTAGCAAGACATGGAATTCCTGATCAGTTACTTCATGATCATGGCTAACAATATTCATAGATTCTAAGACTAGAAGGAACCATTGTAATCATCTAGTCTGACCTCCTGTATAACACAGGCCACAGACCTTCTCCAAAATAATTCCTAGAGAAGATCTTTTAAAAAAATATCAAATATTGATTTAAAAATTGTCTGTGATGGAGAATCCAGCATAAAATTCAAAACATTGGAATTTTGATCATATTACAAATAGTTCAAAATATGCCAGGTCAAATGGAATACCAGAATGAACTGTTCAAAGTTCTGGTACCCAAGGAAACAAGGAGGACAAATCACCATTTCTGTTTGGCAACACTTGTGTATAGAAATACACTATGAGGTCAGTCTAGACTCTCTCAATAAATTGCAATGGGTAAATATCTGAAAAAGAAGATTGCCAGTTAAAAGAAATGTACTTAACTCAAGCAACATGGCTTTATTAAGATAATGACAGCACATAAAAATGAAGAAGAAAATAAATTATGACAGGATAGCAAACTTGCTCTTTCCTTTTGAATGCTCATGAGCAGGTAAAAACATGACAAAGAGGCAAATAGGAATCTGCTCAAGTCCTGGTCAAAGAAAATGCTTCTAGAGCTAACACAGTATAGCTATCTAATGGCTATGAGTTCAGAAGGAATCAGAAATACATCTTGAAGCCTTTACAAAATTAATACAACTGAAATATCACTGCTGTGACGGAATACACGAACAAGAAAGAGAGAGAGTTGATGTGAATGGTGACAAAACAGATCAAGTACCTAATAGCACATAACTGGTCCTGCGTGGAAGGTGCAAGGAGACTTTTTATCTTCAGCTCTTCACACTACCACATAACGACCAGCCATAATCTCCATTAAGAGTGATGGCACCACTCCCAGCTAGCTCTGCCAAAAGACTGCAGGGAGATGTGGAGTGAAAACGGGGCCATGGCATGCAGCACTCTTTCAAAGAGTGGCAGATTTGCTGCCCCCTATTGAGCACACACAAGGAGCCCCTGGAGGAATTATGTCTGAGTCAGGGGCTCTGGTTTTATCCTGGTCCCTGTGAACTCTTCGACAATGCAGGTCATGGTTTAAAGTCATAATCTAGCCCATAGTGATTAATGATGTTAGTTGGTAGAAGGAGATTGCTGCCCAAAGTGGCTTACTATAATTTCCTGTTTTGGTATTGTTACAATATACAATGCACAAAACACTAATAATTAGAGACATAAATACATGTGTCTGTTACAGGGAGTTTTTGGCATGGTAGTAAAATAGTAATATGGTTCCAGATCTTACTTTACTTCTGTTAGAGCCATTAGACTGATCTACAAGGGGGAGATGTTACAAGGGGGTAACTTCTCTTGTTACAGAACTCTGAAAACACAGAAGGACACAACTTGGTTGCCTTCTGAATATTACTCCAGAAGAGTTTGACTCCTTGCTCTCCTTAAAGCTGAGGACTTACTGAGTATGATTTCTACCTTAGCCCAACACCATCTTCCCTGTCTGAAGGGTAGAGCTTCCTGCAGGTTATTCTGGTGGTTGCTGTTCTCAGAGACTTGTGATGAGCAGGCACATCTGCCAGCAAATGGACTACAACTTCATTAAATCCTCCACAACTTAGTTTTAGTTATTATACTAATTTACTAGCTTTTAAAAAGGAAAGACCTTACAAGCTCCTGAAACTGCTTCTTCCAAGCTTCTCTCTTCAAAGTGTGAATTTTCAAAAAAGCGTGGCACAGACATGAGACTTTCCCTTCATATGTCCCACAAAATGAATGGAAGTTGAAGGTCGGACTCCTATAGCTCTCCTTGAAATTTTGCTGTGTGCGCCACCTTATTTACAGCCACACTGGTAGCTGACACTTACGCCTACATTTTCAGAGGATTACATGGGATTTTGACATGTAACGTCTATTAATTTTGTGAAAGGGTGTGGGGGGGCAGGGAATGTAGCTAAAAACCTGGATTTCAGTGAGCAGCTGTAGTGTCTAGAAGCTAGTGGTCTTAACTTGCAGACTATTCAGTAAGTCATACCAGTCTTAGTTTGTGCAGATTCACAGCCACATAGTCAATATAACTGAACCTGAAAACTCAAAGAGAAATCGCCTTTTGCATCAAAATCATGTAACATGGCACACCTTCCAGATGAAATCATATTTCAGAATCTCCTTTCCCAATGGACCCTACTGAGAAATAGTTGTGACAATTCAAATTTCACTTAATTACTCAAACAATCCCATATAGCAATCCTAACTGAAAATGAGACACACTGGTCCAATGACTAGTTTTTAACAGAAATTTGATTCATCTCTCTCTCTCTCCTCTGCTATTTTTTTATGCTGATCTTACAGTGACCCTAAAGGTCAAAACATAACCTTTTAAAATGTGTTTTAAAGAAGGTAATTCTTCAATTCTTAAGGTCCATCCTCCAGGGCTTCTTGACTGGTTAGCCATGACACTAGTCTGCCACCCGCCGCAACCTTCCCCTCAGTGCCTGCTGTTAATATTCAGTTGTGGGAGGCATGTCTCCCGTAGTAGTCAGAGGAATCACTAGAACAAGAAACTCCAGTCAGTCAGTTCACTTGCACTGACTTTTTTTCATCAGCCAGTTTCAAAATGCCATATCTAGTGTTCACTGACACATTCCTGTGCAAAACAGACCATGAGCCAGGGGGACCTATGAGTTAGCTACAGCAGCTAGGATTAGAAGATACTAGAGGAGGTAAGAGCAGCAATACAATCTGGGCCTATGCTGAACCAGCTGAATGAACCTTTCCTTTTAATATGGAGTTCAGAGACACTTTCAAAGCAGAGGAGATCAAAACTCACTAGGAAACGTTTAGTGTGCAGCAACAGGGTCCACACAGAGCGTGTGCAGTGTACAAGCATGCTATTTACAGCCCAGCTTTCTCAAGGACTGCTCAAGGTTTCCTTATAACTGTTTTAATTCCAGTCTTGCCAGACCAACTATAAAATACTATAACTGGCACCTATTATTGTTGGTAATACAGCATCTACTAGATAAATGCTAAAATGCCAACCGTATTATCACAACCACATTATTTGTAATGGTGATGCATGAAATAGCATATGTTATCTATTAGACTCTTTAAAAATAAATAAATCTTACTTCATCTTTTCCAAAACACACACCTACTGTCCAATGCATTTCACATCAAAATCTGAAATTTCTACTGCAGCTCTAATACCATCATTTTAAGGCTGTCAGACACTCAAACAATAACTGGAACTGAGGAAATCAGCTGGAAAAAATATATATTTTTCAGCATTGTGTTGAAAACTGATAACAAAAAGTATATATTTATTGCTTTAAAAATGAGTGATGATTATTTTGTTTTGCTTTCTTCTGCTTCCTAGACACAACACCCAATCTTGCCATTCCCCATCACTTTAGAATTATGCTGTGTATATTATCGTGGCATTTTTTGTGGAGGGGATTGTCAGTATTCGTGTATAAGTACACTCAGACTTTCAGGGGTTTATAAATTAGCTAAAAACTTTTCACTCTGTTCTGAAACTTGGAAAACAAGGACTCATCCAAAAAGCATTAGTTTTTATTTACATTAAGCAGAATTCAAACCAGTCATTGCTGAGCATCATTATTTTTTACCTCATACAAGTTTTCCTGGGCTAAATTGTGATTCGGTCTACATATCTCCAGAGAGGAGTGAGGGTGGGGGTAAGACTCCTTGAACTTTGAGTTCAGGTGGAAGCTGGGCCAACATATGAGGTTGCCATCATTTGCTGGTACTACATGACACCTGCAAACGACAACTTTTCCAGAGCAAAATGAAAGCAGAGAGTGAATAGAATTCTCGGAGGCATTATCACTTCCAGGACTACTCATGGGATAGTGCAGCTTTGCATTTTTAAAATGTATACTCAACAATTTAATTTTAAATCAAATTCCTGGCCTTCACACTCTGCCCTCATTTCCTGACTGAAGTGCATCCACTTTGTACAAGTATAAATGACTACACAAAGGGGAGAACAGTGGAGAATTAGACTAAATCTCTATTAAGAGATATAAACAGCACCATCTAGATCAGGGGTTCTCAAACTGGGGGTCGGGACCCCTCAGGGGGTTGCAAGGTTATTACATGGGGGGTTGCAAGCTGTTAGCCTCCACACTAAACCTCGCTTTGAATCCAGCATTTATAATGGTGTTAAATATATTTAAAAGTGTTTTTAATTTATAAGAGGGGATCACACTCAGAGGCTTGTGATTTGAAATGGGTCGCCAGTACAAAAGTTTGAGAACCACTGATCCAGAGATTCTCTACTCTTTTTTACTTGCCACAAAGGACAAAGATCAGAGGTGGCCTTGTTTGTTGTTAATGCTTCTATGACTAGTACTTGCATGGGAAATTTATATGTAGTGCAACTTTGCTCCTTCCCAGAAGTGGCACAGGTCTATAAGAATTCCTTCTGCTGGGGTCTATGTATATATTTTATGTCCACTTTATATGTACTCTGCATAGCTATATACACAAAGTGCCAGACAGGAAGGAATCAGGCCCATTGTTAGTAGATCATTTGAAGAGGGAAATCTATTACCAAAAAACAATAGTCCAAACCATCTCTCAATGCTGGTTACCTTACATACTTCTGTCTAGTGTCCAGCCTCCCTTTTTAAACTGAGAAGATATAAAAAACCAGCATGTAATGCTCTTTGTCAGATGCCCATTTCCTGTATTCCTCTGAGTTAGGCTTCAAGCCATGACAAGGTACACAGAGACAGCATTTTCTATGCTGGTGGATGACCTCCTATGGCCTACAGACAAGGAAAGTACATCCATAGTCATCCTGCAGGATCTTTCTATGGAATTTCTCTCTATATATTTCTATGGAACCAACTAGGGACAGAGCTCTTCTTGACCTGCTGCTCACAAACTGGGAAGAATTAGTAGGGGAAGCAAAAGTGGATGGGAACTTGGGAGGCAGTGACCATGAAATGGTCGAGTTCAGGATCCTAACACAAGGAAGAAAGGAGAGCAGCAGAATACAGACCCTGGACTTCAGAAAAGCAGACTTTGACTCCTTTAGGGAACTGATGGGCAAGATCCCCTGGGAGAATAACATGAGGGGGAAAGGAGTCCAGGAGAGCTGGCTGTATTTTAAAGAATCCTTATTGCGGTTAAAGGGACAAACCATCCCGATGTGTAGAAAGAATAGTAAATATGGCAGGCGACCAGCTTGGCTTAACAGTGAAATCCTTGCTGCTCTTAAATACAAAAAAGAAGCTTACAAGAAGTGGAAGATTGGACAAATGACCAGGGATGAGTATAAAAATATTGCTCGGGCTTGCAGGAGTGAAATCAGGAAGGCCAAATCACACCTGGAGTTGCAGCTAGCAAGAGATGTGAAGAGTAACAAGAAGGGTTTCTTCAGGTATGTTAGCAACAAGAAGAAAGTCAAGGAAAGTGTGGACCCCTTACTGAATAAGGGAGGAAACCTAGTGACAGAGGATGTGGAAAAAGCTAATGTACTCAATGCTTTTTTTGCCTCTGTCTTCACGAACAAGGTCAGCTCCCAGACTACTGCACTGGGCAGCACAGCATGGGGAGAAGGTGACCAGCCTTCTGTGGAGAAAGAAGTGGTTCGGGATTATTTAGAAAAGCTGGACGAGCACAAGTCCATGGGGCCGGATGCGTTGCATCCGAGAGTGCTAAAGGAGTTGGCGGATGTGATTGCAGAGCCATTATCTTTGAAAACTCATGGCGATCGGGGGAGGTCCCAGATGACTGCAAAAAGGCTAATGTAGTGCCCATCTTTAAAAAAAGGGAAGAAGGAGGATCCTGGGAACTACAGGCCAGTCAGCCTCACCTCAGTCCCTGGAAAAATCATGGAGCAGGTCCTCAAGGAATCAATTCTGAAGCACTTAGAGGAGAGGAAAGTGATCAGGAACAGTCAGCATGGATTCACCAAGGGCAAGTCATGCTTGACTAATCTAATTGCCTTCTATGACGAGATAACTGGCTCTGTGGATGAAGAGAAAGCAGTGGACGTGTTGTTCCTTGACTTTAGCAAAGCTTTTGACACGGTCTCCCACAGTATTCTTGCCAGCAAGTTAAAGAAGTATGGGCTGGATGAATGGACTATAAAGTGGATAGAAATCTGGCTAGATTGTCGGGCTCAACGGGTAGTGATCAATGGCTCCATGTCTAGTTGGCAGCCGGTATCAAGTGGAGTGCCCCAGGGGTCGGTCTGGGGCCAGTTTTGTTCAATATCTTCATAAATGATCTAGAGGATGGTGTGGATTGCACCCTCAGTAAGCCTGCAGATGACACTAAACTGGGAGGAGTGGTAGATACGCTGGAGGGTAGGGATAGAATACAGAGGAACCTAGACAAATTAGAGGATTGGGCCAAAGAAATCTGATGAGGTTCAACAAGGACAAGTGCAGAGTCCTGCACTTAGGACGGAAGAATCCAATGCACCGCTACAGACTAGGGACCGAATGGCTCAGCAGCAGTTCTGCAGAAAAGGACCTAGGGGTTACAGTGGACGAGAAGTTGGATATGAGTCAACAGTGTGCCCTTGTTGCCAAGAAGGCCAATGGCATTTTGGGATGTATAAGTAGGGGCATAGCGAGCAGATCGAGGGACGTGATCGTTCCCCTCTATTCGACATTGGTGAGGCCTCATCTGGAGTACTGTGTCCAGTTTTGGGCCCCACACTACAAGAAGGATCTGGACAAATTGGAGAGACTCCAGCGGAAGGCAACGAAAATGATTAGGGGGCTGGGCACATGACTTACGAGGAGAGGCTGAGGGAACTGGGATTGTTTAGTCTGTGGAAGAGAAGAATGAGGGGAGATTTGATAGCTGCTTTCAACTACCTGAAAGGGGGTTCCAAAGAGGATGGCTCTAGACTGTTCTCAGTGGTAGCAGATGACAGAACAAGGAGTAATGGTCTCAAGTTGCAATGGGGGAGATTTAGGTTGGATATTAGGAAAAACTTTTTCACTATGAGGATGGTGAAACACTGGAATGCGTTACCTAGGGAGGTGGTGGAATCTCCTTCCCTAGAAGTTTTTAAGGTCAGGCTTGACAAAGCCCTGGCTGGGATGATTTAGTCGGGGATCGGTCCTGCTTTGAGCAGGGGGTTGGACTAGATGACCTCCTGAGGTCCCTTCCAACCCTGATATTCTATGATTCTATGAATTTGATAGTATAGATTGTTAAATACCCGGTCCTATCTCCAAAGAGGCTGTAGATATGAAAGAAGCATCAAACAGCTTCAGTCCTTTACCCCAGGCTAAACCCAGAGGGGAGTTTTTGCATGATTGTTCCTTTAATTCAAGAGCCCTCACCTCTTGCTCAATCTTTTCTGCCATCCTATTCATCTTCTCAAAAAATTTTTTTTGAGGGAGCTAAATGAGCTGAAATACTATGAGAACTTTAATGACAGACAGCTGTATACCCACTTTATATCAAATACAAGCAGCACCATTTGCCAGATTTCTCAGTGAAGAGCAAAAGTCAGGTGCTGGATGAAAAGAAGCAGGTTCAAGCTGAATCCAGGGGTGGAGGGTAGGGGAGAGCGGGAGGGGACAGTGGTGCTGGTGTGAAGAAGAAAGAACTTTGAAGAACTTGCCTTCTCTACAAAATTTACTTTGGAGGGCATCTGCTCTCAGAGCACTGAGTCAGTCTGGAGCCATGGGGTTCTTTTTGATGCCTCAAAAGCTACTGGATGCCTAAATAGCTATGGATGTTCATTAGCAGCACAAAATGTCCACTTCCATCTCTAGATGGCCAGAAGACTCTGCCTCATCATAGTAGACTCAGACTTGCTTCCAGTGATCCACACATTTGTAACCTCTGGGCTTGATGAACACAACTCTATATCTAGGAATAAAGCCATCCCCTGCAAAAGTTCCAACTGGTACAAAACGCAGGAACCCATCTACTTAGCAGCACAGAGCATGAACACCATGAACACAACCCTCCAGTGATCTGCTCTGTGCAGGCACTCTCAATTTATGTCCGAGTCCAGTCTGCGGTCTTTATAAAGATAGACAAAGCTCTCAATGGGATTGGCCCCTAGCTGCTTTAGAGATCACCTCTCCCTCCATGACCTCCCATGCCAGCTACATTTCACCACAACAATAAAAAAGCTGTTGACTCATTGGGGAAGGTTTGTGAGTGCAGGAGACAAAACTTTCACAGAGTTGGAGCCACATTAGGGAACTAACTACCAGTGCAGATAAGAATGACTCTTAACTTCACCTGGTGTGTTTTTGCAACCAAATGAAGAGCTAGAACAGATGTTGTTCAGCAGCATGCCATGCTGATGAACCGGCAGCTCAAGATCATAAAAAAAGCCAGATTATCTATTAGGAATATTGTGAATGCCATAATCAAAGCAAACAAACCACTGGCAATAGAAGAATTTGGAAAAGCAATCAAGGGTTAACAATATTCAACTTGTTGGTCTTATAAAAGGGTAAAGAGGGACATAAAACTCTCTTATTTCAATAAATGAGAAAAGAAAAAGATTAATCTGAGTATAATTGATGACCAGACACAGACACACACACACAGTAGTTAAGGCCATACAAATCACTCTAAATAAAATAAAATTAAAAAGAGCCATGAAACTTCAGGCAACAACCTTGATTTGTAGAGTGTCTGACAGGGGATAAGCAAAGAATAATATTGGAGATCTTTCAGGAGAGACAATCATACTGGAGAAATCCTTAAAATATAGGAAACTGAAAGTATATTCATTTACCTTATACTGGACTTGCTTTTCATGACTACTCATATGAATTTTGGAGCTGAATAAAATACAGTACATGCAACTAAACAAAGGCTTGTTCCTTCCAAGTCCATCATCTTATAATGCTCGACCCTGAAGTGAAATCCAAAAGTTATACCATTTCCACAGCAACAGGCTGATTTCACACACAGTAGGTCACAATTATTTCACTGTGTTATCAAGCAGAAGAACAAGCTAACCTGTGAGATGGAGAGAGTCCTTTTTCCAACACAAATATATCTGATTAAAGCAGAGTACAGAAAAATACTGGCCAAGTATATTAACTTTTGTATTAACTGCTCTTTTTCAGCATGATATCGAGTACCAAGGACATCCTTCTTTCACTGACTCTGAAGTCATCCCTGTTAAATGTGCAAATCTTCATCTCATACACAGACGGTAAATCACATCTTCTACTGGGGTCCCAACAGAGAGAGTTCTGTGTCCTTGGAAACATATATTGCTTTGGATGCAAATGAATAACTGAGATGGGATGCAGGACTGGCGAATGCTGAGACACTGAAATAATTCGTTGACATATTAAGATGTGGGTTTTTTATGCTGATATGGTCAGATATATAAAGAATTATTCGAATGTTTATGTACCACAAAGGTGTTTGTGTGTTTTCTCTAATGCTCTTGCTAAGTCTCTAAAACGTGGTGCAGTCATGTTGACTAGGCGAAATTTTAAGCTCTCTTATGAGCCTACAACTTTATAAAAAGGATTTGATTAAAAACCTTAGAACTTAGTGATAGGTTCGGGACTGATCATGTAGTACTTGAATGGGGAGAAAGTGCTGAAATGCCTCTACTACCACACACTTGGGCCTCAGCCAGTCTTAAGATCATACTGCAAGCCTGGGTGAGAGAAAAATTCTTCCCCCATCCCTCAGGCTAGTTTTGGATGAAGGACCCTTCCAGCTCCCATCATACTGCCAGTAAAGTATAAAAATATGTACTGAATTTTTAGAAATAACCTAAATTTTCTTTGTTTGCTTCTTTCCATTTATTTATTGATTTCACTTGTTTTCTCTTCCCGTCTCCCAGATTCATTTCAGATTTTTTCCATTTCTTAGTCAGATTTTCACTCTTTTATTAATTTCCTCTCTGTTCTTCCATCTCTTCCCTTAACATGTTCCCTCACTTAGATTCCCTCCCATATTTTTTTTCTCCATCCATTTTCCAAGACTATAACTCCATCCTCTCATTTTCCCAACTGTTTATTTCACCCTCTCAATCCCTTTCCCTCCTACACCAGCTCTTCAGTTTTCTACTTCTCCTCTTTTCTACCGCTTAGAGTAGTGAGTCAGAAATATATATCCTTAGTTCTATTCAGAAGTCAATGTCCTTCCTGAGACAAAGATAATGCAAGTATATTGCCTATACAAACAGGGAGGTCCAATACTTGTTACCATTAAAAATGCCCAGAATTAAGACATTAAATGGGTGAATCACAGAAGTTTGAAGGATTAATTTAGGTTGGATATGTACTGAAAACTTTCTTCTACTCTTTCTCCTTTTCTCACAACTACTCCTATTCTCTTAAACCTTTCCTCCTTACCACTATTCTACATGGCAAAGACCAACCCATGTTATATAAATATATTTCCTTTTGTAGGTTTAAAAAGGAACAATTTTTGTTTATTCAATGTTGTGAACATTTGTAAAATTTTCATTTTTCATTTCTCTTTCTTCCTTCTTCATCCCTTCCCTCTTTTATTCATTGAAGGGGAGGAGAAAAACACCCAAACAAAGCGCCTCCCAAAAAACAACATATAAACAAAGATTTTTTTTTCATTTTTCAAGTGTGGTTGAAAAATGGAAGAAAAACAGCTGCAGTGGGTGAACTCTATTGGGACTATTTGGAGGAGGTAGCTATTTGTCAGCATAAGTAAGAGTAATATATGCAGACCCTAAATAGTTATTTAAACCAACCATACCCTCAAATCTTTCTTTGTACCCTACAAAGTGGAGAACCAGAGAAGAGAGAAAGAAAAAAAGGGAGGCCCCAGAAATTACACATAATCTTACCAACAAGAGGTTTTTGGTGCATATCCAATCTGAATTAAAACCTTCAAACCTTTGTGGTTCACCAATCATTAAAATTAACGCTGGTTATTTTTTAATGGCAGACGTTGGCTGGATGAGTATATTTGAATAGACAATGACATTATCATTTTCTCAGAGAGGACATTCACTTCAGGCTGGCCCTAGGACATTTATTTTATGTATGGTTAACTAGGTACTGTATGATAAAGACCTCACCACGTCACTCTAGAGTCTGTCTTACCTTTGAAAGAATTAGAATCAAAAGGCACTACTCTACTGGTTAGTTCATCACTTCAACTCATAATAATCAAACTAATGGAAAACTCTCACTGTGTGCTTATTCTAGACTATAATTGAAATATCTTCTGTGATGCTTCTTTATTGTGATTACTGCGCTTCAACAAAATTTCATAAACAGGTTTTTTAAAATGAATTTTTTACTTTAATCCACAAAAGTCAGGACATTCATATTTAAGATTAACACACCATCTCTGATTCAATTATACTAAGGCATCACAGTATAGATGGAATGCAAAAATCACGCACTGTAATATTTCACAAAAAGAAAAGGAGGACTTGTGGCACCTTAGACACTAACCAATTTATTTGAGCATAAGCTTTCGTGAGCTACAGCTCACTTCATCGGATGCATTCAGTGGAAAATACAGTGGGGAGATTTATATACACAGAGAACATGAAACAATGGGTGTTACCATACACACTGTAAGGAGAGTGATCAGGTAAGATGAGCTATTACCAACAGGAGAGCGGAGGGTGGGGAGGAAAAAACCTTTTGTAGTGATAATCAAGGTGGGCCATTTCCAGCAGTTGACAAGAACAACTGAGGAGCAGCGGGGGTGGGGGTGGGGGATAAACATGGGGAAATAGTTTTACTTTGCATAATGACCCATCCACTCCCAGTCTTTATTCAAGCCTAAGTTAATTGTATCCAGTTTGCAAATTAATTCCAATTCAGCAGTCTCTCGTTGGAGTATGTTTTGGAAGTTTTTTTGTTGAAGAATTGCCACTTTTAGATCTGTAATCGAGTGACCAAAGAGATTGAAGTGTTCTCTGACTGGTTTTTTAATTTTATACCGGAAACCTACTGACTGCTATGCCTACTACATGCCTCCAGTTTTCATCCAGACCACACCACACAATCCATTGTCTACAGCCAAGCTCTACGATACAACCGCATTTGCTCCAACCCCTCAGACAGAGACAAACACCTACAAGATCTTCTATCAAGCATTCTTACAACTACAATACCCACCTGCTGAAAGTGAAGAAACAGACTGACAGAGCCAGAAGAGTACCCAGAAGTTACCAACTACAGGACAGAAGATTTCCCCCCCCTCCCCCCGCTCTCCTGCTGGTAGTAGATCACCTTACCTGATCACTCTCCTTACAGTGTGTATGGTAACACCCATTGTTTCATGTTCTCTGTGTATATAAATCTCCCCACTGTATTTTCCACTGAATGCATCCGATGAAGTGAGCTGTAGCTCATGAAAGCTTATGCTCAAATAAATTGGTTAGTCTCTAAGGTGCCACAAGTACTCCTTTTCTTTTTGCAGATACAAATGAACATGGCTGCTACTCTGAAACCCATAATATTTCAGTACAATAGCACAGTTTTTAATTGGTAACTGAATTTGTTGGCCTACATCACCTTAAAGTAAGCTCTGTATGTAATTTGTAATGCATCTTTTTTTTTGCCTGAATGTTTTGTTTACTATGCAGCTGGACGTAAAGAGAAAGCGGTCAAGACACAAAAGGCAGTCAAAGATGCAACGATAATTATGCCTCAGGCATTAGGAAAAGCAACACTAAAGATTTTCATTTTGGAATTATTTTGACAACTGAAATAAAGAAATAAAATTATTCTGGATATCTTTTTTTCCTCTTTACCAGAAATGAAGACATACAACTAGCATGAACATACTTAATTCCACATAAGTTGCAGTAAACTTGACTAGTGGTTTTTATATTAGTTTTAGGAACCTATCCCACAAAAAGTTACAGACGTGAACAGTCCTATAAAGCTCAGCGGGCTACTTATGGGCATACAATCAAGCACATGTGAAAGTTGGCAGAATTAAGAAATTAAGGTCTGAGTCAACCTCACACCTACACAAAGGTAACTCCATTGCCATCAGTTGAGTTACTCCCGATTAAAACTAGTGTAAATGAGGGGAAAATCAAGTCCAGTGTGTGGCTTTTTATAATAAATTTAAGATCTTGCAGTGTGACACAATTATCCTGGCTAGAAGGGGTCTGGGATCATATGACACTCAACAATTCACTATTTCAGAATGGGAGGCAGCTCCCCCTCATAGTCAGTAGCTTCCCTGTTCACAAGCAGCTGGACGAGGTAGGTATGTAAAGAAGGAGACTGCAAGGAATATATTTAAAACAGCTATCTTAGTCTAATTCAACAAAACCATTGTCAGACAAAGGTTTCTTCACCTGGGAGAAGAGGAGTGAGGAGGCTGAAACAATCAAAAGAAGAACTGTAGAAATTAAGTGAAGAGTGAAAAATTCAGAGCTGTAAGAAAATAATTTTCACATTTCAGAAATGATAAGCTGGTTGCTTCCAGGAAAGCTTTCCAAAACATTGCATGTGATTGGTAAGAGGGGTATATGCCATATCCATTTTCCAAGTAAAAGGATTATACAAATAATTCAGCTCCAAAACTATTTTGCGAAACTGCAAGGATTAAAGATCATTTCACCTAGCTAACTCCCATGTCATTCAAATTTGCATTCCAGCTACAGTAATTAATATATATATATATATATATATATATATATACACACACACACACACGCACACACACCAGCTATCTGGATTCCATTACAGAAAGGAAAAAAGATTCCTTACACATGAAATTTTTATGAGCATCTATGTGAAGATACAAATTGAATTGTAGGATCCATCTCTACATTGCTTTTATTTTTAGAGTGGGTACTAAATACCAACACAAACTTATCTTCCTAATGGGGAAAATCATCTGAATTGAATGCAGTTTTGTACATTTATTTCAGAAAAGATGACAAATTTCCATAGTTAGTCACTAGCGCAATTTGCTCCATGCATGGGATGACCTTCAATTGAACTCCAGAAAGTAAATGTAAGGAAAGTTTCCCAAAAAAGTTTAGTGAGGATATAAGAGATTAATGAATATATTTGTGTTGGACACTCTTCCCTGTATAGCATATTCAAAGTGATAGGATCATGTTATTTATTGTATTTTTCAGTTCATTTGCAATGTTAATTTATATGAGTTTGATATTGCTTTTGTCTCCTAGTTTTGTGTTATTCTGAGAAATACCTGGGGAAGGAAAGGATTTATATGCTTTGTGTACACATTCTGCAGACTAAGCACTCTGGCATAATTATTTTTGGCACTCACTAACTGATTAAAACATCCAATTTAACTCATGATCAGTAAGATTAAACCTTTTTAATATACCTCAAAAGTAAATTATCATTTACTACTCAAACATCCTTTTCTGCACATGTCCCCAGTAAAGCTGTTCTTTTTTTCATTAATGTACCTTTTAACGAGGATTCCCTTTTATTTCCTCCTCTGGGCAAAACTGCCTTATCCTTTCTAGAGAGGTAGGAACAAAGATGAGATGGAAGCTGACTGAGCTACTACATGGGTTTCTAATGTCATACCAATTACAAGTCATTCTTTTTTTTTTCCCCTGTAAAGATTTAGCTGTTAAACAAAACACGTTTCTGCTTTGTGTTTACTTGATATACAGATAAATGTCAGTTGTTAGGAGAAAATAATATTTGAAAAAATCATTTACATCACTTGGTTAGGATAAAATTGTGCCGTCTTTTATTTCCTTTGACAATAGCTCCTTTTAAAATGTTACATTTTAATCTTGAAGCAAGGCCCATTGAGCAGAATGTTCAAACCATGCTCAATACTAGAAGAACTTAAACTAAACTAGAAACAAACTTAAACTGGAAGAAATGTTTTGGCCCCCCAAGAACCAAAAGGAACCTCCACCCCCCTACAATCCTGAATTAGAATAATTGTAATTAGCAGGTCTGAAAGTTGCAGAGAACATTTGCAGTTGTTCATCAAAGCAAAGATGTAGGAGAGTGGCAGATTATAATAGATAACATGTTTTGCTTAACATGGGACACTGTAGAGCAATCATAGTTATAAGTAGGGCACAAGCTTGGGGGAGGGGAAATCATATCCTCCAGTAAGGATGCTACAGCACTGTGAATGAGTTTTCCCATTGTCTGCCTTGCCAGCTAAGATTAGCACCAAATGAAGCAGGAGTGACAAAGGGATATACTTCACACAGGAAAATCTGACCAACCTCACCCACATTTTCCTTCACCATGTCATGTTGCCAAAGCAGCAGGTTGTCATGCTGCCAACTGGAATATTCACATCCAAGCAGGAACTGGGTGTCTCAGACACTGGGGATATTGGCCATTGAGCAAATTGATGCTTAAAAGCTGCTGGGAGACAGTTCAAGTCAGGCAATGGCTCTGATAGCACCCACTGTTGACTAAGCCATGGGAAAATTATGACACAGGTTTTAAAGTAGCTCTTTGATCTCCACATCCCCTCCACTTTGCCTTTCTGTGCAGAGGAGAATTACCAAAGTAGCAGCTATCACTGCCTTTTAAAAAGGATGACTATAAAATAAACCAACAATAAAACAGTGTCACTAAACAGCAACTGATAAGGCAGCCACAGCGTTCCGTTTATTATAAGAAGTCAAGTTCATTAGGTGATTGAACCATCAGAGCTAATGCAATACTCCATTACACTCACTTTAACTGATTTATTTTGAACACAGAAAGAAAACTCAAGACTGGACTTGTACGGAGACAGTTGTTATTTGCCTGTTGTACTGTGTTTGCATGTAAGGGTACCTTCTGGTCTAGTCGCTGTAGGGGAAACAAGTACAAATGTCTCAGCTTAGGGTCTGATTATAAGCATGGTGGTAGAGAATTCATGGATTATTCATGTGTAATTACAGATAGCTATTGTGCTCTTTTAAATCATCCCTATGGCCCATTATGGCCCATAACAACTGAAATAGCAATTGTCATAGTAAGGTTTGGGCTCTGTCATAGAGTGTAGGCTCTAATCAATAATGATGAATGGTAAAATTTAGCATCAAGCAATAGAAAGTCTAGTTGCCTCCCTCCATAAATCTGTACAAATACCAAGCCGTGCAGCTGCAGGATCTGGAAATTTAAAAGGCAACACTCTCTCCCACCCCCTACACATGTACCGCTATAAAAGTTGAAAAAGGAGAAATGTGCAATATGTCAATTCTAATAATTCACATGCTGTTAAGACACTTTTTTATTTATTCAAAATGGGGTGAACCCTAGGTTGTTTTCAAGGTCAATTTCAGGTGAAAGGGGGGGTCATCTAGAGGTCACTCCAGCTCCCATGCAGGTCAATAACGCCTCTTCACTTCCACAGAAGACAAGCTGCTCACACCCAATCAATCCACCAACGCTGCTGCTGCACCAAGCGTAATGAACAGTGAATAAATGTAGCCTATCATCACAAAACATGCTTTTTAAGTACCTTCCCTTTTCATGTAAAACCTCTCGCTGTCAAATTCTACATTCACTCATCCAGCAGTGGGTAGCAAAAGTGAGAAATCAGGCTCTCATTGGGGTTGGTAAAAGGTCACAGCTGACAGACACTGAGGTTAAACTGCCGAGTTAAAATACTGTTCATTACCCACTGCAGCTTTTTGCTAACTACACTTCTTTGTGTTACAGTCAAGCAGTACATCAATATGCCCCTCCTTCTAATTTATTAGCAATTGTTAAATTGTACAGAAAGGGGTAGAGGGGAAGGAGGATTAATCTTATATATATAGATAAGATTTCACTTCAGATAATTCTAAATCTTTATCTGTTTTGTACTAAATACCCCAACCACAAGCTATGCTCTCTACTTCTGATGTATCATTATTATTAGGGGTAGAATTCTTGAAAGCAGGACAGGCCATTTACCTGAAATCCCAAGGGCTCAGGATTGGTCTAATGTAAGCCTCATTTCCTTTTTTTCCTTTTGTTAATTAACCTCTTTCTTAGAGTGTATGTATTTCAATATTTTTGCCTCATCACAACAATTGGATTAGGTCTAAGGATGCTTGCAGTTCATATTAAAAATAAACAAATAAATAAACCTGCTGTAAGATGAAGTGAAAATGGTTTAAAACATGTGTAATATGCTAAATTAATGTATATCTAGGTTCAGATAACATGCATGTGACCTACTCATGCTGACTGGGTTAGATCTTTATCAAATACTATCCTTAGTCCAGATCTCAAGACACTCCCTAATCTAATATTTTATTAAGAAATGTTTAATGTCTGCATTTTTTCCATGATTAAAGAATTTTGATGCAGCCAAAAGAGCCATTTAGAGCAGCAAGGAATCACCGGAGTTCAAATGGAAACTGCAGTGAAGGTTTCATTTGTACCAAGGGCAGATGATTCGGTGGGAATTCTGAACATTTGAGACCAATTTCCCTAAATGAAATTCCATTCTTTGATTAATTAATAAGTAGACAGAATTCCCTTTATTGAAATGCAAAGCTTTTGTACTTAAAGATAGCCATCTGAAAAAAAATAATCTCACAGAGCAATATAAACATTATCACAAATCATGAATAAAACAAAGGTTTATTTACATGCCTGCTACGATGATAATTTGACTCAACAAAATTACCATTATCTATTTACATCTTTAAAAAATGCGTTCAGAGATTTCTCCAGGAAAATATATCCTTTCCCCCCACCTCCTGTATGCTTTCTCTCTCAGTGGGACTGAAAATAAAATGTTATGACTTAAATCACAAGAGGCTAACATCATTTTTAGCAACAAGGGCTGCATAATTTCAAGACTATGAGTGAGTGGCTGACTTTAACTAAAATGTTTCAGTTCTGTGCGTATATAGGTACATAAATAATTCAGAATTAATCCCTGCAGAGAGGACAATGGGAATCGTAAATTATCCATGTGCCGTCCTCAACATTAGAGGCAATGAACCTATAGTAACAAACTATGAGTGTTACTCATTACATACATTTCACAGACACCTTAACCTTTTGAATATTAATTTCCCTCTGCAGCTTGTAGCTAGGCGGCATAATTTTTTTCTTTCCATTCCTGCTTCTTTCTTTGCCTTCATTTTTTTTAAACTCTCCCGAACAACACTTCTGTAAAGCTACTGAGTGGATGGTGAATTCTGAAGGAATATTGATTCATTTTCTAACAAAATAGTTACCAGAAAGCATTTTTTTTAAAATAAAGGTAGATTGTAATTTCAGTAAATATGTACTCTAAGGTTATGTATGTGCAAAATACAGATTTATATTATGAATGATGCATGAAAACCCTGGGTTCTTCGATTACTCTAGACAGAAGTCCTGGAACAGCTGCAATTTTAAAACACTAATACTTAAGTGTTTGTCATTTTAAGATATGTAAAGTCCCATGTTTTCCAACTGAAGTCAGAAAAAAGATATTTTATCAGAATCTAAGATGAACAAGAATTAGGTACTTTTTATTTAATACACCATTTTCTGCTAAATAATTGATAAAGGAGTTTTTGTTTTTCAACTAAAATATGGCAGCTGTTTTTTTTCATGTGACAATAAATAAAGAATTTTTAAACATGGACAGATTATTAGGATTTGACTCTCTCACTAACATAATCAAATAAAATTAATATGCTGTATCCTATGTCAGATTCATGAAATAAAGTAAATGTGTTTGCTGGTGAAATTATTTTTTCAGATAAGTGAGAATTTCAGAAACAAAATTAAAACCATTCTCAGAGAGTTTTAACGCACAAAAGGAGTCTATATAAAGTTAGGAGCAATATATAACAATTGTGAAATAAATGATACAGACGTTTTCACATTTCAGGTTTAGTTGAAATCATACTCTGCCTGATTCTGAAAACCCTTACTCCTCTGAACAAATTCCACTGGGACTTTTCACACGCGGGTTTGCTGAATTAGGGCCCACTATTTGGAAACCTACTGCTGAAGTTTCTGTTAGAAAGCAGAACAGAAAAATCAGGTCAAGAGTGCCTTGACTTCAGTGGGACTTACTTGCATGCATCGGGGTTCCTGGTTGAGGCCCTTTGACCACAAATCTTTTAAAGTATAAATAGTCTCTAAGGACCTGATAATGCTTGGTGTTGAGTAACTCGGAAACAACCAAAAATGCTATCATGACAATGGCATGAAAAAGTAGCACTCATCATGGTTCATTCCCTAGATATTTTATTATGCGACCTTGTGTTCTCCATCTCTTTGTTTTATCTACCTGTTATCCCTGATTTTACTTATATTGAAACCTCTTAGGGCTGGGATTCTTTTCATTGGGTGCGCATGTGCATGCACATATGTACGGATAGGGGCCTCTGGGCACTGCTGTAATTAAATAACAATCATATGCTTGGGACATTTCTGCAATGGCATCAACCTTGCTTGCCACCTACCAGAATTCACTATCTCTATTTTTAATTTTTGCAAACTGGAGACTTGGTATGCTGTATTCCAAGTCATTTCCAGAGCAACTGCCTGTTGGAGTTGGTAGTTCTGCAAATGAATTTACAGTACAATAAGAGATAAGGCCTGTAACCTCCTTTGCAAATATGGAAGCATCAGAACTTTTCCTGAGGGTGCCAGCTCCCTCCTCTTCTCCTTGTACAGTATGTGTGAAATGGATTTCCCCCTACTGTTTTCATTGCTGATTGCATATCCACTAGGAAATCCCTGGACATGAGGGTATTTTTGAGCATAGCATGGACAATACCTGTAAGCTGATTTAGATTTTTTTAATTATTTGATATAAAACAACTGAGATTTAAAGAATTGCTGTTATAGCAATCTATGAATTAAATTGGTGTCTTGTCACGAAGTGGGCTGTAGCTCATGAAAGTTTAGGCTCAAATAAATTTGTTAGTCTCTAAGGTGCCACAAGTACTCCTTTTCTTATCACCAGGTAGAATTTTATTGAAATATTCCCCCCACCCCCTTTTTTTTTTTTTTTACCAATTATTGGAAGAAATGTATTTATTTCTTTTACTGCTTTTGGAAAACTGTATTCACAACATAATCTGAGTTTGAAATCATTATCACCACTGTATAAAGGCACATTTCCATTTAGAAAATGTGAGCAGAAAATGTTCATGATCACAGGATACTGTGGTTTTGCTTGTGAGAAAAGAAGGAAAAAAGTAGAAAATAAATATCCAGGTGTATAAATTATGTTAAATGAACACAAGATAATTGTGTGCTAAAAAAATAAATCAAGTAAACCCACTTGACTGAAACTTACATGGTTTCTCTTCTTAGAGAAAGAATGCTCATAAACCACAGCCCAATTATTCAATTTCCCTTACTAATTATGGAAACTACTCATTTCTTGGCCTGAAGCTGTAGATGATGTATCTCTGAAGGGCAACAGAAGATTTGTCACAATCTATGGCTCTCTTTATTTAATGAGTATCTAGGAAATAAAAATAAATACATCTGAAGTTCCAGTGTTACAGGTAACTGGATTTTAGGTTAGATTTGACTGTTGAGTTATGTTCTTCCTTTTCTTCTACTGAACATTATAACTCTACGTATTTTTCCACATTAAGAGAGTGGCAAAGATATTAGTCATTTAATACAGTCAGAACCAAATGCAAATAAAAAGCAAGTGTGTCATTAGCTCTAACATGGCCACAAACCATCCCTCACTGCTGTTTATGAGCTCCTTCGTTTACCACTCCTTGGGGCCACTAATTGGCACTCCCCAAGAAACACAAAAACACATGCTTCATTCAGAACACCACTTAAAAACATGCTTAACTTGACCTCTCTGAAATGTAAGCATGTGTTCAAGGACTGTTCTGAATTGGGGCCCCATGAGCAAATGGGCAGGGAATGGCCGGAGTCTAGTGAGGAATGGGTAGAACCAAACATGTCATCTGCCAAGTCTTCACCTTTCAAACTGCCAGCAATGAAAGCTGAGCCAGCATAATGCAAGTAGTAAATTGCATACTGTAAAAGGGTGCAGTAAGTTACTTCTGCCCTGGAGCTAGAAGGATCCAGGCAAGAAATTGTGATTCAGTCCTTCCCAGTGCTGTTCGAGGGTGGTGCATCTATGTGCCACCAACTTAATATGACCTGGGTTACTGTGACAACTAGGGTCCAGACACCCCAGGGAGAGAACAGGGGGATTGAGAATAAGTAATTGACCCCAAAGAATAAGTAATTGATTCAACTGATTTATAGTATAATAAAATAAAATAATAATAATAATATATACAAAGTGTATTGAGTAAGGTCCTTTATGAAAGTCAGTGACATATGAATGATTAATATTATTGCATGATCTATGTGTGGTTAGCATGTCGAGTTAAGGTGTGCTGGAAGTAAGTTAGACCGGAGTTCTCAAACTTCATTGCACCGCGACCCCTTCTGACAACAAAAATTGCTACATGAAGCCCAAGGGCTTCAGCCCCAGTTTGGGGGACGTAACCTGAGCCCCCCCCATCTAGGGGTGCACCCAAGGGCTCGGGCTTTGGCTCTGGGTGGTGGGGCTTGGGCTTCAGTCCCAGGCAGTGGGGCTCAGGCTTCAGCCCCAGGCCCCAGCAAATCTAACACCAGCCCTGGTGACCCCATTAAAACAAGATTGCGACCCACTTTGGGGTCCCAAACCATAGTTTGAGAACTACTGTGTTAGACCAAACAATTTGAGAGGAGCAGATAAACAGGTTTGTCTGAGACAAAGGAATGTGCATTTGCCTATCTGCCAGGGTCAAGCTTTGCAAGGAAAGGACAATAGAAGTACATTTGCATCTAAGGTACACAAAGTGGTCAAGCTAGTCAAGCAGAAGGTGAAAGAAGAGGCTTTGTGCTTGCACCCTGCAGAATAAGCAGCAGGGGAGAAGAACTTGGTGTGAGCTAACTTATCAAAAGAATGCATCTCAAAGGTTTACTGGACTATAAAGAAAAGGGGAGAGAACCCCGCAGGTAACCATCACCTCGGAGAATAAAGAAGCCAGCGCTTTGTATCAATGAAAGATAAGTCCTCATCCTAAACTAGTTGGAGAATTATGACAACTTAGTGGGAGTCAGAAACTGTGTTAGGCAATGCTATATCTTCCTAGAATTTAATTTCAGACACTAGAAAGCATGTTAGTTTTGTTTTGTTTGTAACTTCTTCATATCTCTTTCATGCTTGCTCAAAGTCACTTAAAACTATGTTCTTTGTTAACTAACATATTCTCAGTTTTACTGCAAACCATCTACGGACTGTGTATTAAAGTGGAGTTTATAACCCCAGCTGAGCTAACAAGCTATGGTGCCTGTATGGGAGCACTGTATGGGAGACAGTTTTGGGGAGATTCAAGATTGGAAGCACTGTTGAGGTCACCCTGTAACAAGTAACTGTACTGATGGAAGCCCAGTGAGAGACCTTTGTGCTGTGGGCCAGTTGCGGTTGTGAGAGATCTGAGCCAAAGCTGCAAGCCTAAAGACACCCAAAGTTACAGGGCGGACAGTGGCAGAACCCCTTTCTGGTCTGAATGAACTCGCAAAATGTCTCAGGTTCATTCTTCAGAACTGCTGTTTGCCTGAGTGATAGTGTTGTTGCACATGCCTTTAAAATTCTGGGCGTAATTTTTCTGTCAGCCATTTTGCAAAGCAGCTTCAACACTGCTCACCTCCTTTTGTCTTTCTACCATGGCTTTTTCAGTCAACTCTTTGTTCATCTCTCACAAATGTTCTTCCTAGAATTTTACCAGTTGTTCAGGAAATTGTCAGGATTCTTTGTTGGTTGTGTTTTGTATCAGAAACATGGTAGCGCCTGTTGATCAATGAGTGTTTGAACACGTTACGTACTATTATCATGAATGTGATCTCTTCTTGTCTCAAAGTATTATTCCCTTCAGACATAAAGATGGCTGCAGAGACATTAGTTTAAACAAATAAACACTACACCCCCCCCATACCAACCTGCATCTCTAAGGGAAATTCTTTTATTTATTATTAGTCTCTCTCTAACCAAGCTTTTCTATGAAAAAGTTATTGACAATGTAATTGCTAACTGCAGAAGTAAATCCTATCCGATTATGTATTTGATAGCTCTCAGTCTGTATAACTGCCAGCCCCCTAGAAAGAGTTGGGAAATTCTACCTGGAAAGCAACAGGTGAACAGCTGACAGATAAGGGAAATGGCATGGGATGAAGTCCTCCATGCCCAGGTGTTGTTTTGACCTCAGGGTATGAGGTGGGACAGTTTCCCACTTTGGTCCATAAGGGGTTAAAGAGCTTCTCTGGGCACAGTCAGCCCCAACCTGGTGCATGTGTGAGACCTGTAGCACTTGGAAGGGGGTGGCTCCTTAAAAGTAAGGATGCAAGCCCACTACAAAGGGAAGCAGAGCTAGTGTTTGGAGGTTCCTAGCCTTACAGAGCATGGGCTGCTTACCCAGAAAGCAGCTGAAGAGCCTCTGCTGCCTAGAGAGGTAGATGGACCATGTTTAATTTACTTTTCTTTTAATTATAGTCCAGCATGTTTTAGCTTGGGCCTCTAATAAACACAGGGGAGTAGAAATCCATCCCCCTTCACCCAGACTATTTACCTGTTGCCTTGCAAGGAATCACAGGATGAGCCCAGACTGTTTAGTGGTCTGAAGGATTATTTTGTTTGCTTTTTTCCCTATTTTCAATTGTGGTCACCCCTTGAAGGTAGACCACATCCCGCACTCCAGACTGGAACTACAATGACACCTACAGCTGGACAGGGATGTCAGGTATGAGAGAGGTGCCCACCCTCATCTCGTGGGGGAGCCTGAGTGGTAGAATCTCCGATAGGATATAATTTGAGGGAAGAATGAAGGAGTAGCCTTGGCAGGTTTGCTAGTCTTGCAACTTGCAAACCCAAATGAATTTAATTCAAATGGGACTATTTTAGAGGAAAAAACAAGGTAGTAAGAAATAAACAACTAACAATAATATATTTTTTATTTTAAAAAATCAGACAGTTTATGAGAAATGGCTTAAACGAATGATAGATAATGCAATGTTGAAACTGAAATTAAGTACATAATCCCTCTCCCATTCCCTATCAAAACCGTACAGGATAAGGATTAGAGATTCAGGATATTCTTGGTCATCCGTTGCCTGATTTAACTCATCAAAATGTCAAATACGGTATATTGGTGAACAGTGGTGGAGCACACACATCTTCCTATCTAAAAACAAACAATCTAACGAGAAACAACCTAGTATTCTTTTTTTCTTAAACCAGTTTGATAGTCTACATATTACTGCCATGTCTGGCACTATCAGTGTCAGAAGCTAATTAAATATCTGTACTAGCAGAACATGTCCTATATGAAAATGAAACGAGATCTAAAAAGTTCAAAAATAACCAAAACCCACCGCAGACCTCTTGTTGTATAAGCATACTGTTTAAGCATACTATGGGCATGCCTACCTATAACCTACCTCTTAAACTACCAAAGCAGATCACTGGCTGATGGCATATTATGCACATGGACTAGTAAAACACAAATATGCATAGCTTGTGCACAGGTGGAAGCTAGACTTTGTTTTGGTGATGTGAGGAAGGCAAGAATGGGAGGTGGGGAAATCATTTACATTTGCTGTGAGTAGATCCATTGCACTGCGCATCCCCTGACCTCATTGCTGGTTATTCTTACCATTCATCTGCCGTCACTCTTCACTTCATGTTCACATCTTCTTTAGCTTTTTCTACAGTGAAGAAAGCCAGAGTACATTGTTTTAGCTGAAATTTCACAGGCACGGGTGACATCAAGGTTGGTAGTGCCTGTTAGCTCTATAACAGCTTGAACTTTTCACAGTTCATTCAATAGTGGAGAAGAGATTGATAGACCTTAATGGTGTTCAGCATTACTACTGCTTGCTCCTAGCAATGCTCAGAATACTGTATTGTGTCTAGATGTTGCCTGAGCTACAGATGTGCATTATGGATTTCAGACATGCCACACTTACTCTCCTATTTGCAAAAGACCATGTGCTTATGAATAAATACTGCATGTATATAGCACTTTATGAAAACTATACAAAAAGCATTTATGTAGTGCTTTTCAGACACTGTAGAAGAAAGTTTCTGAGTAGAAAAAAATTAACCCCTTTATTACTAACTACATATACTGCCTGCTCACGGAACATGTATCCATTGCATTTTACCTTTTTGTAATGAAACATAAAATATACAATCACAGGATAATATTGTTGACCACCCATTGAATGTTCCTAGTCTGCAAAAGTACAGGCTCACAGAAATACAATTCTATACCATTGACTTACATAAGAAATATTCTGGGGCCTGCATTTTTGTTTAAGAAAATAATTTCTGGCAAGTGACAGAGGTCAAAACTTACCAATGAATGCATAGTCTCAGACCACTAGAGGTCTGTTCACATTTATGTTCCAGGCAATATTAACATTAACAGCTTCATAACCAACTCTATAATCCAAGCCTATTATGAAGAGCTAAGCTACAGTTGTTGAATTTGGGAGACCTTTTCCATCACCAGATAAAAGTGATACTTCATTGGCAAAAGAAGAGACAATAGGCTCATACGTGATGATCATTTTATGATGTCTCTCTTCAGGCTCACATGCAGCTATACTGCTATAATGCAATTTTTAAGAGAAGTTGCTACTTCATAGTTCCTCCATTAAATTAGACATTGGTATATCAATAGCAGCAGCAGCAGATATTAATTTGAGTTTGGATTATACTACAGAACCTGTAGATGACGACGATGTAAGAGCCATATTCACAACTGCCCTACATTGTCTTTCCAATTTCTTCCTTTTCATTGTGTTTAGGTACGTCTCTAGACAGCGAGCTTTGGTTGGAACTCAAAATCAAAACCTTTTGGTACTTTTCTCCCTTGAATCATATTGGAGATATTATAAAAAGCAAGAAATCGCACACAGCCTGATTATAATACCCCTATTCGTATCGAGCAATGCCTTACTCCACTGGAACTGCTGCAAAAGTCACACTACTGCACACTTTTAAAAGTGTGACTAAAGGTATCAGAATCTAACCGAAAAGGAACAAAATCACTTTTTAACTTGTGTTCACTGACAAAAGTCTTTTGCGGTCCACTACTTGCTACATTGTATATAAGAACCTTTCAGAAAAACCGCTTACATTTTCAATATATTAAAAAATCCTTTAAAATGCTGCTTATGGTGTCTTCCATTCTTCAGAGCCCTTCAGCTTTTTCTCTGAGGGAAAAAAGCCATATAGTTTGGGTCTCAAAAGTGCGCTTTAAGGCTGCTCTCCTCCTACAGTATTACAGATGCTGTTCTAGGAATGTCTATCTTGTCACATTGGTCTTGCTTACACTAGGAAAATTAGAACCTGAAATTCACTACCAGTTTAGTAGTAGGAATGGTGAAAGATGTAGTATAAACAGAGCTCTGATGTTTTTACTATTGTGTCATCTAAACTTGCTCTGAAAAAGACATGGTGCTTAGAAACAAAGGACCTGGGTGCTCAGCATTTTTAAAAAACACACTACTTATTTACACATACAAATATGGCTTTAGGATCCTAACTGCAGGCACCCATGTTTTTTAAAATCTGTCAGTGAGTACTGATTGGATGATCCATCCAGTCAAGAACTATGACAGCCAATGAGTCTTCAGAACAAATGAGGACTCTATAAACTCCATATTAGGATGCCTAAAGCTTTGAACCAAGACAGGATGAAACAATGTAGAACAGAAAACATTTTTCCTGTTTAGAGAGCCTTTTCTTCTCTCTTTCTCTCTCTCTCTTTTTTTTTTTAAACCTTATGTCTTCATGACTCCATGCTTCCTGAATCAGCACAGAAGTATGAGCACTGAAAAAGCTTTTTACAATGTTGCTGGAGTGGCCAGAATAAAGAAATTCTGGAGAACTCAAAACAAACTCAATCTTTCAAGATTAATGGGGTGATCAAATTAGCTCCCAAATTCTTGGATTCTTTTCAAAACCAAACCAACCCAACCCCCTGGACCCTTTTGAAGTTCACCAGAATTCTTCTGAAACCACACTCTGTACTCTGACTGGCCCCTACAGCTGCAGTTCTAGTTCAAATGTTTTGGGAGCTGCTACAAAAATAGTCCAAATCCACAGCTAGCTATATAAGTAGCCTAAAATATGTCACCAGCAAGGAACACAGCGTTGCCAGAAATTCAGATATGAAAACCATAGTGGTGAAGGACACATGTATAAAATATCTCTCTGTAACAGACTTTTTAGATTTAGTGTAGGGGTCACTTAATCGGAGATGTAAAAAGTTGCTCAGCACTAAATAAAAACAAGACACTGGAGAAAATAAACCTCAAAGCACAACATTTAATAATGGCCTTAGACTTTTCAGAGCTTTACTGAAATAGAGAGTCAAGTTCTCTGCTGGAGCAAGTTGAATATATGGAGTTGCACCTATTTACATCAGCATGGAATTTGATCCAATATGATTTCATCAGACAGTAAAGATTTACATCTTTAAAAAAATATGGTGATAACCTCCCTGGGAAATCAGTCTCACTGGACTTTAATAAATATTTATTTACCAGACAAAAATAAAGTACATTCTATTTGGGGGATGGGGGCGGGGAGGGAGAAGATGAGGAGGGAAGAAAAAATATTTCTTTCCTTAAACCTCAGTTTTTTGGATTTTCAATAGTTTAAAAGTAAATTAACTTAACATGTTTCAGAAAACTACAAAAGGAGAGAAGCTCAATATCAGCTTTGAAGAAAAAATTATACGCTGAAATGTATAAACGTTTTACCAGGTAGCTGATTGCATAAAAACAATGTGCTAATTAAAAAAAAAAGGTAGCAATGTACACAGATTCCCCATCAAACACTACGGGGAAGCACATATGGGGCACCATCAAGTGGCATTAATGCTCTAGTACTCATTTATAAAATCTGCATAATTCTTCTAAACATGTGAAGGCCTGGAAAAAACACATGGTAGATTAGTGATGGAATTACTGCCTCACATTAAATATTGCTTCACCATACACACATATATAAATATAATATATATGGGCAAAGAACTGTGTTTGATTCATTCATAGCTGTGTTCAGGAAAGAACACATAGCATGGAGACAAAGGGAATTCCCATGGAACAGCAATATATCTGAGCAATGGTGAAATGTATCGTAACCAATCTATATATTTGTTTCTTGTAGGATAATCTAAAATACCTTAAGGTGGTGAAATTTATGAAGAAATCTATAGGGTTTCAGAGAGTTTGCTCACTTTGCATTCCAAAGATTGAAAAACAAAAGAATGAATTCCCAGAACTCATTGTAATTTAATTTCCATGGAGAGTCATCACAGTATTCCACTTATGTTTGGATTCTTGGCTTCGATCAAAGCAAAAATACGTATAATTTAATAATCACAGCTAACTGCATTGTCATATTTTTCTTTAATAGTATTAGAAGGCAAAATGTAACAATATTCGTCCTCCTTTTCATGTTGTCATTTTAAGATTAATTACTAAAAGATCTTCAGTGCCTTAAATGCTGCTTAGGGACAGAATCACCCACATACTGCACTATGCTGTGCCTCTGAATTTCTGTAACAAACCTTGCTGTCTCCTCACAGGCCTGTATCTTTCCTCCATCTCCCCCTTCTCACTCACTCACCACCCGCAAATGAGCGGCAGTGAAAACTCAAGAGGAGAAAGTGAAAAGTTGCACAAACCATTTATTTTGGAAAACTGTCTCTTTCACACAGTTTTACATAAAACATACAAGATGCAGCTTTATGACCTTTTCGGTATATGGTTCAGTTCAGCACAAATAATTAATACAGAACCACCAAATGAGGCAATTTTTCACAGTAAACCCTCTTGCTTTTTAAAAGGGAAGTAAAAGCTTACCCATTCTGAAAGTTGTTTTGTTTTGTTTCTATTGAATGCTCCTTGACTGTACAGCCCGAAAGGGCATTCCTATAGGAACTTAAAGGCGAAGTAAAAAGAACACCACCAAAAAAATGACATAAAAAGCCTTGCTTGGATTTGATTGATGCACTCTCATACTTAAAGTTCACTCACAGCTTTATATTAGAAGGCCTGGGCCACTCCATCCAATCCTCTAATGAGACTGGACATGAACACTTGCAGCTCTGTAGGCCTTGCTTTGATCAGAAGTTGGGAAACGCTTCTGACTGATAGACTTCAGAATCAGATCTAAACAGAAAATAACATGCTCGATTTGGCTTCTGAAGGTGGGTTGAGCAAACCTTTGTGATGTATTGGAGCATTTGCTGAGGGTAAGTGCACGTGGTGTGTTTCCTATTTCTGTCGGCAAATACAAATTTTTCACTCAGCAGGCATAATCAGAGCTAACTCGAGAGGAGAAATAACAAAAACTCAACAGCCCTTAGCAACTCAGCATGGCATAGAGGGATTTAAGACTTTAGCATTTTATCTCCATCAGTATGAAAATGTATGAGGAAATCTGAACTTTGGAAGTGCAAATAAACACATTTAACACATTATAAACCACCTATTATACCAATGATTCCTGGGTCTTTTTCTTTGCTATTTTTTCCCTCATCAGACTCCCTTATGATTTAATAAAGCAGGTTCACTAATTTGAGTTTCCACTAACAAGCATTTTACATTGACAGAGCTGGTTTATAAGTAAGAGATGAAGTATTCACAATGTACAGTAAGCACATCTAAATGGATAATGAAGGCAAAATGACATTCTGCATTTCACAATAGGAGATGCAGACAAGCAAAACATCTATTTCTCTTTTATTGGATGAGATATGAAACCAAGGTCCTGACCAATTGTGGGTCATGAAAGGTGTGATTGCACTAAGGCTGTTAGTCTAGGTGTCCTGATTAAATTCCATGTTAGGCAATTACATGCTGCCAAAGTAAAAACCCCCAGTTTCCAGTAAAGAAATTCACTTAACTGCCTAAAAAACTATTGTGTAGAGTTGCAGGTGCAGAATGTCAGCTACATTTCATCCAGAGTTGGTTTCAACACAGTTGAGGGTGAAGGGACGCAAATAAACACAGACCCCCGTCACAAGCTCTGGCAACGCTCTACCCAGTATGGCCACCAGGGAGTTTTTTAGGTGGAGGGAGGGCAAAGGTGTCTGTGTGTGTGCCCTCGAGATTAATGGGAGCCAATTCACCCTCCAGTACAAATTAGAGCATGCTAAGGGCCATTCTAACCTGCAACAGCTCAAGGGGCGATATGCTCGAGAAGGTTTGCTGGCCCCTTTATGGCCCCTTTGCATCACTGGACTGGTGTGAAAAGGTCATGTAAGAGCCAGGACCTGAACCACAATCATTTGGGCAGTTTAGGATTTTTCTGGATGAAAGGCATCTCAATGTAAAGCATTGATTTTATACATGGTTAATTAACTATGTATTAGAGATTTTGAAAAAAATATATAGTCCCAAGACAATGTTTTGTCAGGGGTCCATAAGTTTTTCCATAGTGGGGACAAGGTTGTGAACACTTACTCACACTGATGAGCAGTTACTCACAGGAATAGTTTCACCAACTACACTGGGACTTCTTCACTGAGTGATTGCTCACCAGTCTGAGTAAGAGGTTCACAATTTGGTGTGATTTACTGTTGGAACAGAAGAACATTTTTATGAATGAGGCTGATCTGTTTCAACACAGGTACGGATTAAGTGATCCCAATAAACAGACCCGAGTCACAAGTTGGTGGTTATGATATGGTGTGGTAGGTTTGGATAAGTGTACGTGACTTTTCAAGATTGTATTTTAACTATATACATCATATTGTGTAGCAACCATGAATGCTAATAAAATATTATGCGTGAAATCCTTGTTTCACGGAAGTCAATAGTTTTGCCATTGACTTCAATGAAGCCAGGATTTCTCCCATACATTTTTTTTAGTGAGTAACATTGTAGTATATATTAGCTTTATATTGTGCTGGAAAGGGATCTCTAAAATAAGGAAAGTGATTTATAATCTCCCAGTAATTAATATGTGCACACATGCACAGGAAGGTGGGAAAGCAGAAGGAAGAATTTTTGCCTGGGTGAAATATGTGGTAGTGGACCATGAAAGGAATGGAAGAGGAAGACAGGGAGGTTTTTATCTACAATTAGGAACATCTAAAGCATTGAAAGTTTAACATGGGAAAGAGAGTCTACCTTTCCTACTCCACTTCCACACCCACAAACCATTTTCTGTTCTCACCCAGTCCACTGCACCTACCCACTGTACCTTCTCCTATATCCTTTATCCCACTTTCACGTCCCCTTCATCTACTCCCTCCAAACTCTAACAGAGTCCTGTCTTCACTGTATGCAGTCACTTCTCTTGCTTCCCCAAAGCTGCATTCTAAGACTGGATGTTACCATCACATGTCCTCAAGTTTGTGTTAGAACTTTCAGTACCACTAACCCCCTTGGTATATACTAGAAGGCCTTTCTCCTCAGCAAGACCACCACCACCACCACCACCATTTGGCATTGGCATTTGGCCAAGTCATTAATCATTAGAAACATTTTAAAGAGTGAAAGGAAAACCTTCATAATGCTGTACATTTAAAACTCATTTTCTGATTTTCACCAGACTTCCCCTAAACACCCTAACTTTGACTGAGATGCAGGATGGAAAGTTTTAGGATAATTGTTTTCCTTTTAAGGAAATTAAGAAACGTGGACTTAAAAATCAGGCTTCTAACGGGAAACTAACTTCAACCTTAAGTATGGAGTGACTAACGTGATTTCCTAATACAAAATATCAGTGAGAGATTGGAGGGTTCCATTACTTTCCTACCAAGATTCACCCACAACCACAATGAGTATCATTCTACATTTTGATTGCTTCCTCGGTTCCTGTTTGAAGAGCTGTTAGGATCAGTACTTATTTTCACTTCCCCGATAGCTGCTCTGTTACTTTCTATTATCAAGTCACACAAAAATCTTCTTCTGAGTAGATCTTAGCCACCAATAATTTATAAAGAGCGTCAAATCAAAACCCATCATGGACCTTTCTGTAGGTAATAATGGCCAATCAGAACTTTTTAAATAAATAGTTCAGAGTTCTTTTCCCTACAGAGCATCCCTAATGTTGATGATTGTATTTAACTTTGTGAAAATAAGTATCCCTCCAATTGTGAGCTTCCATAAGCATTCAGCAGCTTTTCTCCTCAATGTTTTATTCTTCCCCAGGCTTTTAAAGCCTGATAGGAGTTTTCTTGTTTGGGGACTTCTAAAACTGTTCTATTAAATCACTGTACAGACAATTCGGCTCATCCTCTTTTTGTTCAGGTTCATCCTAATAGCATTTTATTATTGGTCATGAATTATTTCTAGAAATTATTTAACCACTTAGGTGGCTGAGTTGTACAGGCTACATCCACTGACAAAGCATTCATACTGTCTAGATTCCTCACATATCCTGTTGTGTCATGAGGTATAACAGGACTCTAATTAAAAGTGTAATCTGGGAATGTGGCCTAGTAGACAGAGGAATGGATGGGAGTACAGAAGTCTGAGCAGTTACATCCGTGTATCATATGTATTGGAGCAAGTCACTTAACTTTTCTGTTACTCCTTTGTCAAAGGAGTAAGAGAGTTGCCCAGGCAAAATTTTAAGAAGCACCCGAGGAACTTAGGTTCCTAAATCATGTTTGGAAATGGGACCTTGGCACTTTTGAAAATTTTAACCCTACTTCATGGAGGAGGAGCAGGGCCGGCCCACAACATTTTGGCACCTGAGGCAGGGAGCTCAAAGGCTGCGCCCATACCCACTCGCTTGGGCCAAAACTTTGAAAGGTCTCAATTCTGCCTTCTTCCTGTTCTACTCCTCTCATGGCACTGCTCTGCTACCTACCCCAATAAAGGAGAACTAACAACTTAAAATGCCTTGTTCAAAAATTTTAAGTAACACTTAACTTTCAAATGCCTAAACAGCAAATGTAACTTTTCTTGTCTGCATACCAAACACTGGCATTTTTATCTGTTTGAATAATTAAAGTGATACTTTCCGTGCCTTCTTGGTTGCAAAGATTTGAACTGCTTCCTGCTGAAGGTCCACAGTCTGGGCCAGCTCATGCTCTATTGAGATGGTTGCAAGGCCGACCAGCCTCTCATGTGTCATTGTGGAGCGTAGATGTGTTTTTATGAACTTCAGCTTGGAGAAGCTGTGTTCTCCACTGGCAACTGTTACAGGAAGTGTTAGAAGTATGCGCAGAGCAACAAAAGCATTTGGAAAGAGGGTGGTCATCTTATTTGTGCACATATATTCCAGAACAGCCTTTGGAGTTGATCCTGCTGAAATGTGTCTTGAAAGGTCTTTCAGTTCATCACCTAAATCACTCGCATCAATATCGCGCATGTCTTCATGTGTCAACACTGTCTCTAGTGCCCTGCATTGCTGGCGTAGGTCTTCTTTCAGGTATAGTGAGGAGTTTTGGAATATCATATAACATCCCAAATGTACTGCTGTGTTCCTTGAGCTGCATGAAATGTTCTTCAACTGACTGAATTGAACAATCTAGCACCTGGTTAAAGAATTCAACTTTGAATTGTTGTTTGAGGTCTCTTATGGGATTATCCCATGCCCTCAAAATGTCTTCTTCTTCAGTGACTCTTGTATTCTTGAATGGGTGGGAAAATAGCTTCAGTGTGCAGTTCCTCTGCCAACTTCTGTGCACTCTTCAGAATGTTTTGAAATCCCTCTCTGACTAGTACGACTGTAGGTATGACTTTGCTTTGTCCAGTTGTTCCACTGCTCCAGATATATCAAGGTCAACACCTTGGAGTCTCTTGCTTACAACATTTATTTCAAACAGTATGTCATGCCACAACACTAAGCCACACAGAAATTTGAAGTTATGTAGGTTTCTGGTGATTCCATTTCCCTCTGCCACTGTTCTCCCACGAACAGTTCCTGTCATAGCATTATCCTCCATAATGGCAACTATGGCATCATCTATGTTCCCAATTTGGTGTTTGATAGGCTTTATCTCCTCCACTTGACTTTCCCATTGTGTGGCACTCAGTGGTTTCAGTGTCAGAGAGGATGTTCCCAGATGTTGCTTCAAAATTTGCCATCGATGAGTTGATGCAGAGAAAAATACATAGATGCTTTGAATTACATCAGCAGCCTCACTAGAAGCTGATGCTGCATCACTGACCACCGCATTCAATGAATGAGAACTGCATGGGACAAAAAAAGCTTGAGGGTTTAACTCTTGGATCCATGTCTGCACTCCTCTGTTCTTTCCTCTCATGTTGGCAACATTATCGTAGCCCTGACCTCTCATGTCACCTATCGCAATTCTCATATCTTCCCGCTTTTTAAGGAGCACATTTGTCACACCTGTAGTAAATTCTAGAAAATGCTCTCTGACAGTCACCATTGCAGGGACATTTTCACTAGGTTCTGTTGTTGTTACAAAACGCACCATTAAAGTCATTTGTTCCGTATGGCTGTCAGGTGTGCAGTCCAGAATAACAGAGTAATATCTTGCTGACTTCAGATCTGCCACAATCTTCTGTTTGAATTTGTTGCCAGTAACTGTATGATCTCATTTTGAATTGTTTTTCCAAGGTAGTGGTGTGTGTACATTTCTCTTCTTAGATGCTCCTGGAGTACAGCATCAAACTTAGTCATCAGCCCCACAATTTTAAGGAAGTTTCCATTGTTTGGCACATACAGCTGATCTGAAGTGCCACGCAGTGCTAGGTTTTGGGTAGCAAGCATTCTCACAATGGCAATGAGCCTTTTCAAAACATTTTGCCAGTAAAGAGACTCTGATGGAATCTTCTCTTGATGCTGATCATCTATGGTGGCCTTTAACCATAGTCTCATCTCAAGCTCTTTCCACCTATGGAATGCTCTCTGGTGATTTGCTGCCTTCTCATGGCATGCCAGATTTCTAGCCAGATTTTTCCAGTCCTTATGTTCCTGTAGAACCCAATGTGTCTGGAACATTAGAATGGAAGAGTTTGCAACAAAAACAGTATGGAGCATTCTGGGTTTTTGAGTACATAAGCCATGGCCTCTCCACTTTGTCACCATTGGGGATTTCACGCCAGTAATGTGTTGGATGGAAAATTCTATTTTCATGGTCTTTGGGGAACATGAAGTTTTTCACTTGCTGTGGCCCATGCAGTACAAGGAAGTCCCTCAGGCTTCTGCTCAAGTGGGTCCACAGTCCTGGATCATCTAGACTTAAGGAACTAAACTCAGCAGCAGTTGTTTCTTGCGCCTCCACCACACTCTTCTCTGATCTACACTTTTCTTCAGGAATGTGCATGGTTACATCCATTTGAGATGGAGATATGGATGCTGCAGTAACTGCCAAGTCACCTGCACTCTGACTAACTGGAAGATCAGGCATCTCCTCACCACTCACCTCCTCACTGGTGCCAGAAAGCTCACCATGAACATTTGTGTCTATGTATCTCAGGAGAGCTCCTTCCTGCTTAGATAGGAAAGATTCCTTTGCTCTCTTTGTTTTTCTGAATGCTTCCCCAGAAGGACGTTTTCTTCTTTCACTCATGACTGCTGTTCTGTGCCAGCTATAGTGGCTCTCAACACTCAATTGAGGGGGACAAATAAGCAGGCTGCTAACAGGGCCTGAGTGAGGGAAGATATCAGCGTCTTAAGGGCCTAACTGGCTCCTACTACTTCAGTTGACTGCCTGTTCTCCTGAAGTGGGTTCAGGGAAGCAGCAGAAAACAGGAAGCTCCCTGAGAAGCTGGTGTTAATCAGTCCAGGCTCCTGTGGGTGCTAGAGAGGTACATAAGAGGCTCCTCCTCCTCTCTCTCCCTGTAGCTCCTGCTGCTTTCCCTCTCACCTTTTCGCCTCCCTGCCTGTTATGTCTCTTGTGCCATCCTTCCTCCAGCACAGCACTCCACCATCTCTGTGCATCTAGAGCAGAGAGAATACATATGCACCAGCAGCAGACACAATTTTCTACACTCTGGGTCAAGATGTCTGTAGGAGATTTAAGGGCACGAGTCCAATAGACTTTCAACAGGTCTTTGACTCCTAAATCCATTAGGTGCCTTTGAAAGTCTTTGCGCCTCAGTTCCTGAATTGTAAAATGGGGACAATAACCCTTCCTCTTGCTAACCCTTTATCTGTCTTGTTTATTTAGACTGAAAATTCTTTGGAGAAGGAAATATTTCTTAAAATGCTTTGAATGGTGCCTAGCACAATGGGGCCCCAGGCTCAGCTGGGGACTCTTGTTACTATCATAATAATAGTGAGTCCAACATTCCAATTCAAGAATGGTATAACTGAAAGAAGTCACTGATGTCAACAGAGTTGTACCCACATTTGCCAGTGATTAATTTAGCTCCGGAGTTTGGGAATGGGCCTAAAGTCCAACAGTTGCTGAAAATTCAGAAAATTTACTAATTTATAAACTATTTTTAAAATTAGTGAATTTTAGAAGCCAATATTGATCAACTCTGCAATATGGTTAAGAAATGAAGACACCATGGGCTATTAACTTTTTTGACACTTTGGAACTCTCTCACCATTGACAGTATTTGTGATTTTATACACAAAATTCCTCTACTCTGCAAACTTTTATAGACAGGCATACATAGAGGGAGCCAGGTCTAGGGACATACTTAGGAACAGTGGTGGAAAACTGTATGTTAGTTAGTGAAGATCGTTTTGACTTTCACATTTAAGAAGTGGTAATGGCCTCTAAAGCTACAGAGTGCAAAGCATTTGTTGTAAAGATAGAGTATACGTAGCAGCACAGCACAATCACTGTGAAAGATCCACCCAACCCTCTACAGACCTTTTTTTTTGGGGGGGGGGAAGGAAGGGTCCTTTGAAAGGACAATCCTCCTGCACTAGTGTTGGGATACCCTTCTCCATTGCAACACCAAACTAGCTTGCTTTTCCACAGCCAAGGACTTCAAAGGGTGTGAATGTCTTTGAAGGAGCCCCCCCACCGCCCCCCCCACTAGTAGCTGGGAGCCACAACTCCCCTGTAGTTCCAGCCTAACTTGCCACAGACCTGATGCAACTGTGAGTCACTTTACAACAAACAAACAACAGCATATTTTGATACTATGTGAGAGCACAGAACTTTGGAATATGAAATATTACAGGTGCAATTTGTGAGGCCACCTTAAAAAAATCTGGCTCTAACTACGTATAGCCATTTAATTTAGATGTATAATTGTCTCTGTTAGAAAGTCAGCACTTGCCTACAGTTACCCAATATTAATACTTGAGACATCCCACTTTGTTTTCTCCAGTAAATGTTAATTTGACCATGACTACTGTAATAGTTTTCTGTATTAAGTTCTATTGGACTACACAAGTGGTTCCCTCCAATTCATCCATCACAAAACCAACTATTGCATGACACAATAGTACAATCCAGAATTATGAATGAACAGAAGACAATCATGGTGTGTGCACTCTGTAGTCATCTTCCTACACTGTAGTTAAATAAACTTGACGCACAAAATCTCAGATCTCTCATCGACTTTCTCTACTTCCCATGTTTATTTGCAGCAGAATTCCCAAGCATTTCCATAAAAATGTGAATAGCAGTAGTTAGTGCCAATTCTCCAATAGAACAATAATTTTGCTAAATAAGGTTTCATTGGCTTTGTTTCCTAAATAAGAAAAAAAAGATGAGTAAGTACTTTCTTTTATAAGATTGATTTTCTTGAAACAGTCCTTTGACCCATTTTTAACTTCATCATGTTTGCTCTCTAAATAGCGTTCCCATTTTGATTGCTTCATTAACCAGAATTTCTCCAAACAGTACTCACTAGGTTCTAGGTTCAATTTTCCATTAACGTAAATCGAGATTTACAACTCTTGGGGTCATACTGAGTTTATGAAATGTTTTGCTTTCTAATAATTGATTTATCTTTCTTTGTATCATTTTTTCCAGTGTCAAGTAGCATTTAATCTTTCTGATGTACTTCCGATACATTTGCTTACACACTAGTCCAGTTTTACAATTTCAAGGTAAAAAAAAAAAATTCATATCCCAAAATTGTATTAATAGGAACACCTAGCGCAGAGCAGGCACAATTTGTGCAGTTCATTCCAATGGATTATAAAATGATGCATCAGCAACATAAGTAAATGAGAGAGAAAGAAAAAGAAGATCTCCCCACCCCTGCTACATATGATATTTTCCTTCCTCAAGCAGCAGGGAGAAACAAGAACTGGGAGAGGAGAGAAGGGATAGTGACACAGAAGTAAGAAGATCCTGTCCAAAAAGAAACTAATACCACTTAAAAATAATAGCACTTCAAATTCTCATCTTAGTTACAGTGGTGCCACTCCACTGAAATCAATGTGGATTCATTGATATTATAGAGAAAAATATGGCCTAATATGTTGTAATTAAATAATCCTGGTTTCTGTCTCCTATGGAAACTGTCACCTTCTTCTACATGGTCATGCTCCCTAGTGTTCAGATTTCAGCCAGTATTATTTATTTGTTGATATTTAAAATTTAGCCTTAGTGATTAAATATTTTTACTTTTATTTTCTTACAAATATCCAACCTGGAATCTGGTGGCAACTCAAAATCGTCATCATCCCACTGACTGGGAACCACTGAAGATTTAACAAAGATATACTAGATCGCTTATGGCTCTACATGCTGGTTGTGGTTTGCCTGTGTGCATGTTGTGGGCCTGCTCTTCCTTCCAAATTGATATCTCGTTAATGTTTTATCATTTGAATGAGTTTATTCAGATGAATACTGCTATCATAGTAGTATCAGGATATACTAGATGTGGACAACAAAGAACTTATATTTGCACCACATGTAAACTTTTTCTTATCCCTCTTATAGTCATCCATCTGATATGCTCCTTTCCCGAAATTCTAGAATCATAGGAATTCCCAGACTGGATCAGTGTAGTGGTATTCTGACTCCAATAGTAAATTATATAGGTTACAAAAGGAAGATGCAAGAAACCTCAAAACAGACAATTCTGAAAGAGCATACCAATTGGGCGAGTTTTTTCCTAAACTCCTGAATTAGTGGTTGGCATAAGTCCTGAAGCATGATGGTTTATATCTCTTACATTATTTACAACAGGTTACACAACTTTAAATACATAAAACAACAGATTTATATGTATGACAAAATTAATAAGGCATCATTAATAGCCAACTGGAGAAAAGAACACGTTTTATATAAGCCAATTACTTTCAATTTAGATACAATTTAAGACCTATGTAAGCATATTGTAAATCTGAATAGATCCATGCTAGCATTCCCAAGAAAGCTGTGGCTGGCTAACTGGTCACCATGAGGTAGGGCCTTCATAGGAGGGAAGCTATCATAATAAAAATACTTCTCTCTCTTATAAAGAACAGAGGAAAGATGGAAAATCCTCTGTAGAGACTCTTGAAGAAAGAAACCTGCACCCATGTTAGGTGCCAGATCCATGCTTCCCTAATTCCTGCTAATCTTTTATCTTGCAGCTATAATATCAACATATTATTCTCTAGAAAATATATATTGAATTAGCACTGCATACAAAGTAGTAAACACATTGAAGAAGGAACAAAACATGATTGTATCTTGTTTTAATTATTTTTTTAAAGTATACATTTGGGCTCCATTTATGCTACTTAGGCATGTCCCTGTTGGGGTTGATGACTAGCTGGACTGCCCCTGGAACAGTGCCAGGAGGAATTCTTCATTCAGCAAGAATTTCTCTGGTGCACAAGGCTAGTGCATCAGTGCTAGACCCTCCAGGGAATGCAGCATACTCTCTACTGCATCTCTTGTGAACTCCACTCGCAGTTGTATGGGGGGGTCATGGAGTGCAGCCGCTATGCAAGAGTGGAAAAGGAGGATGGAGGGAAAAGTGATCCCACAAAGGATATTTCTACACTGCATCTGGGAGCATGCTCCTGGCCCAGGTAAAAAGATGCAGACTAGCTCTGCTCCAGCAAGTACACTAAAAATAGCAGTATGGACACTGTGGTATGGGCTAGTCACCTGAGACCACCAGGGGAGCTGGTGGGCTAGCCTGTGTGACTGCCCATGCTGCATTATCTACACTGCTAATTTTAGTGTACTAGCTTGAGCAGAGCCAGTGAGCGTCTGTCCACCCGGGCTTGGAGGCATGGTCCAAGCTACACTGTAGACATACTCAGAGCAGCCTGGAGTAATCTGATTTTATGAATTAAAAGCTTGGTTTTCATCCCTGAGCCCTTAGTTTTGCATACACAAAATTGCACTTGCACCTATATGCATGACACATTCCAGTTGCAAACCCATTCACGTGCATTTAAATGATTCTAGTACCTCCATATACATGTGTTAGAATGTGCACGAGCAAACCCCATTTCCCTGTATGGGATTTTGTGGGTGCATGTTCTATCACCTGTGAGTGTGTGGTGAGGAGAATTTAAAGGATGCTTGAAAGGATTTGCACCTGGAAAATGCATGTATATGCATTTGCAGCATTGCACATACACAAACAGCTGGCTAGAGTTTGGCCCCTAATGTTATTTCATTTGGAACAAAAATATAGTACTAGTAAAAAAGATTTATGGTTATATTGTAAAGTTTTGGACATTTCAATTACTCACAAGTGTAAAAAAGTGAAACCTTTTTCTATGAAAAATAAAAACAATGTGATGTTTGTGTGACAGATCAAATTCTATAAAAGAACATGCAATAAATACATATTAACATTTTTGTACTAAAGGATTTGCACAAATTCTAGCATAAACGGGTGAGATTTTTGAATTAAGAGTCTATGAATGTGCAATAGGCAAAACAAGCACAAAGTCATTAAAACACAGTGACTAGAGGACAAAAAGAAGTGTATTTTCCTATCTCAGACAAGCGTCAGATATAAATAACTGCTCTCCACATACAAACGTTTCTGACTCAGAGGGAAAAAAAAAGCAAAGGTCTAACTGCCATGTAAACTCATTTTAAATGTCATGTTTTATTAGAACCCAATAAGTGGAATGTCTGTTTTCCCCCTTTGGTTGAGACATCAAATTTGTCAAAATTTTATGATAATTCATTCTATCATTCCTCAGACATTTAAATGACAGACAGTTCTTGGGAAAAAAAAATCCCTGTAATCCTACTCTTCATGTTAAACTGCCTCCAGAGAGGTTTTTGAAATATACCACATAGAAGCAAAGCCTAAACTTCCCAATTCTACTTATGATTTGCTGCCTTTTTGGAAAATGACAATAAATTGGCTCTCTACCATTCTTGACCTCTTGACTTCTGAACCGTGGCTGCCCAAACCTTAACTTTGCTTGTTTAAGTCAGTGGCTTTAGTATCATTCTGATCCTCTCCCAGAGGGTCTGGAGATTTAACTCTCCTGAACAGTTAAGCTCCCCCTCTAGTGTTCACTGCTCATCACATTATTCCTCTGAGTAAGAAAGAGAGATGCCACTTTGTAGCCTCTCACAGAGATAGATCTGGATTGCTACCCATTTATAGATCTTGAGTATAAGGGCATGAAGACAAAAAGGTGAATAGAGTTCTAGAAATCTATTCTTACTTGGCTTCTTTTCCTGTCAACTTTATAAGTTGAATCATAAAATAATAATGGAGATGCTATTGTGCAATCAGTTTGAAGTGACGCCTGATCTTAGACAGTAACTAGTTGGCAGACAGCATAGCTGAACTGGCAATGTGAGTTTAGAAATCAGAGGATGACCTACTTATTCCCCTTGGATACTTTAGAGCTTGTACATGAGTGAATGAGTTCACATTGGAAACCAAGACACAGAAGTTCTTCATTTAAGGGCCAGTTGGAAATCACAGTGAAGTGGGGGCTTCTACGATCCCTTTGCTTAGTAAGTCTTGCAGGGACTTCTCTTGTCATTTCAGATTGATAGTATATCTATCTATACACACGCCATATATATCTATCTGCACGCTCAGTGAGGCTTAGAATTTACTTAGATGAAACAAAAGCCAAAAGGAATATCAGTTGTTAGTAATAGTTTTAAAATCGGGGTTCTTGAAAGGTTAAAAGTTCAATCTCTTTTGTCAAATGTAATCTTGAACCCTCAGCCAGACACAACCCAGAATTTATTGAGCAGTGAAAACATGTAGAACCAAAGCCAGTGCTTCAGATAAAGATACACGAACATGTCACCTGCAAGTCTGTCGATTTTATTTTTAAAGGCACTTTTTTTTAGGAGAGTTAAGCTAATGGTTCTAAAAGCAAAAAATAGAATATATAATATTGCTGAAAGAGTCAAAGTACAGATTGCATATATGCAACACAAAATTATGTCATGGTTTCCCAGTAGTCTGTACTAATTTGAATAGCTTTTCTAAACGGACTCATCTACCCATCTAATTTAAATACACACATATATTTTATTTAGTGTAGTTTCAACTGCTTTAACATAATTTAAATTACCTATGTCTGATTTAAATCACACAATTTAAAACAGAATTTTTTTAAAGAGTCCCTCTGCCCAAAAAGTGACTGTTGGAAACTGAGTCCTGAAACACACATTTGACAAGATCGGGTGGGAAAAATGTCAATAGAACAGTTTTCTGCCAGAGAATGCAATACTGTGAAAATCAAAACACTTTGGGAAATCGTGTCAGTTTTTTCAAAAATTTGTTTTGGAAGAAAAAGGAAAAAAAAAGTTTAAAAATGTAAAAATGTCCCATTTTGACATTTTCAGAATGAAAGTGATTTTCCCTTTCAGAATTGCTGTTTCCATTTTTTTGTTTGCATTATAATTAAATTGAAGCAAAGCATTTCAATTTTATCGCAACAAAATGTTTTGACTGATCCAAATTTTCTTTTATGCAAAATTTTGGAGTTTTGTTCTGAATCTGAGTGAAAACAAATTTTGAAATCTTGAGTTCCTCTGCAAAGGAAATATTAGGTATAGAGCTGTATGGAGGACAACTTCATCCTCTGTGCAGCTCTATTCCTTATATTTCCTTAGCAAATGCTTCCATTATTTAAATCAGAAAAGTATTTCAGAAAGAAAACATCATTATAATCTTTACCAGCTTCTAGAAGCTGTTCATTCCAGTAGTGTCTCAGCACTGTTCTGTATCCAGAATTTATTTAGACATAGATGCAAGGTAGTCTTGTCTTATTTCATGTCTTATTGTATCTCATGTACTTTTAGCCAAAATGGATAAAGCTTCTAGACTTCATCTTAGCCTACGTCCAGTCACTAGGAAATTACTGAAAAAAAAATGCAAATACCAGAATTTATTTCCTGCTGCACAAATAAAGCTTTTAGATGGTGGTAGTGGTGGTAGTTTTTGGGGAGTCGAGGCAGGCAAAAGACATAACTGGGAAGCATAATTTTCAACAGTCTTCATTCTGTGTAGAAATCACGGATGGCCAAACACCTGAAATAGACTCATCCCTGGCTAATGAGGGAAATCAAATCCTCCATGTCAGAGAAAAGGGAGAGGTTTTACTTACATATCCAGATTCTAAGTATTCAAAGTTCAACAACATTTGATCTGCAAAGAATAAGATCTAACTCAAATGTATTTTAATTCCTTTGCACTCACTCACAATGAAGGTGCCCCTTATTTCCCTGCACAGGTTAACCACAGTACAAAAGGGGGGAAGTGCCATACCTGCAGAAGGGCTGACAAAGCTTACTCTCCACCCTGAAGCAAGGGGGAATCAGGAACCAGATTGTGAGCAGAATGGTTTTGTTACGTGAGGATGGGCAGGGTGCTGAGAAGCCTCAGAGAGCCTCTGCTCATCCTGCACACTGGGGGTGGAGGGAGAAGAGGGAAGACATGGGCACATATGGGCTATATAGAGAAAAAAAAAAGAGAGAATACCTACCTTTCTCTTGAATTTTGGTCATTCTGAACAGTAAGAGTCAGGAGGAGAACAATGAAGATGATGAGAAACATGGAAAGGCTACCATGTGAAGAGAGATTTTTTTAAAAAAAACTAGTGCTATGTTGTTTAGACAGAAGATGAATAAGAAGAGACTTGATAAAGGGATATAAACAAATGAATGGTAGGCATGACTCTCTCAAAAGACCAAGATGCCAAATGAAACTAAAGGCCACAAATTTAAAACTGCTAATAGGAATACTTTTTATAAAATGTCTGATGAGTCAGTGAAAGTCACAGCCACAAGGAATTGAAGCTCAGAGATTCCCAAAGAGGATCATGTCTTTGGTATGAATAATAAAAGCATCTCAAGTTAATAAATAAAATTAAAATGCATAAAGGGATATAAAACTCTAATGTTTCAGGGGAAAAGTGAGTCAAAAACTGCATAAAATTAGGAAGACGCTTGCTCCATGGGCAAGTTATTTCATAATTGTCTATTACGGAGGTACTCAGCCACTGTTATAGACAGCATACAGGAATCGATGGACCCTTGGTGTGATCTGGAATGGCATTTTCTATGTTCTTATGTTCCTCTCAGATTCCTAAGAATAGTTACATTACACCTTTCTTTGGGAGAGATTTTCAGCCTCCCACATCAAATCATCATGCAAATAAATCACTTTTGACTGGACAAAGGCACATTTCTCCTTTTTCACTCAGAAGTCACATCTTGTTAAATATTTCAACAGACTTCAGGTCTCTCAAATTATCTCTCTCATTTACACCTGTAATTACTATATCATCCAGATATCTGGTCACAGCATATATAATGATATAATAATGTTAAATCTGTTGTACATGTGGTTTACACTGATGGTCTGGGAACTAACGGCTCCACATGATCTGTCATGCAATGCTTTAACTATATATTTCTTTATCTATAATCAAAATTACATTTTCTTCCCATTTTCTTTAAATTCACTAGGTATTCAGAAAACATTTCCCCTTCACATTAATTTCTCATGTGTAGATTCCTTATTACATTATAGTGGGCTCTGGGTACATAATAACTTCTTATAACTTAAATTAAATCCTAAAGTCATCTCTGGCTTGTTTTTTGGGGTGATGACATCTGCTAATGCTCTGTGAACTTTTCTTCCTACTAAAGTAAAATATATCTGACATACGACTCCCATTAATGTGTCTGAGCTTCTTCTGTGTATTTAAAAATAGATATTAAAGCTGTATAACAAAAGCAGTATCTTTTTTCTTCCCTCACACTTCACAGGAGAAATTGTTTGATTTGTTGATAGTCATATTTTTGCCTGTTTTGTTATGGTTACCAGATAGAAAGTGTGAAAAATCGGGATGGGGTGGAGGGCAGAAGGCGCCCATATAGAAAAAGCCCTGAATATCAGGACTGTCACTGTAAAATTGGGATACCTGGTCACCCTAGTTTTGTTGCATGTGACTGTGTGCATGTGTGTTGTGTATCTATGAGGAAAAAAAATATTGTGAGAAAGCTCATCTCGGTGCAAGAGAGGGCTTTTGTGTTTAATTCTGAAGTGGTCAGTTCTGTGGCCATTCTTATGTCTTGCAGGAGTGAATTTCATAGTTTATGTCTAGCTCCTAATATGTGTGTTTCTCCTCCACTCTCAAGACTCCCCCTGTTGGTCAACAATTACATTGAGCAGCTCTCATGGAAGGAGATGGAAAAAGAGAGCCATTCTCTCGAGTACTGAATCAGGCTCTGTATTCAATGGAGAGCCCCTGCATAAAGTGAAGCACAGGAGTGATATACTCATAGTAACCTGTGCTGTTAAATGGATGAGCTGCTGCATTTTTTTAAAACCAGTTAGAGTTTTTTTCAGGCTATGTGGTTTCATTTCTACATATAATGAGTTGCAATAATACTATTATGTTTTTCTTCCTCTCTAATTTTGTTAGCACGTAAATGCTGATCAAGCCGATACACATAAGCACCAAAGCTATCCAATTTACATTAACATGAAAATCCTCAGCTACAAACAGCAATTTATTGTAACAGTTCTCTCTCTAGAAATTCACTGTTTTCCTTCTTGTGGCTCTTATCCGCATGATTCTTCAGAGAATCAATCAAAACAGCTTTTACCAGTGCAAATCAATCACATCCTCATGCCAAATATTGCCTGTTGTGTACTGAAGAATTATGAAGCCCCCATTTGGATTTCCTTAACATGTTTACCTTTCATTTAACACAGAAAGATTTTCAAATAGTTTAGAGGGCAAACACACATCCATCTGCATTCACAGCTTCTAGAAGCTACTACTCTTCAGCTATCAGTTTCCAGACCAGTTTCTCAGCAGATCTGTCTCCAGATTCTGACACTAGGTGCTGGCTGGAAAATTAATAGTAAAAATGAACCTTCTGTGCTTTTCTAGGAGCCAACAGGAGCATAGCTGTTCAGAGAAGGAAACTCAGAGACTCCAACAGTTTGGAATAAGATTTTTAAATGGCCCTTGTATGGGTACAGGGGAAGTGCTCAAGGAATTTTACCTTCTCTCCCCTTTGTGTGCTCTCTGCATGAGCCAGGACAAACTGATCCCTCTGTATGCTCTCCAAGGGTGCACTTCATCCCAAAGGAGCCAGGAGGGGCAGAGAGAAAGTCATGCCATGACCCTACTCCACACTCCATTTCAGCATGTAGACATGGCTGGTGGATTGAAGGGAGCTGTGGGAAAGGAGTGTGACACTCCCAACCTAACTTTTACTATGGCTCTGCACCAGTCCTTACTTAGGGCTATGCCTATCTGATACAGTCTAGCCCTTAAGGAGGAAAGACTTAAATTCACTTTTTCAATTTCCTTTACTTAATGTGCCACCATGATAGTGTTCCATATGTATGACCAATAATGGGTACCAAAATCAGTTTGGAACCGAGAAATTTGATTCAAAAAGGAAATATAAAGATTTGCCACTCCTCAAGGTTTAGAATTCCTTACACGTTCTTCTACTTCTTAAGCTAGTAGAAGGTACATAACATTTGGGAACCTACACATCTCTAAAATTAACTCTGGTTTTGTTCTCATATGCATAGGACATTCTTCCAACAATGCTAGAGGGGATTATGTCCCTGATAGGTATGTTCCTAACTGAAGTATGCTGTAATTTGCAGCCAATTTCGAGAAATGATTTTGCTCTATGAATGGTTATAAAATGCCTAATGGAGCTTCCTTTTTTTGTTAAGTTAACTTGCTGTTACCTGATCCTGGTACAGGGTTCATATTTAAGAGTGAGAAAGATATGGGTATTGAGTTTAAAATAGATATTTGCCAGCCATGCTTAAGTAATTGGTTTTCTGCATTTCTTTTAAATTCTGAAAGTGAATTTAGTGCCTGTGAAAAGTGCTGGAGTGACAGCTCCAGAGACTCAAGGCCTCTGTTCTATTTATCCACAGAAAAAGTAACGCACAGGCAGTGAAAATGTAAGGTTTCCCATCCCTGTTTTTGATGTGCTTCAACCTTGTTCAGGAAGAACCAACTCCAGGTGGGAGAAGGGAGTTCATTCTTTATGTTCATTCAGTTCTTGACTCTTTTGCAGAGGTGGCCAGCAAGGATGCGAACTGTACTAGTGGATGTTGTGAAATGCACTGATAATCTGTTCCACATTGGCTGTGGAACATCCTGTATTAGAGATAATGACTTAAACTCAAACAAGTGATCTAAAATTAAGTCTAGCTGCCCTTAGAGCAAATAATGCTTCCATTCATTGCAATGGATCAAATTGGACATTGTAAAATAGTAATGGTCCTAATTCTCAGGTGCAGCTGAGGAACTCACAGCACAATTCAGTTGAGTGTGGGAGGTCAAGCTTCCTTTGTTGCTTCATTGGTCCTGGCAGCTGGTTGGTCATCCAGCTGCCAGTAGTCCAGGAAACCCTTGCAACACTCCTCTGCTCAGTCATGCCCCAGACTGCAGCTATGTATTTTTGTGACGGGCATAGGAGCCATTACAACAGTTGTATGACACTGGAGGATCCCCCTAAATTGGCAAGACCACTAACAGAAGTGAGGAAGTAGTCATCTCTGTGCCCGTAACATCTTGGGCGCTCTCAGAATGCCCCTCAAGCTCCTAAACTCTGAAGGCCCAATTCTGCCCTCAGTTACACCGGTTATAATCTCTTTGAAACAAATAGGAGCTGATGCCAAAGACCAACTTCCACCCACAATGTGTTCCTCAAACCCTCAAAATACGTAGTAAAGGCCCAAAATTCAGAGTGGTTATTGTTCACCATGCATACACACAATTGCAGGGGCACACATCTTGCAGTTTCCTTACTGCAGCAGAAGTGCAAAGCCATGTACGCTCATTCACTCCTTCTTTCCTCCCCCATTTGTTTCCGATTTAAAAATGGAAGCTGGCCCATCTGCAAGTTGATTTCAAAGGTATTGACTTTTCATTGCTTCACTTACATGTTAGGGAAAAAAATGTTAGGGAATAAACTCTAAAAAGGGTAGTATGGCAGTCCAGTTAGAATCCACATCAGATCAGTATCCTATGCTCAGGCAGAGGAATAACATACAGAGGTAGCATTGGCATCCATTTTTCATTTCTTTGGCTTTCATTTCATTTCTTGGGGTAGGCAGTGGGGAACATGAGAAGTACTCTGTTTTGTCTGTGATCTCAATGAAACTTTCATGAAAATACTCTGCAGTCCTCTCCCAAAGATTTCCAGGGATGGCAGCCTTGTTTCTTCCCATGATAGTAGATACTCTCATGCCACTCTGCAATTAATTCAGCTAGCGTTGCTGAAGTAAACAAGCTAGCAGCATACAGGCCCACGTGGCTTTGGGAGGCCGTTGGGTTGTCTGTGCCTTTATCATCTTCAGGAGTGGGATATAAGCCAGAATCACTTCTGCCTGTGAATATAGTGCCAATATATTTACTGCCATTTCCCTATACCCGTACCCTTGGAGGAGGGGCTAAACTTTATAGCGAAATACAATGGCGTATCTGTCTGGTTTTATCAGTAGCTTGTAGCATGATGGTTTTGAGGGGGCCAATGAACATCTGCCCCTTATCAGGAGAAAGAAAAGGACTAGGGAGGATATGTTCTGCAAGATCCTCCAAGCCACAATTGCCTTGGGACTGTGATCAAAGGACTTGGAGGACCCTTCAGAATGCAAATGAGGAGAAGGACTGAAAATGAAGAGAGAGTAGTTGTTGCAGGTCAGGCAAAAACACATAATTGGGTTGCTCAGGTAACAAAACACAAGTACTGCAGGCCCAAAGTTCCCAGAATCAGCAGCCTTTCCAATAATTGGAAGATTCCATGGTCAGTGCTCTCAATACCCCCAGTGTATCATGTGGTACTGTGGTATATATGGCACTTGTCCCCTGTAACGCCACACTTGGGAACAAGAAGGAGAGCCATAGCTACTAGCAAAACTAGTAGCCACAATGAAGTACACTGAACGACTATTTACATACATAGACGTAAATATTTACTGTTTTCACTACATTTCGTGAAACTGTGGTTCACCTTCAACAGTTTTTTTACAAACCTTGTACGTATTTATTTGCACTTTAATTTTGTTAACTGCTGTTTGTCACAGAATGAAGTTATTGGAAGGTCAGAGTACCTTTATTAGTTCACACTAAGCAGTGCAGAATACATAGAAGGAGGCAAAGACCCATATAATGTATGATCTAAAGTACACAAGACAGACACTATTTCATGACAGCAACGCCGAACTTGACTGTTAAAATGCTCTTTTAACGCCTCCCTCAGCTACACAGTTCCACGGTTGACTTTTCTAATAGCCCTTGTGTCCGGCTGTTCAAATGTAGCAGACAGCTGCTCAATCTCCATCCACCCTGGTGGCAGTTCTCCCCCTCCCCCCCTTTCGCCTCACAGATATTACACAGTACACAATATGGAGCTATAACCATTGGGATGTTTTTGTCACTGATATCCAATCTAATGAGTAAAGAATACCAGCATCCCTTTAATCTACCAAAAGTACATTCGACAGTCATTCTTCACTTGCTGAGCTGGTGGTTGAATCTTTCCTTGGCTCAGTCAAGGTGGCCACTTAGTCAGGGAATCAAGGAGGGGTAGGCCGAGTCCCTCAGAATCACTACTGGCATTTTGACATTGCCAATGGTAATCCTCCAGTCCCTGCTTGCAGCTTTTTTGAAAAGTCCTGTGTTCTGAAAGATGCAAGTATCAAGCATCTTCCCTGACCAACTCACACTGATATCAGAAAAGCATCTCTGGTGATCCACTAACATTTGCGTAAACATAGAACAGTAGCCCTTTCTGTTGATGTACTTTGTGGCAAGGTAGGCTCATGGCAAAAAAAGGATATGCATTCCATCTATTGTCCCACTGCAGTTTGGGAACTCCACGGCTGCAAATCCACCCACTATTTCCTGTACATTAAGTAGAGTCACAGTCCTGTGTAGCAGAAAATATTTAATAGCCTTATGTACTTGGAACTTAATGGTCTCCTCTGTGGATTTTCCCGCTACAAAATGATTGCCCACTCACCAATAGCAATCTAGTGTTGAACGTTTCCATGAATATGATCGTCACTTGCTTCTCAACTGTCAGTGCAGCTCTCATTTTGGTGTCCCTGCAGTGGACAACCGAAGCAAGCATAAGCACCAAGTTTCGAATCTATCGGGGAGGAGGGGGGCCACTCCGCCCAGGCCTGCCCCCAATGCCCCTCGCCTGTTCCACCCCTCCTCTTCCGTGCCCAGTTCTGCCCCCTCCCCTGAGCGTGCTGTGCCCTCGTTCTTCTCCCATCCCCCCCAGATGGCGCGAAACAGCTGATCAGTGGCAGGCGAGAAGTGCAGGGAAGGAGGGAGAGGCGCTGATTGGTGGGGCCCGCCGGCAGGCCAGGAGGCACTTGGGGAAGAGAGAGACATTGATAGGGGGCTGCCAGTGGGTGCTTAGCACCCACCATTTTTTCCTATGGGTGCTCATGGGAGCAAGCTTGGCAGTCAGCCCCAAGAATGTGGCCTTTTGTATCTGAAAATTCTGCAGCCACTGCTCATCATCCCAAACCTGTATCACGGTGCAATCCCAACGGTCTGTGCTCATTTCTCAGGTCCCAAAATGCAGAGCTACCCCATGGATGCCAGCAACAACCTGGCACTTTTTTGTCTGTGTCAGATGGAGGAGACTGAAAAACACCACTCAGGACTATGGGAATTTTTAAAAATGAAATAAACAGCATGAAAATTATGGGATGTGGAAAGTATTATGGGACATAGAAAGAGTTAATTTAACCCCTAGCTCCCAAGAATCCCTGAGGAATTTGCTACTATTCCACAAAGCATTGTGAAAATGTCTTAAAGTATCCCATTTTGCCAGATGGCGGCACAGAGCACACTGGGATATTTACCTATGGTGCCCCACTCTTTGCATCAACATAAGCACTCCTGGTGAGCATGTGCATCACCAACCCAAGCAGCCAAGTGTGTATGCGCCTGAGCAACATACAATCTTTTGTGGCTGTAATTTGTGGTGACCAAACTCGGTAGCGTAGAGATGGCCTCAATAAGGAGGCTGAACCTGACATTGGCATCAAACACCCTACAATACAATATAAAAATTCACATGTACACAGTATCAGGACCACTTCAATGATTTTCACATAAAATCACATGCCACTCCAATCACCTTCACATGCAATTACTTTTGGAAATACCCTAGCACCACATAAAGATAGCACTTGTTGGATAGTTTTTGTTAGCAGATCATTTTAAAAACATGGGGCCAAGTCCTCAGCTGGTGTAACTTGGTATAGCAAGATGTGACCTGATTTTTTAAAGATGCCTTACTAACAAAATGTAACATAGCTCTTGTTTGCTTCCTGTGATTTTGGAAATTTTCCACACAGAGCTTTAACTGCTGGTAATCTAGGACAGGTCTTTCTAACAATGGAGGTGATGTCCCAGAGGTGAAGCGTTAACTTCAATGGAGCTGTGCTGATTTACACCAGCTGAGGATCAGACCCACCCCTGGTTTAAAATAATTTAACACGTGGTATTGTAAAGTGAACACAAACACTCAGTGAATCATGTGTGGAATTGTTCTGGTAAAATTAGACTTGAGTCAGGTTGCTTTGAATCAATCCCAGTCATAGCAGGGAGCTGATCACTGGGGACAAGAAGTTATTATGGACACTTAAGACTTCAATGTACAGCAGAAGCTCACTAATCCACACTAATATCATGAAGGGAAAGAGGTATAGTGTGTATTGCTGAGGTTTGAGGACTAGCAAGTAACTGGAAGAAGGAACAGACTCATGAGAAATTAAAATTACTCTAGCCACGTGTAGGGTATTACTGTGTCCCAGGAGAGGGTTTGGAAGATGGTGTACGGATTCCCCATTGGCCATATATGTCCAAATGTTCAAAGGTGGCCACTGATTTTGGGCACTTTGTTTCTGAGTGCGCAGCTTGAAACATTTTGAACCTGACTTTTACAGGTGCAGAGCATCATAGCTTCCATAAACTTCAGCTGAAATTGTGGGTGTTCAGCATCTCTGAAAATCAGTTGGACACCAACTGAAATCCACTTTTGCATATTTGGCCCTTACTGTATGTACGTCTTGGAGTGAAAATATTTTGCACTTATATTGTACTTTCCCTCTTGTCACAGAGTGTTTTCTAAATAGTAATAAAATAACCCTCATAACACCCAATAAGTGATTATCCCATTGTACCGAGAGGAAAACTGAGGTACAGTGAGGTTAAGTAATTTAAAGTCACACACTGAGGTTATGTCTACATATCAAGCTGGAAGGTAATTCCCAACTCAAGGAGCTATATCTGCACTTGCTCTGATTAAACTAGCACACTAAAAATAAAGTGTAGCCATGGTGATGCAAGTAGCAGGAGGGACTAGCCACCCAAAGTACGCAGTCCAAGGTGCTAGGTTCATATTCAGGACAACTAGTCCCTCCTGCCACTCACAGCTACACTCTATTTTTAGCGTGCTAGCTCGGTCATAGCTAGCATGGCTACATCTCTTCCAGCTAGAAATTACACATTCCTGCTCAACAGGAAACGTATCCTGAATCTGTGACAAAGTCAGGAATAGATAGAACCTCTGACTCCCAGATCTATGCTACATCCATTAGATTACACTTAAAATGTAATTCAATCTGAAATAAATTCATAATTCAAACTGGGATTTTTTTTGGCTAAATAGTAAATTAACCACAAAATACCTTTTTCAGGGCACCAAAGCTATTTGAAAATTCAGTAATTTCAACTGAAAAAAATCCCGAAAACAAGAATTCTGCAAATGTTTTAACAATTTGTTTAAAACATTTTGTTTTCACCCAAAACTGATTTTTTTCCAGTTTTTTGTTTCACAGTGAAAAAAAAAAAGTTTAAAAGGACCTGATTTTAGGGTGAGGGGTGGGGGAAGGGTGGATTTTTCGGCTTAGCCACTGAATTGAAGAGTCAGTTCATTCAGCATTATCAGTCATTCCTTTTTCTTTCTACAGCTAGGAAAATGAAAATACAGTATGTCTCTAATTTTGTTATCTGGTGCACACATTTTATGGACCATACACTTAAGTTTCTCAGTCTACTTTTATATTTAATTTGCTGGTTTTGAATGCTAACTCTTCTATTCCACCCAAAACTGATGGGGTGAAATCCTGCTCACACTGAAGGGAGTTTTGACTTCAGTGGGGCCATGATCTTTAGGAACAACAGTAAACATATGTTCTTTTTAAGAAGGGTGAGAATCAAGAAGGAATTAATGGGGACAGCTTTTTCAAAAACAGGTCTGCTTAGATGCCCTCAAAAATTGTTATTGACATTTAGGGCTTGTCTATTCTACCTGCCGGATCAGCGGGCAGTGATCAATCCAGTGGGGGTCAATTTATCGCGTCAAGTATAGATGCAATAAATCAACCGCTGAGCGCTCTCCCATGAACTCCAGTACTCAGCTAGAACGAGGAATGCAAGCGGAGTCAACGGGAGAGCATCAGCTGTCGACTTACCTTAGTGAAGACACCGCGGTAACTAGATCTAAGTACATCGACTTCAGCTACACTATTCATGTAGCTGAAGTTGCGAATCATAGATAGACTCCATGCAGTAGTGTAGACAAGCCCTTAGAGACTAATCTTATTGGCTCAGTTCTCTGTCAAAGTATTTTTCTGAAAGTCCATTAAAATACTATAAAAATATCTCGGAGTAGAGTTTTAGAGGGAGAAAAGCCCCTCTTAGAACCAGTTCATGAAGAAACTTAAAAGAGCAGAAGTATAATAGAGTGTGAAGAAGTGGCCAGGCATTAATTTCTACCATGTCACATCATATGAACATTGTTTCCTTGGCATGTGTGCTAAGCTGTGAGGGTCACAGTGGCTGATTGACTTTAGCATTGTGTGTTATGTGAGGAAAGGGTACAAAAGTAGATCACTGTCTGCTTATGGAATGGAAGAAGAAGGTGACAATTTTAGTGCTGAAGAACCACTTTTAAAAATATATGTTGGTGACCTAATACTTTCAGTTCATCAGCAGGAAGAGTCTAAAATTAATTATTTGGATAGTTTATGTTTTTAAAAATAGTTTTCAGAATGCCTGTTGGTCACTCCATTATACAGTGTATGCAGCAAGATGTTGAGATTCTCCACTTTGATACTAATAGTATATTGGAAATGGCTTAGAAAAATTCCCTGGATAGAAATAAACTTGAATATGCAGCCATTTTCAAGTCAACGTAAGTGAAAAAACAGTAACTTGAAATAAATAGAATTGCATAAGGAACACGCATTTAAGTGATGGTGGAATTTTAAGGTCAACTTGTGTTTAAAATAGAATCAAAGAAGCATTAAAATCACTTACAGAAGACATCAGGGCACTGAAACTGGATTGCATAGGGAAATTGTTCTTCTTTTCTTGGACTCAGCATTAATACTGTTGCTGTTCCTAAATTACTTCTGAAGATTGCCTTTTGTATTATAATGGAATTGTTGTACAAATATGGCTTACTACATAAAATTAGAGCTATTTACTATGGCCATACAAGTTGTAGCAGATTCTGCCCTCTGCTGCCCCGTGGTCTGTTCTGCTATAGCTGTAGTCCATAGCACATTGGCACCGAGAATAATGCAGACTCTAGGATCAAAATAGAATTATATGTATGTCTCCTAAATTCAATAACAAACTGTTGAATGCTGAATTTTTTTAAATAGGGAAGCTTTTTAGTATGCAAAAAGCTATTTGTGGACAGCTCTGAATATCAAGAGGAGGTCTGGAAGCAAATAAGCAATCTGTACATACATCAATTAAACTACTAAAAGAATCAAAAACATTTCAGCTTTTTTAAAAGGAAAAAAAACTTCAGTGCCATATTTACTAATTGAAGGGACTGGTGATTTATCCATGTGCCTATCACTAAAGGAGGGGAAGAGCCAAACCAAAACATAATTTTATCCATTATGTTATGTAACAGCCCTTTCAATGTGACTGCTATACAATCTTGTTCTGTTTATCAGTGTAACATGCTTTTCTAGCTTATCAAAAATCATATTTTCCTCTTTCTGCTTCATTCATCAACAGACATACCAGATAAACTAAACTGAAAATAAAATCAGTGTGAATTGGTTGAGCATTAGAGAAAACAGTGCCTTCTTTTTAAAGGAAGAAATCACCTGCATACATTCAGATCGTTGCCCGTAATTTTCCAGCTACGCGTTACATATGCCAATATGTGCCCATTTCTGAAAAATAACTAACCCTTTTGGTTTGTCCGTTCTCAACTGAAACATAATGTTTGTACATAAACTACAGTATATACATCTTTCCCTGCGACACTGATTTATAAAACATTTTGATACACATGGTCAGCAGCAGGCACTTACAGAAGTATAAAGCAAAGAAATCAAATGTACCAGAGGCATAACTGATGTTCCACCAATAGGTACATTTTGTTAATATTTACATCATCACTTTTAAAAAAGAGTGCTGCATCTGAACCTTGATATTAATCTCCTTAGATTGTAAAGCCTTTTGGTAGAACAACAGCATACACACATAATCATTTTTGTCTTATGACAACATGAAGTAATAATATGTTAAACTCTACTGCTCCTATTCATTTCAATGAAAGTCAGAGTCAATAAAAAGTCCTCATTTCAGCAGCGGCAGGAGAGGAAACAAAAGGACTTAATGAAATGATCTGTTTACAAAATGCTAAGTGAGGGTTCTCTCAGAAAACTGTATTAAATCCAATTCTGGTTTCCTAATGTTGTTTTGGAATGCTCTCTCCTACAGCTTCTGTGTCATCTTTGGAACTGCAGTGCCATGACTTTTTAATTAAAAACATTGTAAAGAAAAAAAAAAACGTTTTAACTTTTTCCCCCTTTAGCTTTGCTATAGCATTTCTAAATAGCCCAGAAGAGATAAATCAAAGCCTGAACTGTAACCTTACACTTATATACTTGTTAAATGACTTTTTTACAGTGTGTTATTGCTAGCAATTGGATTGCTTTTAAACTAATGTTGTCTGGCGGGCAAAAGTGAGTGAAACCGCAAAGCCTGGAGGAACACTAATTACTTGTTTTAATTAGCAGCAACTTTCACTAGAGTATAATCTCCCTACAGGCCACTTTTCGGTAGGTGTGGAAAAAAACGATGTAGAAACAAACGAATAATCTCTTATTTGCCCCTAAATTAGAGTCATATTCTTATTCTAGTGTAGACATCATTTTGCACAAGCCTCTAAACCCTCAGGGAACAGGGCCTACAACGTAGGCTGCTCAATTCAAAGATCTTTAGCAATCAGCTGCACAATAGAGCCCCTTATTTTATGCTGCTACATCATAAAAGTGCTCCCTTTGTTACATTTCCATCCTTTAAAGGGTCTTAATCCTTTTCTTTTCAGGCCAGTCTATGGTAAATTCCACAGGGACATCCCATTCGCCACAAGGACTGAAATGGCCCACTCAGAAAGCAGCATGTGAAGCTTTGAGCCTTTTTTCCCCTGCCACTCTCCAGAGAACATTAAATCGTACTTTTCATTCCCTTCACCATAGGGGGAACCCCCTTAATGATGACAGAGAAAGAAAAATTCCATCACTCTGTCCTATGATACCATTCTGCTGTCAAGCAGGCATCTCCCTGGTCAGAGAATCAAACATGGCTTCCAGCAGGTGGATAGTGCAGAAGGTCACAGGCTGCAAAATAGGGAGGCTACACATCAGAGGAAACTCAGGTTCCCACAGCAAATTAAGTCATCTGTGAAACCTTTTCATTTACCAGTGACTAAATTTATTACCGCTTTTAAGGTCCATAATGGCCTGAATGCAGATGTTCCTTATTGAGAGTATATGTAATTTTGTGGAGATATTATTGACCCAGGTTTTTTTTATAACAGAGGATACATACATTTGAAGGGGGGGAACTCTTCTCTTTTGATTATTTAAAATAAAATATAACAATAAAATACTAATATCTTAATTAAACATTGACTTGATTATATGCTATATTATATGTAAACACACAAAGTATCCTTTTCGGTTCAATTGCTTCAGAAGAATGCTCTTTTTTTCTTAAGAAATAAATGGAATATAGTTATCCTGGGCCTGTGTTATTTTGATATTTACGACAAGCAGATAGATCTGATTAAGTCACTGAGTACAATTTTGACATCTCAAATGTATACTTATGAGTTTGTCATTTATTCATCTCTAGAGCTGGTCCAAATTTTGTCCACTGTCTTGAGGAGATACATTTGAAAAATGGATCTTCTGATCTCAAGGTTTATTTTTACAGTTAAAATAAATATAGAAACTACACCTGCAACAAAGGAGTATTTCACACTGAAAATGTTAATATTTGTGTGCAAATCCTTTATAATTGGAATTAAAAGGACAATTTTAAGGAGAATTCTCCAAGGATAAATGTGTTGTTTATTTATTATTTTTATTTATCACTTTAAAAGCAATTCCTTCATATAGAATTTGCTGGTATGCATTTGTATTTATCACTTTAAAAGCAATTCCTTCATATATAATTTGCTGGTATGCATCATACCCACCCCATTGTATAACTATTGGTCCAGCCTCGTAAAGCTGTCCAGAAACCTGCTTTCCCAGGTTACCGGGTAACATCTACATGAGTGACAATTCTTACTTCCAGATCAAACCATTCATGCCTGTGTCTTGATTAATATTGCCTACTGATACTAAGAAAAGCTTTTTTGAATACAGTTTATATTTGTTTTTTCTCCTTTCTACAGTTGTAAACCTGCACCTGAAAATCTACACATAAAAAATCTTTTGCAGCACCATACCTTTATCATATTTTGTTAGGTTAGAGTAAGACAGTCACATTTTGCGGTATAATGTGACATGCACTTTGTATTTGTGGCACCTTAGGTGCCACAAGTCCTCCTTTTCTTTTTGCGAATACAGACTAACACGGCTGCTACTCTGAAACCTGGCACTTTGTATTATATCCTAAACATGAAGGGAGATACTTATTTTTATTATTAACCAAAAGTAGTTAAGTAAGTAAGTAAAACAAAAACTAAACAATGGCTAAAAGCAGAGATGTCTGGAACAGAACACAGTGGATGTTTACTTCTGGCATCTTTGGCCAGTGAGAAGTGTCACTCATCTCTAAACAACCATTTTACCACACTGGAAGGAAAACAGATTTAAGAAGAGGGATCTTCACTGAGCAAATTGTATCTGTATGATTAGGCTGCCTGTTTTAGTGCTGGGAGATGAGAAACACTGAGATGTGGGTAATGAAAGGGGGCAAAATTGTAAATTCCTTGTAAAAGCTGGAATTTATTTAAATATTATTTAAGAGGCTGAGGTTGGGATGGTTTTTGGTTTGGTCTGGTTTTGGTTTTTCTAAAGATAGGCATGTGTTATCTCTCATTCTCTTTCTCTCTCTGTGCCAGCTCCAGCTAGCTGGTTGTCTGAAAGACTGGGACTGAGAGGGCGAGCGATTTGAATGAAAAAAGTAAACATCACAAACAAAGAATATAATTGAAAGGGGCTTTGTGAACAAGGGGTGTTGTGGCAGGGGAGAATGGTAGAGGGTGGGGCTGCCTGGGGCTCTTTGTTTCCACTCACAGTGGTGCTGCCTATAGTACTGCATTGTACTATGCAGGAATTTACCATCTCAGAAACAAGCTAATAGCTACCTCTACAAACAAATCTAAACTATAAAGCTTAAATATTTATAGCTCTTTATGTCCCTATTCTATTAATGAGTGGCCACCTCCTCTTCTATTTTTTTATATGCACTATACTAATTGTCTGTTAGACTGCAGAACTCTACTTCTGAAGATTAGTGTGCAAGAAAGCTGCTACTTGGATGCTAACCACCAAGGAATGACTGGAAAAAATAACTTCACAATACTTATTTGTAACGTGTATGATTCAGCAATGTGGGGTTATTTTTTGTTTTGTAAGTTTCCTGTCGAATTTGTTTCGGTCATAAATTTAATCTCACTTGACCTGAGTAGAGTGGAAAGAGAAAAGAAGTGAGGTTTGTGGGCAGGTGATGGTTGCAAACTGCTTAACCATGTTTGAAGCAATTTGTGAAGAGACGTGTAGCTGAACCTGGTGCACAATGTGTAATGGTCCTGTCACTAAGTGTGACAAAATGAGACTTGGAGACTATATCAGCAATATTTCTCATTGGATAATTTTTTAAATCTAATTTTAGGATCAGTGTAACTGCAAGACATGTATAGAGATTATAATACAAAAGAATTTATAAAAAAGCCCCTGCACACGTGGAACTATTGCTTGAATTCTCTTATTAAATTCCTCACCATTCTGAAGCTATTAAATTAATTGCATAAATACCAATAGAAATAATTAGTCCAACTGGAATTCACAGTCTAACAGGTAAAGAACATGCACACACAACCTCCCCCTAAGCAAAACCTAAGCTAAATCCTAAAACTGTGTTTATCAACTCTTGAGTTGGTCCCCCACCAACATGCTTCTGTCATTCCCCTTCTGGAAGTTTTAGTGTATTGTGTTTTATTGCCTTCTCATGATTATGTTTTCCTTCCTAACATACACTCTCTCACTTTCCACGGTAGGGGTATAAACTGGGGAAACCATACCTTCAAGCCAATTGTTCAGGGAATAAGAATTTGGCAGAACAGAGTGCTCTCAGGTTTTCAGTTCTGGGACCCCTTTTTAAGGCCTGATCCAAATCCCACTGAAGAAAATGGAAAGACTCCCATTGGCTTTAATGGGCTTTGGATCAGAAACTAAATCTTCTTTCTTCTCTCCATGCCACAGCAGCAGCTGTTCTACAGAAAAAGTCATGCTGATATTCCCCCTGTGAGATTGGAGCATAGTTCTGTGGTCACAATAGGCTGATGGACCGCAAGGCAATGTGGAGATAGATCAATATTTGGGTCAAGTAAGTATTGGGTACCTTTGGGCTGGCTTTTCTCATATTGAGAGAACAAAGTGTTTTATTGCATATGTTTTGTAAAAAATTGTTAATGGCATACTTATGTACAGTCTTCTACATCCTGCATCTGATAATACCATTATTTTACCTAAGATAGTTCTAGGGAACATATCATCATTGTGGTAGTTTGGTACCAGCTGAGAGAAGCATGTTGTAAAATGGTAGGACTCTCTTCTCCCCACAATAATTCACTGCCTGCTCATTGTGTTCAGCATCTGATCCAGGTACAGTACTTTGTGTCCAAGCCAACTACATTGATTATTAAGCATCTGACTTTTTTGTGATGTCTGTGACAACTGAGTATTTTGTGAAATCCACAATTTTCATATTATATTATATTTTAAAAGCACATTTCTTAATTTGTTTATGTTAACATTTTTTTTTCCTATCTCAGTCTTACTGAGCTACTGTAAAGGCAGTAGACAATACACAAGAATCAAAGCATAGAGACTGCAGATATATTTGTTGTTCAGGACTATGCTTTATATTTCTGTGATATCATAAGACATTTCCTCAGGTTTTTTTTTGGAAAAGTAATATTGAGCTAGGATCATATTCTGATCTGAATAGAGTAGCAAAATGAACCAGCCTGGCAAAATATGTTCACTCTATGTGAGGGCACTCATCAAAACTGGATATCTTTCTAAGAACTTGACTATACGAGGGGGACAATGTGCTTGTATTGGGGTGTGATTTCTAAAGTGCACCGTGTTACACATTAACTGGTCCATGTAAACCCTGCTGTTGTGCTTTATTGTAGTGCTGTTTCAAACCATGTTAAAGTGCATGAGGGAACCTTTAGTGCACACCAGCAGAGACATCACGTACCAATTAATGCTCAGCATGTTAGCACGTTTGAGAAATAACACCCCTGTAGAGCGCATTACCCCACCATATAGACAAGCCCAAAAAGATATGCTATAACTCAAACAAAAGTTATGGGCTTGATGAAGAAATCACTGAGTGAGGTTCTATGATCTTTGTTACGACTAGATGCTCATAATTGTTCCTTCTGGCAAAATCTATGAAGGTCTGGTAAGCCGTACATGTTGTGAGGAGTGCTTCAGCCCTACCTGCTATCTAGAAACCCTAATGAGCTTCAGAACTTTCTTGGTGACCATGCTCCAAAATAAAACCAAAATAAACATCTTCCATGTAAAGATTTCCACCACTCAGGATACCATTCTGCCACCCCACTCCAAAGGTTCTCTCTTGCATCTATCAAAGCCCATACAATCCAGTGACCAGCAGTAACTATTTGAAAGGGAGTGGGATTCAATACTTATCAATCACTGGGACCGGCTTTAGTTATGAAGTAAGTGTTTAAATAAAGTTGGCTGCAGATGAAACCTATCCTAGTAACTGATAGGAACTGTAGTCCACTAACAGACAGTTACAGACCCTGGATTGCGCAAGCCTGGAAGAACACAAGACATGTGAAATGAATCTCTCTGAGGTCTGCAAAAAACACGTTTGTTTTTTGTTTCTCCTCCTTCTTCCTGAAATTTGGGGACTTCAATACCCAAGGAATTTCATTTTTCATTTATAGACAGAGGAAGAATGGTCTCCAGATGTCTATCAGGACCTCAGGGTGATGCTAACATCCTCAATATTTTGATTTTTAATTCTGGGGAATGGAAATGGAAGCATGGCCAAAGTCTGCACAATTTAAATATATTATTAATGTATGTTCTTATCTTCCTTGGTTGTGTAGATGACAAACCGGTGCAAAGTGCTGGGTAACCTTCACAGAATCCTGATGCTTATTATGAAAACTTGGCTCAATCACTTTGCTCCTTTCTATGAAGTATAGCATAATTTTACCAGAACTAAATAGTTTATTTGGTTTACAGTGCTACCTTGTTAACTTATTATTGCTAAGCTTAAAGCTTTCAAGAATACCATTATATTTATAAGGCAAAAAGTTAAAACACAAAGGTAAAATTAATGGTTTGATTTGATTCAGATAAGCACATGAAAATTCAGTCATATCTGAAGTTTATCTGCACATATCCAAACTTCGTTCAGTTCAAGAAAGTGGGCTGGAAATTTTGTGCCAACAGGCTTGTCTTTTATTGTTTTGCTCATCTACTTCCTCTACTCTGTGAGCAATGCCAAACTCACCCGCCCGTCTGTCAGCATGTCACACAGAAGTTCTCACACATCGTCCCACGCATCCCCTTATGCACAGAATGGTCTCACTGAACTAATCCATAAGGTCACTATCCTTACCTCAAGACCTACAAAAATATCAGACCGTTAATTGTAGCTCTCTTGAGGGAATAGCTAACACTTCCTTTACCTATTTATAATAAAGATGCAATTCCAAGTGTAGGTAGGTATGTACTAAAAATATGTAAGTATTTGATTGTATACCTCTCTCCCTACCCTTCATATGTCATTTATCTTTGTAGGTTTTAAGCTCTTTGGGGCTCTAGATGGGCCTTAGTAATTTATATTTGTACTTCTCTTAACACCTAAAGTGTTCGCATATCACCCCTCATAACGGAACCTCAATCCTAGTTAAGGTATTTGGATTCTACTGTACCAGATGAAATTAAATAAAAAAGATTTTCAATAAATCCTGATTCCGGCTAGGTTGAAACTTCTATGCTGCAAGAACAAGTTCATTTCATGGTATTTTGGAACTTCTACTCAGCTCTCACTTGAAAAAAGTAAGTGGACAGGTGCACAAAAGCAAACCAGAAAACACCCTGAAGTTAACTAAACTTTGATTACTGAAAAGTTTGGCGGTTATTTGGCATAGAGGTTCAGGATCATTATTGTTGTTGTTTGTAAACTAAATAAATTTTGCCCCTGATAAATATACATGGCAAATCCTACTCACTTTACAGAATCCTACAGGACTATTCCCATGAATAAAAAGACCAGGATTTGGCTCTTGGGTTGTTATTAGATCCATTTAAAAAGTACAGGCTCATTGTAAAAGAGAACTTGAAAATATTCTACAGAGGTGTAACATTCACACACTAAAGTAAATATCACAAAGCATCTTTTGCTTTTGAAGCATAACTGCTGTCATAATGACCATCTGCTGGCTGTAGGTTTCTAACATTCCCTGACCTATGACATTTATGACAAATTATACACCAAAGTGCTAGAGACGGCTTGTTAAAATGAAGCCTGAGGCCCACAAGTTCTCAACCCCTCTTGTCTTTAAAAGTATGGGTTAAACGGGAACAAGAAGCAGTTTGGACAGAAAACAGACATGGCAACAGCTAACAGGAAATGAAATCCTAATCCTCTAACCCTTTGACTTTTGCAGCTTGCTGCACAGCAATGTGCTTTCAACCATTAAACTACCTTAACCTTCTGAAGAGCCAAATCAGTTCAAATTGACTGAAAATTTGCACATCACCACACAAGACTTGATTGATTCCTATTTGAAAATTGTATGGAAGACAACCATTAATATAATATTTTTAACCAACAAAATATGTCTCACAGTCACCTCTGGTGCACAGTGAACTTGGTGTCATATAAAACCAATGTGAAGAAACACTTTCAAAGTCACAAAGTTAGTCTAGCCATAAAACATAGTAGTATCAGCTGGATTTAGATAGATCTTGAGAATTTCGTCAGAGCAGGCGAATGTGGAAAGGCATTTAAAAAATATTTCCTTAATCATGATAACGCTCATTGTTAGAGGCTGCAGCTCTTTCTACCGTATTAATTCTGTGTTTTTAGTGCTAAGATACAAGGGCCTGAACCTGAGCTTGAAAGTGCTACATTTCCTTTTTTAAAAAACTGAGCAAATTAACTGTTGATTCTTTTCAAAACCACACACCCTGTATTTTTCAAGGGTGCCAGATTTTGTGGGTACTTGGTCACCTGATGTCATCAAAGAATTCCACATAGAAAACCCAGATTTTCAAAAACTTTAGTCATGCAACTAGGTACAAAATATACAGGCAAATGTGCCTATTTTATGCATGGTATTACTGTAACTATGCACACAAAGCACTTAACTGCACATGCTGGTAAGTTGGGCACATTTGCATTGTTTTACCCAATTTGCCCATGCAATGGCAGTAATTATGTGCACATTTTGCTCACATCATTGCATATCTAATATTTTTGAAACTTTATGACAAAATACAAACAAGAATCAATTTGTGAAGGGGTGTGTGTGAGTGAGAGAGAGAGACTTTTAGGAACTTCAGAATCCTGGGGGAAAACAGTACTATTTTTTCTAGTCATTAAACCTCATAAGCTTTAAGAAGTGTCACAAAATATTTTATATATTTTAGCCTAGATCCAAAACATCAAAAACAATACAAGCTCAACATGCATATTATAACTTTATACGTGAACCCATGCAATGTAACACCATAATGCATAATGTGATACCTACGCTATTTCTTAAACAAGCACATAGTAAGATGTGTAATGAATTTCACACTTTTTACCGAGAATCCTGCTTGAATCAAAAGCTATAACCAAACACAGTAAAAAAATCAGCAATGCCAACTTTCAGAAAAGGTCTGGAAGAATATTTGTATGGTGCTAAGGGCAGTTTGTGTAAGGAATTTTAAACCTTCCTCCTTCTCTATCCCTGCCCTAATTCTTTTTAGAAGATCCTTCTTGTATGTCATTCCACACCTCCAATATTGAGTGGTTAATACTTAAAACAAACAAAATTGAACCCCACATATTATATTGTGATGTTGCGTCAGAACATGTTGGTATTATGATACCCAATGCAACATTACAATGTCACCTGAATAATGCACATAAACCCAGCATCAACATTGCAACAAACAAATATGTAAAGCAACAAGAAAAAGCTGCATAAAGTTTAGACGAATATCCTAAATTTAAGATGTTTTACAAGACTATGTATGCACCTCACTAGATTTTATAAAATTCTCTTCCCACCACAATTACTTCCTCCCTCTCTCTCTCTCTCACCACTTGTTGTCATTTTAAGTGGGGCTGATAGTCTGCTACCCATCCAGCGTCTTTAGGAAGGAGTTGATAGATGTAATCAATCCTGATGTCTTTGGCACTGAGGAGATGTCTAGCCTGTTCTCCCGTTTGCCAACCTCTAGCACCTCTGTCCTCATGCTGCACCTCCCCAAAATTCACCCCTCTCTTTTTCACTCTCTTTCTTGCACTCAACGTCCATAATCTTCCTCTGCCTTCCAAAGTGTCCCCATTTCTCCTACTTTCTCATACAAATAAAAAAATCTTTTCTCAGGGGCTAGCAGCCTTGCCACAAGAAAGGGACTGATTATATTTTACATGGTCTAGTTTTTTCTCTCCATATCCAATACCACTTCAGACATAAGCAATACAATTGCCCCTTGAAATACTTTCTACCCATACACTTGCATAAACAGTGTTTCCTTACCTCAGTGGTGTTGCTCAAATATTTCTTAGTGTTCCGTCCAGCATTATTTATAAGAGCAAGGTCTAGATTTCAAACGTGAATACTGGTTTCTGATACCTCAGTTTTAACATGCCATATCTGAGACACCTTAACGAGGCCTGATTTAAGTGCTAAGCAACTATCCTTTAAAAATCAGACTACTATAAAATGTCTCAAGTTGAGTGTCCAAAAATTGAGAGTCACTGTGGAAAATATGCATCACTTAAGTATGCCTAGAATTACTGGTGTCCCCAGCAGCTACATAATGTGAGAAGACTTAAACTACTTTTTAATAGGGTTAGGAGGTAAGGGATTTATATGTTATACTGCTCACTAAGTCAGATTTTTTTTCTTTTTTGCTCATTGTTTAAGTCAAGTCTACATTCACAAGATCAAATATAAGGTGTAAAAATACCACAGAGGTGTGTTGGGGTGGGGGGAAACACACCCTCCAAAAAAATACCCCCACCAACAGCCCCCCACACCCTCCAAAAAAATACAACCCACCAACAGCAGTCTTCTAGTTAGTGTGTGAGCAATTGTCTTCACTATTGTGGTTCTGTGAAGAGAGGATTGACCATGAAATGGGTTTTGCATCTCTGTCTAAAAGCAAAGATATATTGTAGCATCAGGGTCAGTTATTTTCATTACAGAATCCATAATAAAAGGGAAATATTGCTACTAGAATGTGGCATTAATTGATTTTATGTTTAATATTTCAAATTATTATTTCATTTTAACAGTGTGTAGAATTTGATATAGAATGCTGCCCTCTCTAAACAAGCTAAAAAGCTTCTTCCTTAAATTGAAGCTTATTGGAGGTGAAATGAAGCTGTCAGGGCCATCTCTACTGTAATCTACTAAACACATCAAACCAGCCATTACATATGTTTTTGCGTCCTGCCTTCAAATGAGAGCCAAATGAGACTCTTATTGTAGATGGTGATGTAGGAGCAATTCCTCGTTGCATGAAATCCTTTAGCTAGATTCACTAAGCTAATTTACTCCTTTCTGTACCAGCAAGGCCCCTTGCACCTCAGAAGTAATTCAACACTAGGGAAAGAAGGCTGTATTACAATTACTGCCCTTCCTTCACGTTCCTTGTGGGAGTGGGAGAGCAGCTTCTCATTTGATCTCCAAAGCAGCTGCACAGCCACGAACCACTGAGGGAATCAACAGATACTTTGCCACCATCCTTCCTGGGTAATGCCTCCCACTTTTGGGTCTTTGCTGACCCCAATGGTTGCCATGACACAAGGGTTGCTTTATGTGCAGAGCAACTTCCATTCCTGGCAGTTTTTCTGCTGTTAGTGCCCTCTCTATTGGCCACAGACACTGTGGTAAATCATTCCCCTTTTCTCTCTAAGGCTTTCTGGCACTTACTGAATTTGGGCAGACTTTTTGCGACAGTGAGGTTTTACAACTAACATGCTCTGTCAGACAGAAAATGTCAAAGAAATGTTTTTATAAATATCATCCAAATGCAAGTGATAGCCACAGCCCAGCTGTCACAGACTTTTCTCACAGATGCTTTGATACTGTGCCCATTTAGCCCCCAGCCAGTGAGGCAGCCGGAGGCACTAAGGAACACCCAAGGTTATACCCCTGTGGTATGATCTCCCTGATTTGTCTTGGAAGGAGACATTAGATTTTCCATGCTGTAATGTTGGTGGCTCAGAAATGTAAGTCCGCAGAGCTAGTAGAGTCAGAACACCTGAGTGTTTAATGGACATGCTAATGGGTAGAGATTTATTACAAATCTAAAGAGAGACTTCCTAAAAATTACAAACATCCACGTATAGGAGTCATGACCTGACTTCTTATTAAGGAAATGCAAAAGATTTTCACACTTGGTGAAAAAAGGGCCAAGAGGAACTTCATGGGCTCCCATTGCTCTCAGTTTTTATCTCCCAGGGCCTAATCTTCCTTCCTTTCTCTGGAGAACTAAGAGGAGGGTTATCTGCACCTCTTTCTTATCATGATGATAGGTTCATTTAAAATACTTATAGCCACTACAAGATCTATGACCATGAGTACCTGGTGTCAACATATGCTGAAAATTCTACAGTTATCCCAGCAAATGAAGAATAAGGCCTTCTATCATTTTTGTATTAAGAGTAAAAGTTAGGTGACAACCATAGGCTCAAGCTGTGAATCATTTCTAGTATATATCATAAAAGTGTATTTCTATATATATTCAGTAGAGCTGTGCACATACCACATCAATGGAGTGGCCTCAAAAAGAAACACTCAAAGTTTCATTTCCTCGGATGGGAATGTACAAATTCATACCTAAATCCATCATTTATTCAGGGATGCCTGGACAGCATTTCCCACTCCTCAAGTGTGGTCTATGGTCTATTGTCTCAATTCAGAGGGAAAAATATATCCACATACAGATATTTTCATTTCCTTAGAGCAACATAATTTGTCTTTCCCACTCACTGATGCCAAGATTAAAAGAAGCCTAAAGTTAAAAGGCAGATTTTTAAAGGCACAACAGATAGTTAGGCACCCAACTCCAATTAGCAGTCTAAGGAGTTGGGCACCTACCTGTCATATATACCTTTGAAAATCTTAGTCAAACTCCATTCAAAATCCATATTTAGGCACTTGACAGATTTTCAAAAGTTCTTAACAGCTAGCAGCTTCACTGACCTCAATAATCATTGGTTATTACTATCATAGAATCATAGAAATGTAGGGCTGGAAGGGACCTCAAGAGTTTGTTTGGTCCAGCCTCCTGTGCTGAGGCAGGATGAAATGTACCTAAACCATCCCTGACAGATGTTTGTCCAAACTTTTCTGAAACACCTCAGAATTTTGGGAATTCTACATCCTCCCTTGGAAGCCTATTCTAGTGCTTAACTATCCTTATAGTTAAAAAGATTTTCCTAATATCTAAGCTCAATTTTCCTTTATTCACATTAAGCTGATTACTTCTTGTCCTACCTTCAGTGGACATGGAAAACAATTGATCATAGTGCTTTTTATAACAGCCCTTATGTAACATATTTGAAGATTTATCAGTTTCCTCCTCAATCTTCTTTTCTCAGGACTAAATATACTCAGATTTTTAAGCCTTACTCATAGGTCAGATTTTCTAAACCTTTTATCATTTTTGTTGCTCTCCAGTTTGTCCATGTCCTTCCTAAAGTGTTGCACCCAAAACTGGACACAGTACTCCAGCTGAGGCCTCACCATTACCAAGTAGAGCAGTCAATTACCCCCGTCTTACATATGATATGATACTTCTGTTCACATACCCCAAAATGATATTAGCCTTTTTCAAACTGCATCACATTGTTGACTCATATTCAATTTGTGATCCAGTATAATTCCCAGATCTTTTTCAGCAGTACTACTGGCTATTCCCTATTTTGTATTTGTGCATTTCACTCTTCCTTCTTAAGTGTAGTACTTTGCACTTGTCTTTACTAAATTGCATCTTATTGATTTCAGACCATTTCTCAAGGTTGTTTTGAATTTTAATCCTGTCCGCCAAACTGCTTGCAACTCCTCCCACCTGGGTGTCATCCATACATTTTATAGGCATATTCTCCAATACATTAGCCAAGTCATTAATGAAAATATTGTATAATACTGGATCCAGGACAGATCCTTGCAGGACTAGACACATTCCTCGGACCACTCTTTTAGTACAGTCTTTCAGCCAGTTTAGCACCTACATTATAGTAATTTCATTTTGATCACATTTGCTTATGAGAATGTCACGTGGGTCTGTGTTGAAAGCCCCACTAAAAGTGAGAAATATTACATCTGCTGCTTCTCCCCATCCAGTAGGCCAGTAACCCTGTCAAAGAAGGATATTAAGTTGGTTTGTCAAACCAACTAATTAGGTTTGTTGTTCTTGACAAATCCATGGTGGGTGTTACTTATTACCCTAACATCATTTAGATGCTTACAATTTGATTATCTGACAATTTGTTCCAGCATCTTTCCAGGAATCAAAGTTCATAGTCCATAGTTCCCTGCATCCTCTTTGTTCCCTGTTTTAAAGATGGTACTATGTTTGCCCCTCTCCTGTGCCCTGTGACCTCATTTGTCTTCCATGAGTTCTTGAAGATCATTGCTAATGGTTCCAAGATTGCTTCAGTAAGTTCCTGGGGTGACTTTTGTCAGGCCCTGCCACCGTGAATACATTGCACTGTGGGAATTGGTACAAACATTATAGGCTAGTGGATCTAACAGTATGAGGATGTACTAGTTATTGTCCTTTTTGGAGCAGGACAGCTGCATTAGTAACTACAGAGGGGTTTTATAATGCCTTTACCGTCTGGGGGAGGGAGTAGATTTGTATTTCCAACCCTTGAAACATCCTTGACCCAGCATCGCTACTTGGGCATAGCGAGCAGGAGGATTTGGTCATCCATGTCAGAATCCTTATTTGAGGTCAAATTTTCAAAATAATCTAGGTCACTTAGGAGTCCTAATCCCATTGCAGAGACTTAGGCACTTTAGAAAAGTTTACCATTAGTCTTTATATAGTCAGCAAAAAGTGCGGAGATGATACAGTTGAATTGCAAAGAGTATAAAATTTTATAATATAAATGAACTACAGGTACCACCAGCATACATTAGTATGCTTAAAATCTAGCCTGTATCTTATTCCTGAATACATGTATTCACCCATGTATATATTATAGGAAGGGTTGGTAACATTGCCTATTATTAAGCTTGGCCGACACATCCCAGTATAAGAGCTTTTTGCACATTTTTACAATACAGGCTAAAATTTTCTTTGCTAGGTGTCGGCCTCAGACTGAATTTTTATGGAAAGTTTCAGCCAACATGGTTCAAAGGTTTCCAATAATGAGGTTAGGGAAAATTACATTGTTTTGCAATGTTAAAATATTATGACTACCTTTACTTTGAGAAAGGCTAGCTCCTTGGACCATGGACTAGGAATTTGACAGGAAGGTAATCTTTGTGTCAGGGAGGTGTCTTTTGCTGTTTTTGTGAATATCTGCCAAAATTCAGCCAAGTTATAAGTCATGAAAAATTTTAGTTTGCACATGCTCAGTAGAGACTTCTTAGAGTTTAGCAATTAAAATCTCTGACGATTTCATGCATACTGACCATGCTCCATCCCCTCACAGCTCTTAGTGCTGAGCAGAATGCCCATGTACCATCCCCATAGGGTGACTGAACATGCTTGAGTCCAGAGTTACCTGGGCAAAGCCAGACTTCCCCTGTAATTGCAGCCCTCAGCTGCTTCAAGCCAAGGTAGGGTCAGGCACCAGAAATGAAAGCAGAGAGTCTGTCTCACCTGCGCTTACAATGACTTCCAGTGGGGACCAGGTAGCACAGAAGCTGAAGCCACCTGACTCAATGCAGAGGGGACAAGAACCAGACCAGGGATGGGGGGGGACACACGAGGGGGGGTAGTAGATTAGAACACAGAGTTTTCTGAGACTGGGGCTGGGGAGCAGAAAGCAGAGAAACTATGACTAGAAACTGAGGAAGCAGAGGCTGGAAGCTAGAGAAGGCAGAGACTGACTGGACAAGGAGCCTTGGAGTCAGAGGATGGGAGGCTGTAAAGTAGGGCAAGGAGATTGAGACAGGCACTAGGGGAAGAGGCACCTGGTAGTGACTGGACAAGGAGACTAGGAACTGGTAGGAGTGGGAACCAGTTGGAGAGGGAGAGGGGGCACTGAGATTAGATGAGGAGTTGGGGACAGATGGTGAGAGGGAGACTGGAAGTGGCTAGGCAAAGAGATTGGGACTGGAAACCAGTGTGTGGGGAACAGGAAGAAAGATGGTAGAGAAAGAGGGAAGGCAGATGTGACAAGGAGCCAATTGTGTGTGTGGGGGGGGAGAACTGGGACTGGCTGAGCAAAAAGACTGGGGGAAAAGAGCCAGAAGATGGGGAAATTGAGAAAGATAGGCAAGGAGGAGATCGGGGACAAGAAGTCATTGTGGAGAGAACTGAGAGTGGCTGGCAAGGAGAGTGTTGGACGTGGAGCCTAGAGGGGAATACTAGGACTGGCAAGGATTCTGGAACAGGGAAGAGAAACCTGAGAATTGGAGACTGGGACTGGGTTGGCACATAGAATGGGACTAGGACAAGGAGCCAGAAGTGGGGAAGAGACAGGACTGGGTCAGATTGGAAAGGATGGGGAAGAAAGGAGTAAGCTTGGGAGGAAACAAGCAGAAGGATTTATGACCACTCGAGAATACTCCTCCTCCAGATCTTGGAATGGAACCCAAGATTCCAGAGTCTCAGCATTCCTCTGCTGTCTGTAAATATCTCTGAAACCCCCTGGGAAAGTATCTCAACCCCCTTCTAGCACTGTTCCACACAGAGAAAGACAACCTATTACTGCTATCAATGACTCCTCATTGGCTCAAGTGGAAGAGGTCTGTGCAGGAGATGTAAAGGCTCCAACTCTGCTAATGAACTTAATTTGGCTCACTTGTGCATGTGCATTATGATACAACCTTTAATAACATGATCGCATAGTATTTTTTCCACAGGACTCCTGTCTCTTTCAGTGCACAAGATGGACTTGCTCTGGGGATGAACTGGGGTTATATAACAATATAGGTCCCCACCTTAGTTGTTGCAGAAGTTGGAAGATGTACATTGAATGAAGCAGGGGCTAATAAAAAGTACTAAGTATGTGCATGTGTGTTAATATATTATAGATATGCACACACACAAAACTTGAAAGGAGAAATAATTGAAGCTCCTGGAGTACCTGTGGATTGATTCAAAACATGGCAGATTTTCTTAGGTCTAAGAAAAATAGTAGGCAAACGGTTTCTTTGATTTTAAACTGCTGAACAGAACAGCCTTAGAGGAACCTGTAGAATACTAAGGTAACTTCTATCTGAACTGTGCAGACTGCCCCAGTAACGGGTCTTATCAGAAAATAATTTTAGAAAAAAAATGCTGGACATGTTTTTCCCTTAATACAGGAACATTTTCATGTCTTTAGTAGTTGGTTGCAAGGAGCACAAATGGCCTCCTGTCCAAAAATCAGACTTCTCTGAGAAGATCAGCTTCTCCCCAAGCTGTATCAGCTTCAAATATTCTGCTGACATGTTGGCAATAACCACACTGAATCTAAGCTGCTGTGCTACAGTGTGCAATGGCCCTTAGGGTCTACAGGGATTTAAATCCTATGAGATATTCATATACAATGGTTTAAAACAAAGCAAACTAAAATACTAGTGAATAAGCAATACATAAAATTATATTATTTAAAATAACTTTGTATAAACCAAGAATAATTTTGGTTGATCAAATTTAATTGCTTATAGGGACACATGCATCCGATGAAGTGGGGTGTAGCTCATGAAAGCTTATGCTCAAATAAATTTGTTAGTCTCTAAGGTGCCACAAGTACTCCTGTTCTTATTGCTAACATGGTATCCAGCCAGTTGTTTTTTGTTTTTGTTTTTAATTAAAAGTACCTGAAGACACAAAACTACAGTCCCAACACTCCCTACAACTGATTAGGTTTACAGGTATATGGCCCCATTGGCTCCACTGAGGGGCTGCCTTTGTGGTGCTCCATTGCAGGATAGGGATCTGACTGATGATGTACAGGGAAAACAGTGCAACTGATTTTGTGTAAAGTGCGGTCAAAGACACTAATAATATAGAGAAAAATATTTCCTCTCAAACCTCTAGCAATACTCAGGTGTTCTGTTTTGTTCCAAAGAGACACACTTTAGTCAGATATATGACGTCTATTTTTAATCTGAGTTGTATGGTTTTAAACAGCACAGTTACTTTTTAAAATTACTTACCATCCTTGAAACTTTGAGATCAGACAGATAGCTGTATTCAATATACAGTTAGAAGCACTCCAGGTTGTACTCCCTCAGAAATAGAAAGGATAATCTAATAATGAAAATATAGTAAACCAACATGGTCAGGAAATACTATACTCAACCTGCCCAGAGTTCCATTCATTCTCACTCGAGAGCTGGTTGATGCAATTGTTTACAGTGAACTTGAAGGAGCTCTAGCGTTAACAGGTCAATTTATGTATCACTACCTCTAGAAGGTGGCACTTTTAGCAGTCATCACAGCAGCAACCTATTAGTCTTCCCAAAAATTACTGGAAGGGTGACATTTGACCTGCTTTGTTAAAGAAGTACAGTCGGTCCACCCAAATTTGTGTCGACCTCTAGGAAGATTACACATCAAGTATACCATGTGAGCATCAATATAGAGTATTTGGTTTACTGACAATTTTAGAGTAGCTGAAATGATGGTTTTAATGTTGTCTTTTTCTGAAAATGGACTCTTCCTTTGGGATTAGAATCAAATCCAAAAGCTTCCTATTACCTCATTGAGGGTCCATTGTGCCACCTTTACTCAGGATGAGTATAGTACTTTACAAAAAAAAAAGCCCTTAATGAAATCAATGCACATAGAAAAAGGTGGCACAAATGGGGTCCAAGTTAGCAAAAGCATAGTTTTTATTTTATCTTGTGAAAAAATAACAGAACTTCTGTTGAAATCTTTTTTTCTAAAAAAATCTTTTTTTAAAAAATAAATTCTTCATACAAGCTAGTCAGAGATTAAGTATTCTCACATATATTCAAAACAAGGATCAGTTTTCAAGACATAAAAGTGCAATTTCATAAAAGTGCTTGAAATGAAAACAACGGTATCCCCTTATATTTCATAGTAATTAAAATGTTAATTAGCCAGAGAAGTTTTATCACTTTTCTTAAAAGCTTAAAATTTCAACATGTAAACACTGGATTTTGAAAGCCAGCGGTCTCACAGTAGGAGAAAATATCTGCAAGACTGGATAATGCCTTTAAAACACTCAGAATCAACAACAAAAATATGTTTTTGGACCTGCCAGAAGGAGTTAACTGAGATTAATTGCTTTTTTACTTTAATTCATTTCATTATTAAGATTTCTGACTCAAGGAATTGTCAGTCTAAGACAATATATCAAAGTTTAAATATCAGTAATAAAACAGTACAGGAAGATATTCTGTGACTACTTATAACTGAAAGCATTTTATTGAAAATGGCCTTGTTGTATTTGGCAGCCTTCCATGACCTCCTACTGTTGACAAAACTAGCAGCAATTCCTATTTGAAGCGTACCGGAAGACGATCCCGCTCGGCAGAAGCTGCTGCTTTAGAGCATTTACAGGATTTATCTCTAAATTAATATTTTCATCGAACACACTCACTATACACCTTACATAATCTTTAAATTATAGGAAACTGCTAGAAGGGTGTTCTGAGAGTCGGCTCCTGAAGTAATGCTGGAGATTTATAGCTCTCTGAAGTCGACATTTGTGACTGACCTACAGCGCACCAGGGCTGCTATTTCCCTTTCCTGATTCATGATAAGTGCAGCTGTCTCCAAATAAGCCTCCAGAGCCCATTAATGCCCAGTTCATTCCCTCATGGTAAATATGCACATCTCTAGCCTCACTTTTTGATGCTCAGTTGCTGTTAAGTTGAAAAGAAAATTAGGTTTTCTATCCCCTGCCCCCTAGAATACAATTCTAAAGTACCAAGGTGGGGGTGACTATGAACACTAATCTTTCTGTCTAAATATGCAGCATTTTTGAAGGAAAAAAAAAGATTCAAGCACTAAAAATAGGAAAATTATATTTCTCTGGGTCGATGGATTTTTAATCTCCCCTAGTGTAGTCTCCTATCTTCCTTGCCTTTGTTGTGTGCAGCATTTACGAGATGCAACTAATTAACAAGATCCTTTACAGGATGATATGAAGGTAAATATTAAAGGGGAAGTAAAAGCAAATTTTTAAAATGTCAGAAGAACCAACGCGCATTTGTCATTCCGGCCTCAATTTGTTTTTCATTAATAATATATACATTGTTTTCAACTTGGAAAAATTATTAGTGGCAACACATTCAACACAGACCTTTGTCTCTTCAGAGATGAAGTCTTTGTTTAAACATCAGCGATGGGGCTTTTGTGCCATTGTCTAATCTGTCAGTTTAGATGAGCATGTGTATTTAGGGGTGCAAAGATGTGCTGCCACACCTGCTGTGCAAAGCTGTGAATTCACAACTCTTCTGACTACTAAAATGTGTTGTGCTGGGAGCTCTTTTGTTGTAATGGAACTGTTGGTGGTTGCATGTTTGAAGTGTCACAAGTGTCAGGCCTTATTACAATCATGCTAATCACTCCAAAATAACCTCTTATTTTGAGTGCTTAATGTTAATGTGCAGCAAATTGAAGGCTAGGTACCTAACAGATTTTGTGATCAATTGATTGCGCACCATGTTTTAATAAAGCAAAACAAGTTTTAAAGGGCTATTGAGTAATATTATTTGTTTAGCTGAAATACATTAATTTGAAGCATAGTTTTAAAAAATGATGCTAATATCAAGCAAAAGGATGACAAGGCGTTGAGATAGCATTTTAGCAAGTGATCAATTTCTTTTATGGAATTATTTCTTTAGCGTTTTATGACATTTGATATTTAACATAAGCCAGTGCTAATTCCTTCATTTTTGTTTTTTACTGGTTTTCCACATTAACATGCTCCACTCTTTTGTCCTCTCTGCTCTCTACACAGCAGAGGTGAGCTTGGCTTCAAAGTTTAGACACGAAAAAAAAAATCCCAACATTCAGCAGTGTTTGGATCCTGGGTTTTGTTTCAGCCCATTGCAGAGAAGATTGTATCTGATCCAGATTGTATCTGAACTTCTCCAAAGCTTAGGAGAGTTTGGACCTGGAGTTTTGGTTTGGGCTCATATCTATATAACAGCTATATTCTCTCTCTCTCTCTCGAGCTGTTTGATGTTTGCAGTTGATGTTATTTCACACTAGTGAAAAAGGTACTGCCTTCTTCAATATGAACTGGAAATGCATGGGGAATACAGAAAGTATCAATTCTGTCACTAATTCAAATATCTGAATAAATTTGTATTTGACTTAAATCTACAAGCCATGTTATAGATTTACCTCCCCTGAACACATCTGTTCTCTATCCATATTATATTTCTGGCTTTGATTTTTCTTCCTAAAATTTTCTTCTCAGAAAATATCTAATTGTAGATTTATATTTTGGAGAAAAGTCTTTAAAATAGTCAAGATATGATTCTTTGCCATAATCAAGATATTAAAAAAATAGTTGATGAACTCTATAAAATTAGGCTTAAACAAAACTCATCTGTGTTGTCACTTTTACAGTATGGAGCAGCCCACCACAGGATTAACAGACACTAATCTGGATGGGTCTTTTTAGGGATCTTGGATCTATATGGTCTTATTAATTCAGATGGTATTAGACAGTTCAGAGATTTCTTAAACCAGCTATAACCTGAATAAACAGACTTCTGTGCCAGTCTGGGATGCACTTTGTTATCAGATCTGAATTTCTATCATTCAAGAGAAATATTTAGACAGCAAAGCTACATGAACTCTGTTTTCTTCTTAGAATTCTAGGAAACTGAACACAACTGTTATCATTTAAAAGCTAGAATGGACTGAAGCACCAGAAAACTTTCTGTATTATTATTTTTTATGAATGTTACATCATCACCCAAAATATGCCAAAATAGACAGACATATAGGAACAAGATAAAAAGCACATGAATCCTGGGGAAAAGGGATATGATGTACAAGCAAAATGGTCCACGTGATGATTGGCTCATGTCTTATTTGACCCAGGACTTTTTTTCCATATATTATAGCTATGAATTTTCACCAGTTACCCCTCCATCCAGAGATTCTTAGATCCCCATTTCTTCCTCCCATTTAATCTACTCCCACTTGCCAATTGTCCTTGATTCAGCCCTATCCTCTGAAGCAGTGACCTCTTTTTCCTCGTGCCCCACATCAAAATAAGACTCCCTGTTCCCCACCACAGATTTTGTACCAACTAAGACAATGACAGCACTGTAAAAGGCAATCCCACATTGTCAGGGAGACTAACTAGATGACATAATATGTTTTTGTCATAGCTAGTTTCTAAGAATTTAATCGTTTAAATCAATCCGATTTTAAACAGTTTTAAACACTGAGAACATCAGCTTGCTATTAGCCACATTCACCTAGAATTTATGCTGATTTATGCCGGTGTAAAAATTCAACTAAGGACTCCCAAGGCAGAAGGTCAGTGTGGGGAAAGGTTACAGTGATGCAAAGCAGAGCAACCTCCCTTGCACCAAAGGAATGGAAGAGAGCTAGCATGACTCAGACTGGGTGGCACTGCACAAAAAGCATGTGGCCAGGTTAGCCATGGAGTTTAGTTCTGCCACTCAGCATCCTCTACCAGCAGGCACACCTGGAGCCCTATTTCCAAGGTAAAGCCGTCTTCCCCCTCCCATAGAAATCCCAATGGATAGTGGCCAGCGGCAACACTACCTACCATTCTTTAGATAGGATGCCCCAAGGGGCACAGAGGGCTTCTAAAGCTAAGGGAAGCATAAGTACTTTCTGGGCTTTGAGTAAAGTGGGGTAGCATGTATCACTACTAGTTTCTGGATGAACATCACATTTTGGAGTGTTTCCGGCTATTAAAACTGCTCATGAGCTCATCAAAACAGAAAAAGAGCTTTAACAGATGCATGGCCAAAATGGAAATATGAACAACTTGTCTTTTGACTTCTTTCAAACCTGAAGACCTGTGTCCTAAGCCTCTGAATCTCTGACAACTCAGTTACAAATGCCCAGTATTCTGATTTGCCTAAATAAATAATGCCTAAGATGAGTCTTCAGTTAAAACATTATTCATAGTTTATATATTGGAAGGAAAAAGCTGCAAAAAATAAAATAAATAAATAAATAAATGCCTGAACACCCACATGAATACAAGGAAAGTATAGATAGACCTAAACCAAACATCCCAAATTTTGGGAAAATTTTCTTCTAAATCTGGAATATGATCTGAATTTTGTGGCTCAGGCTTATATAGTTGGAAGTGTGATTACACAACAGAGTCCAGTCAACAATTCAGAATGACACACAGCACTTAAAACCAAAAAGATAGAAAAGAAGTGTGTCAGAATAATAAAACCAGCTGAAAAACCCAACAAAACCTTGCATGCTCAGTTCACACATTGATCGACATTAAAATCAACTAAGTATCCAACATTTGATTATTTTCAGTTTATGGAAAGAGGGAAAAGAAAGGCTTCCAGAAATCTGCATGCAACATTATAAATAGGAGAGAGATGATAATGCCAGGCCTTTTCACAATAGTTACTTCTGGAATGATGGATTTAAGAGATATGGGGTGACTTATACTACGACAATGAAGGGAAAACAATTTTCTACTTCCCAGACTTCGGGCAAGAAATGCATGTTCATTCCAATAAAAGAACAATAAAACAAAATTAACATAGAAGATTTGATACTATGAAGTTAAATTAAATCTTTTTAAAAAAAAAAAACAAAAACCCTGGATTTAGAAAACCCTAGGATAAGATCCTAGCCCTACTGAAGTCAAATGGCAAAACTTCCATTGAGTTCAATGGGGACAGGATATTACCTCTAATCCTTATGTTTTCATTTTAAAATGTCTAATTTCATATTGACTGCTCTCTTCATTCTGTGCTTCTAAATAAGCCAACTGACAATTAATATTCCTATTATCACCATTCTAAATCATGTTTGAAATTATTTGGGGGTAATCCTTATCTCTCCATTTATAAGGTGAAACCCTTGCTGTAGGTTCTCTTTTGTTTACCTCTTTGCAAGGGGAGACATATGTATTACCTGATAAAATGCAAATAAATAAATAAATAAATAAATATAAAACCAAACATACATAGCAATGTTACTTTTCACTGCTACTCTTTGGCTGATTTTAGAAAGCAGTCTAGACTCAAAAAATAGGATGTAAGACATATATAAGTTTTGTATTGTGTAAAATATGAAAAGACACACAGATGATATATAACAACTCAACACACCCACAGCACAGTTCCATAAAATTCAAGAGTGAAAAGAAAGGTTTGGCTGTCCACCCAAAGTTCTTATTTAATCTATGGAAGAAAAATGATCACATTGTGAAGAGCAAATTCAGAAGAAAGCCCATTCTCAGCCTATTGCAAAATTACAGCAGGAGTAGGTTACAGAGAGAAATGAGACAGTTTGCAGTGCCGGAAACAAAATTCTTCCTGCTTGCCATGCCTACATAATAAACAAAACAGAGTCTGATGATATTGTGTTTAATTTAACCTTTTATAATTCTAATCTCTACATGAATGGTTTCCTACAGCTAAGAACTGAACAAAAATATAAAACTTTTAAAAAAAGACTATTTGAAAATATTTTTTTTTTAAATTAAAAACAGATTTTTAACCATCACTATTTAAGAGACATCTTTCAGCCTGGGAGCCTTCCCCTTCCCTAATGTAAAAACTGCAACATATTTGAGAACAACAAACAATGTGAACATTATTTACCTTTTGTGTTTTTTTTTAATATTTTCTCTTTATGAAAGTCTTCATAAAAATACAAGACTGTATCTTTTTACCAACTTCGAAGTTATATAACATTGCAACAAAACTGAAGAATAAGTGTTAATTTAAAAGAAGTGGCCCTATTTTATTCTCCTTTTCATATATACCTGGAAGCAGGATTACTCCCCTATATTTAAACCACTTCAAGTGCACCATTGTGTTGCTATTGCTAACCACCTTAGATTATTAACACTGAAATAATGCTGAAAATCTATTTCATTTTTTACAGACTAGTCAGTTTCCCTTTCCTCAGTCTCCTGTATCAGCTTCAGTGATACAATCTGCGGTTGCAAGGGAATGTTTAAATCCAAACAAATAAAAACATTTCCAATGAAATAGTTTCATGAAAATGTTATTAGGATTAATATTTTTTTAAACTTTCTTTACAGAAAAATCTAAATTTGGGGGTCGAAGCTACCGGAGAATGTTCTTTTAATCATGTAAGCAGTAAAATATGTACAATATAGTGCTCTCATAATTCTATTTTCTTGCTTTCTTGATCACCACACAATACACATTAACAAAAGACTCACCATTGTAAAACTTCTGAACACACATTAAATTTTACAAAAGAGTCATAAAATGATTGCCTGTTTTCCATGAAATGAATGAAAACTTTCCATACAATGAATCCCTAGGAAATATATATATAATTTCAATTTAATTTAATTTATATATATATATATATATTTTAAATGGAAGATATCAGCAATTCCTAAAGCGTATTATATTTTCTGTACAGTATATCTAGATCTCTAGCAGAAATCAATATTCTGACTTACATTTTTATGTGCCAGATTAGTCTTTATATTTGTTTTGATAGAAAAGCAGGCAACAGTCTATTTCATGGACAATAAAGTCAAGATAGTAATGAGGAGATAGTATTGCCTCAGCTAACTGCACCCAGATTGGAGGGTCACATATTTGACATAGTTCTAGTATGGTCCTTAATGAATCTATATACTTGATTAGAGTTACTGTCTTTTTTATAGCACAAAATAGCTTTGCATGGAAAACTAGCCCATTTAAGTATGGTAAAGAGAATATTTTTGCTGTAAAAGAAAAATAACCTTTAGAACTTTTCAAAAAAGTTTTTGCTGTTTTGTGAATTACTTTTGAAATTTTCCTGAAGAATATAGCTTTTTTCAAGGCAACTAATAATTAAATTGACCACAGGCAGATTTTCCAGCATCGGATTTCTTGATATTGCTAGTTGTTGTTCTTAGCTAATCTTGACTCTTTGCATTTCATTCTGCAGTGATACATATAAAAATATCTCTCTCCTCCTGCCTAAGTGGCATATTACTCTGATTTGAGAGCCCCATCGTCACCATTTTCTCTTTTCCTCTCAGACATCATCTTTGTATTTCCGTTTTCCACACCTGCCTCCTTTTAGTGTGAGGGGAGCACCAATTTCTCTCTCACCTATAAGGCCCATCAGATTTTTTTATGTTAGGCTCTTTTTCTGTCTTCCAGACTGCCCCGCTATGTCTTCCAATGCTACTTATTTCTCCCCTCTCTCCTGGCATCAGTTGTCCAGTCTATTCAATCTAATTTTCTATCAGGAATTACAACAGTGATATGCAGTCTACTAAATTCTCCATCTTGCAAGCAAGCTTTTTTAAAAGGATCAAATTAAATAGAATCCAAAAGTTAGAAGTGTAACCTTAGCCCCACTGAGGTCAATGGAAGAACTTCCATTGACTTCAATGGGGGTCAGAATTTCACCCTAGCATCATCAAAAATTTCAACACACAAAATAAGATTGGGCTAATAATTCAGAAAAATATATTCCCTACTGCTAATTTCAAAGATTACAAATGACTCATGCTCTATGCTGAGCCATTTTGTAATAAAATTACATGAATAGCAGCCCATGCATTACACATATGGAACCTGCTTAAAATAAGAAAATTAGGATGTAATTTATAATTCTTTACAAAATAACTACATGATGGGCAAAAAGCAAATTTCAGCACAATCTTAGCTTAGCTAGGGAGCTGCTCCCCTCCTGGTTCAATCTAGCAAAGCTGCTGTCTACAGACAATGAGTCCCAGTTTGAGCTTCAGATTTTGCAACATGCAGGATGTACAAGACCAGATACCACATGCAATTGGGGGTTAAAATGTACTGCAGAGTCTCGCCTCACATTACACTAGAGCACAAACCTTTTAATCTTAAATCCTGTCTCTTCTTCCGCATCTGTAGAGGACACTCCTTGCAGCAGAGTCATTAAAAGGGTTGGAGCAGGATTTTAGGAGCTGGGGAGAGGCACTTCCCCTGCATATCACAAAATCCTATTCCATGGGTGATCCCTGCACATCTATGTGCAAGAGCTTTTGGGGGAACGTAGATCTGCTGCCAGATGGATCAACTTGGCCATTAACCCGCACGTGTGCATGCATAAAGGCTACAAAGTTTACTCTAGGCCTAAAGCTAGAGTAACATCCACAGAGTAGTTCTGCTTATATGCCATATCCTGGCTGCAAAGAAAGATGTTTCTCTCAGTGCACCTGCCAAGATCTCAAGCACCATCCCAATTGTGTAGACTGGACACTTGGAAAAGGATTTGCTCCCTGTTGCATCATTTCAACAATGCATTAGGGACAAACTACTGTCCATTTTTATTACTCACAGATGCCTTTTAAGCCTTGTTTTCATGTATATTCATGTATTTTTGGAAGATCTTCTTTCACAGTTCTGTTGACATGGAACAACTGGCATTATGCCTCATGCCATTCCATCTTTTGGATATTGCAAGGGATTTCCTCTTGGAATTTGATTATGCAAAGCATCTCATCAGTAGACTACCAATCCTTCTTGTATTTTCCAAGAATGCTTGCTGTTTTGAAACAGGATAATAAAAATACTCAAAGGACAAAACAAAAGAAAAAAACCCTCTTTTTAAGTACTTAAAACAATAAAAAAGCTTAAATAGAACATGGCACATGTATCTTTCAAAATCTAAAATTCAAACATGATGATGGAGAACTGACTGCTAGGCATCCCTAATTCTAGAGCCACAAAATGATGTCTCTTTTCAACAAGTAGCAGGAGACTCAGAAATAGCCATTTTAATAGTAATTCAATTTTTAAAACACCATTCCCAGTTTATGCATGTCCGAGAGAGATGGAATTCTCTGTAGAATAATGTGGAATGCACCTGTTACTTTTCTATTGACCTCTCAGAAGCCCAGCTATGAGGACACCAGCGATGCCAATTTGAAAACAAAACTTTTAAAAAATAAAACTTTTTAACCTATCAATTTGGAGCCAAGAATAACACTGCCTGCCTGCCTATCCTAATTTGTAAATGTAATTTTCCTGCCACCTCCCAATACAATAATTGTAATCTCACTTTTCCCACTGTTCATAACAAACCTTCATAATGGAAAACTAACTCCAAAAGAAATCAATTGATTTCCATTCTCTCTTTATAATCACCATATTAGCAGGTTACAGGATATGATATAGGTGAAGTCCAATGCCCTGTTTTGAACAAGTTGACATTTCGATAGCCCAATTCTCAATATGCTACTAAAGAGTACAGAAGAGTTTAATGTGATAGCCAAGTTCAGTTTTCAACCAGCTCTTCACTACAATAAATTCTGGAGTTCAATATCCTGCACTTTTTTTTATTTGAAGAGGATGAAGCATTATTCTCTCCAAGTGATATTAATCTATTTTGCTGTCTTAGCAGGGCTACATTAGCCAGGAAGCACTCTGCACACGTTTATATTTCTTAGCGTAGAAAAGACAGCCAGATATAGCTCATTAAAATATATCAATGAATAATAACTTATTCCTTTAAATTAACTAATATCTACATTTAATGAAGCTCAGTTTATAGTGATTTTTCTCGCTGAAGTGCTCTTCTTCAGCCTAATTATGTGCACAGCTTTCAGACAACAAGGAGTGTCTTTAACATTAGATAAGAACCCAGGCTTTTATCTCAATCAATAGTCTTTAGCCTTTGAACTCATGTCAGTGGAAGACCAGTCCGTCACATTCGGTTCTACCTGACCTCTTTCTTCTTAATGCACTCTGCCATTTACAGAAGAAAAACACACAGATATACAGTATATAAGCAAGCAAAGTATTTAGAGCATTTTGTGTGTTGGGGGGATGGGATCCTTCAAGGCTGTAAAAATGTGTGACTGTAATGATGATGTTAAAATTTTCTTGTTTCCTTTCACTGGGCTTTGTGTATCTCAAAGGAGCCCCATATGGTGCTCTTTGTCCGTGTCATTACCTCGTTACAGCCTCTGTCTGCCAGCCAAAGGTAGAACGCTGCAGCTGTAGACAGCGATACAACTGGAATTGTCTAAGGTCAACAGTGCCGTAATTACTTTAAAATGTCAGCGTACAATAAAATACAACAGTTCATCTGGCAGAAAGCAAATTAGCTTTGACCATAGCGTAATTACCCTTTTCTCAGCACCATTAGAAGAGATCAAATCTCCACATTCAGTGTTTGAGGAAAGGCCATCAGAGTACACTCTACCTGACAAGGATGCACATTTGCCATTTTGAGATGTAATTAATTGTCCCTATAATAGAAATTTTTATATTTGACTCTGGAATTGAAATGTGTAATAACCTGGCTTCTTCAGATTAACCATTTCAACACTGAATAGGTATGTTTTTCAAAGTAAAATTATTTGCTATCAGCACAGTAAAAAATGTGTTATTCGCTTAGATAATCATTAGGACTAATGCAAAGGTTTTTTGTTTTGTTTTGTTTTAAATTACCTTACACACATTGGGCTGGATTCTCATCAATATTGGTGTAAATCTAGACTAACTGCTGAAGTGAGTGGAGTTACTCTGGGCTTATGAAGGTGTATGTGAAGGTCAGATTCTGACTCATTATGTTTTTCAACACATAAAGTTCTGTACATAGGTAAATAAATATTAAAATATATATATATTGCCCACCCTATAAAGAAATTCACTGACCTACTTTTCTGGATGCTTATTTTCTGACTCATAGGGCCAATTTAAATGGAAACAGCAGTACTTATTAAGGCTGTTTTCAACCCTTGATCTTAATCTGAACTTCTGCCCTCATCTCTTACTGGAGGCTGGGGTTGAGAAAGACCCCCATCTGGAAGCCTAGGATTAATGCTCCATTTTAAGCAGAACTACCTCTTCTTCAAAGGCCCTGATCACTAATGGCATGGTGTACACACGTACCAGTGATAGAGTAATCTGATTAACTGGGAAACAAACAGTGAGAAGCTGACCAATGATAGTCCCTATAGGGCAAAGTGAGGTGTACTGCAAGCTGTTGACTTTCATTAATATTTAAGGGCTCTGAAGAGGCTCTAAGATGATTTCAAATGACTGCAAGTGTCTGAGCAGCATTTCTACTTATGTCTGGATGTGGATGAAACAGCTGTTTCATATCAAAAGTCCCTTGTACAGTATTTAGGGAATTCCATAAAAATAAAGGCATTTACAAATTCTTGATGTTTTACTCATTGTGCTGTGGGTTTCTTTATAGAATTTAAGATAAAAGCACATTCTTGTGGCTTCAGAATCTCCCTAGATGGCTTAGATCACCTAAAGAGGCTTTGATATGGCCAATACTGTAATATTTGTCTCTCTTAGACAGTAGAAATATTAGAAATCCTAACAAAATCAGCTCTTTTGGTACCCCCCCGCCCACACACAGAGTGGATGCAGACAGAGGCTTTGAATCTGCTCCCATTTAAATGAATGGCCAAACAGGATTTGGCACAGAGTCACAAATTTGCAAATCTGACTTTTTTGCTTCATTTGCAAAAAGGCAGAAAATGCAATTCTCCTGTGTAGTTTTGCCTGTTCTGTTCCCACAGGTAAAGTAAACATATTTCACTCTGTATATGTGTGCGCATGTTAGGGGGATGTTACTGAAGATCTAATTCAGCTTTCCACATCATTGGATCTGTAGCTCAATCTTACTCATGTACTTATCAGCACGCACACTTAGAATGGAAAGTTAATGGAAACTGAGTGCAGTCAAGTGGGAATGAGGATGAAAATATAAGACTAAATAAAACTAAATAATAATAATAAGGTCAAAATAGCTCCTGGCTTTTTGTCCGGTTTTAAAAGTCTATTGGTATAGATACATAAATCACAATTTTAAAAATCTGATACTGTGGAATAAATGGCAAAATGACTGAAAGGGTGAAAATGGGATCCTAAATCTGAGGACAGAAAAAAGTATAGCTGAATCAAAAATCCCATACAATAATGAAATAAGGGAAGGATAGGGGGGAAAGGATGATGGGTGCTAAAAATGCTCAATAAAAGTTGCAAAGTTTCCTCTAAGAACAAAATCTTGGTGTGATTCAAATTAGCAGGTGGGTTTCTACTGACTCCAATATGACCTGTTTTTGCCTCTAAGAGAGGAAAGAGGGAAGAATGGAGGCAGGAATTGTCATATCCTACTGTGATGAGAGTAGTAATAAGAGAAGATAAGAAAATGACGGCAATAGCATATCCTCCTACAGCAGTTGTACCTAAGAAAAGGATTAAGAATGTAAGAATGGTCATATTGGTCAGGCCAATGGTCCATCTAGCTCAGCATGCTGTCTTCCGACAGGGGACAATGCTTGATGATTCAGAGGGAATGAACGGAACAGGGCAGTTATCGAGTAATCCACTCCTGTTGTCCAGTCCCAGATTCTCTCAGTGAGAGACTTAGGGACACCCAAAGCATTGGACTGCATCCCTGATCATCTTGGCTAATAGCCATTGTTGGACTTATCCTTCGTGAACTTGTCTAATTCTTTTTTGAAGCCAGTTATACTTTTGGTCTTCACAATGTCTCCTGGCAACAAGTTCCATAGGTTAACTATGCATTGTGTGAAGTACTTTCTTGTGTTTGTTTTAAACCTTCTGCCTACTAATTTCATTGTGTAACCCTGAGTTCTTGTATTACGTGAAGGGGTAAGTTATACTTTCTTATTCACTTTTTCCATATCATTTATGATTTTATAGACCTCTATTCCCCGTTAGTCATCTCTTTTCCAAGCTGAAAAGTCCCAATCTTTTTAATCTCTCTTCAGATGGAAGCTGTTCCATACCCATAATTTTTGTTGCCCATCTTTGTACTTTGTCCAATTCTAATATATCTTTTTGAGAAACTGAAACCAGAACTGTATGCAATATTTAAAGTGTGGGTGTATCAATGGGTCTATACAGTGGAATTATGGTATCTTCTGTCTCATTTTCTATCTCTTTCCTAATGGTTCCTTATATTCTGTTAGCTTTTTTTGGCAGCTGCTGAACATTGAGCAGACATTTTCATAGAACTATTCACAGTGGCTCCAAATCTTTCTTGAACAGTAACAGCTAATTTAGACACCATCACTTTGTATGTATCGTTGGGGTTATGTTTTCCAATGTGCATTATTTTGCATTTATCAATATTAAATTTCATCTGCCATTTTCTTGCCCAACCACCCAGTTCTGTGAGATCCCTCTGTAACTCTTTGCAGCTTTGGTCTTAACTATCTTGAGTAATTCTGTATCATCGGCAAACTTTGCACTTCACTGTTTATCCCTTTTGCAGATCATTTATGAATATGTTGAATAGTCCTGGTCCCAGAACAGATCCTTGGGGTATTCCACTATTTACTTCTCTTCATGTGAAAACTGACCATTTATGAAAATTACTTTGTTTCCTGTCTTTTAACCAGTTACTGACCCATTAGAGGACCTTCCCTCTTATTCTATGACAGCTTACTTTGCTTAAAAGCCTTTGGTGAGAGACCTTGTCAAAGGCTTTCTGCAAGTCCAAACACACTATATTCCTTGGATCACCCTTGCCCATATGTGTGTTCACTCCCTCAAAGAATTCTAGTAGATTGGTGCTGCATGATTTCCCTTTATAAAAGCTATGTTGACCCACGCCAACATGTTGTGTTCCTCTATATGTCTGATAATTCTGTTCTTTCATAGTTTCAACCAATTTGCCTGGTACTGAAATCAGGCTTATCAGCCTTCAATTGCCAGGATCACCTCGGGAGCTTTAAAAAAATTGGCATTATATTAGCTGTCCTGCAGTTATCTGTTACAGAAGCTAATTTGAGTGATAGTTTACACGCCACGCTAATAGTTCTGAAATTTCATATTCAAGTTCATTCAGAAAGCTTGGGTGAATAACATCTGGTCCTAATGTCTTAGATGAATAACTTGTTCCCAAACCTCCTCTTTTGACACCTCAGTCTGGGACAGTTCCTCAGGTATGTCACCTAAAAAGAATGACTCAGGTTTGAGAATCTCCCTCACATGCTCTGCAGTGAAGACTGATGCAAAGAATTCATTTAGCTTCTCTACAGTGGCCTTATCTTTCTTGAGTGCTCATTCAGCACCTTGATTGTCCACTGGCCCCACATGGCAGGCTTCATGCTTCAGATGTACTTTTAAAAAATGCTGTTAGTTTTTGTGTCTTTTGGTAGTTGCTCTTTAGATTCCTTTTTTGGCCTGCCTAATTATACTTCTCCACTTGACTTGCCAGAGATTACACTCCTTTCTATTTGCCTCAGTAGGATCTGACTTCCAATTTTTAAAGGATGTGTTTTTGTCTCTCACCACCTCTTTTACTCTGTTTAGCCATAGTAACAGGTTTTTTTACTTTTTTTTTTTTTTTTTAATTTGGGGTGAACATTTAGTTTGAGCCTCTATTACTGTGTTTTTTAAAAGTTTCCATGTAGCTTGCAGGCATTTCACTCTTGTGACTGCTCCTTTTATTTTCCATTTAACTAGCTTCCTCTTTTTGTATTGGTCCTCTTTTTGAACTTAAATACTGTAGTGGGATTGTTTGGTATCCCCCCTCTCCCGCTCCCTAAGGATGTTAAATTTAATTCCAATATGGTCACTCTTACCAAGAAGTTCCACTATATTCACCTTTTGGACCAGATGCCGTGTGCTGCTTAAGACTAAAGCAAGAATTGCCTCTCCCCTTGTGGTTCCAGAACTATTTGGAATAGAAACGGTCATTAATATTGCTTTGATATGTTATGATAATGCTGCTACTGATATGATAGCAACCAAAGGAAGGTACACGTTGAACTTGATTTTGATCTCACATACACCACGATTGGAAAAACATTTGTGAATCCAATGATTTAAATGAATTTACTCTGGATTTAAACAGGTGAAAGTGAGATCAGAATCAAGGCTTTGGGGACACTAATATAGGCATATTGAAGTTAGACCATAGCATGCAGCACCTGGAGATTCTGGGCAGCGCTGCATCCCACAGGCATCCCAGGGTACCTGTCATGATTTAGCTGGGCCTTAGGGCTTTCTGAATTATGCAGGGGGCCACATACCAGGCGAGGATGAGGAGGGGATAAAAGTGGGTTAAAGCCACGTTAGTGTTGGGATCCCTTCAAAATCTTTTCCATTCAGTTTATCCAGAACACCTTGTTCATTTCTGGAATAACAAGTCATCCAGTTCTTGAGGATCCAAAACACTCAGTTTGGCTCCAGATTTTGCCACTCAGGTTCCTTTATTTGGCATATAACAAAGCTATGCTGAGTTGATCAGATTCAAGCAGACAGGTCGGCATAGGGCATACTACACTTCCAAAGTTACACAGCAAATCTCTTCCTTTACATACATTTACACATTGCATTGCATTTAGTATATGTTGCAATACACATTTGGGGATTGGCTTGGTTACTTTGCAGGAACCAATCCCTCTGTAGCATGTGCCATGCATGCATTGTCCATGCTTCACCTACTCTTTACTTCATCTCTATATTCCTAAATTATCTTGTCCATTGTTATTAAATGCTTCCCTGGATGCTTTCCCTCTTATCTTAGCTGGCTCAAACATTCCGTCTTTTTAGCCGACTGATCTATTTACTTACCTTATTTAGCACAAATGTGCTGTTTTAAGCCTAATGATCTGTTTACCTTTCAATTCTTTCCTCCAAGAAATGAGGCCTCCCTCCATGTGTTAACTACTCAAGCCAGGCCTCAGCTACATTTAGTCCCTCTCCTCCTGGGCTCATTTTAGAAGTGAAACACAGACTATCACCCACATAGTATAAATAGCTACACACACACACACACACATAAAGTTACATGTATGTTGTTTTAAAACCTTCAAAATTTAAAATTAGGATTATATCATTTGTAGTTTTTTTTAAAAAATCCTCCCACAGAGTTATATAGCACTCTATTAAATTCTATATGATGGTTAAAAATATAAGGTTATCATATTTTAGTAAATTCTATAGGACTTTTCCATAGGCATGTATATATACACAAGCACACACAAAGGACACTGTTTCACTATCCATTAATCATGAATTCTAGAAGTTTCTTGCAAGTGCCCACTCACTGGCTGAGTCTGCAGCTTTAGAATGAACTCTCTAAATTTCACAGTTGTGAATAAAGAGTTTATTCTCTCCATGCATTTGTATGTTCATGCACATGAAGATTAGACCCCTGAAAACAAGTACTCCACTGTTTCTTTAAAATGATTCATAAATTGAATTTCATGCATATATTTGAAGTCTTTGTTTAAATCCATCATTGGCTAAACCCTGTGTAGATGCATATTTTTAATATATTGAGGAGAGAAGAGATATACGTATGTAAGTTGCTCTTAAAAAGGCAGAATAGAACCATACGTTTGTGAGACAGTCCCTGAGGCAGATCATCAGCTGGTATAAAATGGCATAGCACCATTGAAGGCAAAAAAAAAAAAATGATGGTACGTTTTCATGGAGTCCATTATGGACCTCACACTGCCTATGTAATATATGTCTATTGAAGTCAACAGAGCTAAGCTGATTCACCTCATCTGAGGACCTGGCCCAATAGGTTTTATTTCATCAAATACATTTCACATTGATAAATGACAATTCTGTAGAGGGCAAGAAAAAGCTAAATGCCAAAGGAAGGTCATTTCTTTACAGAAATATGACTCAGGGTCAAATATGCAGATTACGTTCACAAATTGCCAACTTCAAAAGGAAACACTTGAGAATGTCACCCCCAGTAAATATAAAGATTCAATGCACACATTGGTACAAAACATTCATAAACTATCTGGCATTTTAATACCTGAGCAGGGGATGGATAACAATTAAAAACTCTGCATTCATAATATTGTTTTGTATACATAAAAAGTGTCATAAGTTTCTAGAGAAATCCAGTCATACACAACATTAAACATTATTTACATTTAATTAGGCAAGATCAAATCCTGCAAAGTTAGTTCATTAGATTTCTCCAAGGCCAGTTGTTTATGTAAGCACTGAATCATTAATATGCAGCTACTTCTATAATTATGAGGCTGTCAGATAAGAAACCTGCTGCCTAGGACAGATAAAGAAACTTGGAGATAGTCACAGATATAAGCCCCAGTTCGTATTGCTACAATATATGGTAAAGCCTTGCATGAAAATGTAGAATCACATTCAGATGAAAATAGCAGACACAGAAATGAAACAATGAATCCTACATTAATGTAGTTTGGACAGGGAAGAAAGCAGAAAACAAAATGACGATGACAACTTTATTCTGCAAAGTTTTTTTTTAAAACAGAAATAGGTTTAAATGTTGAATTGCAGAATTAAAATTTCCAAAATTTGTCAGGGTGACACAATATTCTCTCCTTTGTTAAATAAGATTTCTCTTTGGTGCAGCTTAATTTAGGCAGCAGCATCCCTGAGCTGTATGACAAAACTTAAGGGGGCCTGAGTATCCAAAAAGGGTACAAATCTAGGCTCCAGGCTTCTTAAGTGGAGCAAGGAACATATCACATTCTAGCTAATGTTTTATCTATAGCCCTCATCGCCATAATATCTTCCAACCTACTTTAGATATAGGGTCCACAGTGAACTCCAAGGAGTTTTATTCTCTTTTCTGGTTAGAATGAAGCTCTTCTTGGAATATACAACTTGGGATATTCTTTTCCTATTTTTATTCTTCCCTTCCCCCCATCACTTCTTTCCAGTCACTAATGAAAAGAAAGGCCTTGCAGTGAGCCCTGAAGATGGTCCATCTTTAGATTAGGCTGACCGCCTCCAGAAACTCATTCCATAGATGAACCCTCCTCATCAAAGAATATTTTGAGACAAATAAAACTCAGCATGAAGATTGTCACCCCCTAGAAGCAAGCCATGGGATGGACACCCGAGGGAAAGAAAATTCTGTCAAGTTCTGAAAATCATTCATTGGGGACAGGGGCATGTCCCAGTTCAGCCCTCAAATATATATGACATACCCAAGATCCATTAGGGACACAAGGCCATGCATGCCTAGACTGTACACCTGCCCCGTTCCAGATCCAAGCTTCTACTGCCCTGGATCTCTCCATGTCGAGTGAGAAAAAAAGACTTTTTAAACATAATAGAGGATACAGCTGGAAGCTCAGGGTGTTATAGGGAGACTTTTTCTGAAAATCTTTTTCTTATGTGATCATGATACAGTAATTACTCTCACACAGTTAGAGCTCTCCATATGCATACATTACATGAACCAAGTTTCAGTATGGATATTTTTCCCCTGGATGTTTATGAAGCTCTGAAGACGAAATTATTAACTGAAACAATTTTATGGTCACTCGTGACTTCCTAGATAACAGAAAACATAGCAAAAGGGGTAAGCTATCTAATGTATTGAACTTTACATTTATAAAATTGTGCTTTGAAGTTAAATTGTACATTTAAAGCCTATTTGAATTATATACACATCCCAAACTCTTCAAAATTACCATCGAGCTATAACATCCCCAAATAATTTTTGTCACATGAACTTACAGTTTGTCAAATACAACTACTTGAAATACATATGTTTATGTTTCCATCTGATTAATGATCCACTGAAACTTTCATAATAGGAGTTTGACCAATATGCATGGTGAAACATTGCTCCTAACATTGTACAACATGCTGCTCTCCTTCCCAGAGGTGTCTCCACTTCCATGTTGTTGTACATACCTTATAAACTGCTTTATGATATTTTGCCAAAGATGTAAATTAACTATAACTACTCAGGAAAATGCCCATTGTGGTATCATTATGGACAAATCCATGCAAACCTTTGCTCAATGTGTATTGGCAGTAAAAAAAAAAAAAAAGGTGAGGCTGCATAAGGAATGGGATAGAAAATAAAACTTGAAATATAATAATACCATAATATATTAAAATGACATGTCCTCGCACAGAATATTTTGTTCAGTTCTGGTCACCCTTTCTCAAAACAGTCACCTAAGACAGGAGGCTCAGAAATAGGTCAAGAAAAGTTGGGGCTTGACAAGACTTCAGTATGAAGAGACTGTAAAGATTGGAACGGTTTAATCTAGTAGGCAATGAAAAAAGGGGACGTGGTAGAGGTATACAAAACAATGAATGGTACTGCGAAGCTAAAATGTGCCCTTCTTTTACATTTTCTCGTTGTGCAAGAACAAGAGGACAATCAGTGAAAATGGAAGGCAACTAATATAAACCTCATAAAAGGAGATCACATATTTAACCTGTAGAACTCATTGACACTTAATATCTTTAAGGTTAAGAGTTAGTAGGAGTCACAAAAGATTTTCTGGATATGTATGTGATTACCCAGAGCTAGAAAGATAGAAGATATATAGATATTACATATTTATATAGCTCTGGATGTTTACTACATGTCTAGAAAAATATTTTCTGAAGACTAATTACTCTGAGCCATAATGCAGAACACACAAATACACACTCTGTGGAGCTCAAGCCAACCACTAACTAGACTAGTTCCCCAATAGGCAGGTTATTTCATAAGTCTCTGCTATGATATTTCTTGCACATTCCTTGGAAACATCTAGTACAGATCCCTTAAGAGACTGGGCTGGATGAATGCACCAGTAATCTGATTCAGTATGGCAATTCCTTCATTGCACCTCCATCCATTTGTATCTCTCCTGTTCTGTTTTTTTGTTCCTGAAGATGTATGATTGCAACTTGTTTCATAGAGCTGTCTGATCATTCCAAAAAGCCCAACCACCTCTTGTGGACAGGTTTTCTTACAGTGATACAAATAAACATTTAGGAAGAGGGACGACCAAGCAACAAGAAGTTACCACGTGCAGAGTAAACGCAAAACTAAGTGCATTATCAATAAAATGAAGAGGCAGAATTAAAATTTCCTGGGACCGTCACAGTGGCCAGCTTAATGCAGAGCAAAGGAAAACTACGCCTCTCTGTATTTTTCTCAAACTGAACTATTTAGTAGAGATTTGAGCTCTGAGCTCACTGCTGTTGCCCACTGGCTTACAATGACAAATGAGGCAAAGACCGTACCTCTAAGATATTAACGCACTAGGAAATTTAAAAACTGTTCTAGGTGCGAGGGGCAGTGGAGCTGCACTGCAACCAAAGGTAACATTCACTCCAAAGATCACTGCCTCATGATCTCATTTGGAATGATCACACTGTACGAGAGCCAAGTTTTGAGGCAGAGAAGAGAAGGAAGAGACCAAAAAAGAGTCATTTTTACAGAGCTCCAGTGAAGCACTGGAAGGACTGATAGAGTTTTTTAATGACGCTTTTCCAGATTCCCAACCTTTCCCCCCTTTTTTTATCCAAGTGAACTTGCTTGCTGTGTGGATTCTTTCTCCCCCAACCTCTCACAACTCTATTATTCTTTTTGTGACTTAGGTTAACTTTCTCTATATCTTTTTAAAAAAGCAATCAGAACAAGATTAGCGTGTCCTTAACACAGTAATAACACATGCCAGCCTGCTATAGAATCTCTATGCTTACCCTTAGAGTTCTTATTACAAACCCACAAGTACTATTTTTCTAAAAGCACCTTTCAAGTTATCTGCCTTTTACTGAAATGTGACTGCTACTGTGTACTTATTTTAAAAATGGCTTGACAGAATTGCTAATGTTCTCATTCCTTCAGGACATTCCCTAATACTTGTAGCCTTTTCATGTTTCTAATTAGGCTAGTAATGGTCCCTGAAGTTAAACCAATTAAAATTATTTACTGTGACACATAGTGTGGAGATAATTATCTGATATCTGAATCCAACTTCTGCTTACTTCGCAACATTACTTAATAGAAAACAGGGAAACTGATGCCCATGCTTTCATTTTACTTGTCTACCAAATGTGTTTGCCCTATAGCAAACTGCTTAAATAAAGCATTAAAATCTTTGTGGTGCTAATCAAAATGTTTAAAATCCACTCACACTTCCTTTATAGTTCTGAGAAGCATATAAAAATCTCTTACACATTACCTTTTACATTATGGTTGCTGACCAATGTAGTACTATATCCACATTGTACACAGATAATGCAGCTTCTAAAAACAGTTCATTTTCCTTTTTGCCTCCTAAAAAGATCTCTCTCACACACACACACACCCTAAAGACTCAGGTTTCTTTAGGCTTATAAATGGAGTTTTAGAACATGGCAAGATGATTCTTTCTAGTCTAAAATGCTGTTTTACTCCCTTTATAGTAATCAGGTTTTAGTATCATACTGGGTTTTTTTGTGCTTGCCATGTATTTTTCTGGGAAAGGGGGGAGTTAAGGGGAGAACGTACCAAAATGGATTCCCCACCTCAAATAACTAATGACTTCAGAGTTAGCCAAAGTTCATTTTGGCTTTACTCAAATGCTAAAATCTCATAGGAAAAACAAAACAAAGTACCGTTAAGTAGATTAACTCATGATACAATGTTTTTCATTAAAGACTGGCTAATGCCACATGGAGAACTTAAAATTAATCAATTAAATAAATAATGAATTTAAAGACAATTCTCCCTAAATGCAGAAAACAACTGGTTGAAGAGTTCACATGGAAACTTGAGCCATCTACTGCGCTTCAATGTGCCAAAATTAAAATACTGCAAGATGCAATAACATTCTGCAACCTCAAGTGACAGACCCAGAACAGCTCCACACTACCAGACCCCATTCCCATATCATGGGCATCAGAAGACGCTGTGTTTAGCTTTGGCAAGTTGTCTAAACTTTGCGGCCAACAGCAGAACCTGAAACCTAAACAGAAAATCTCTAGGATCGCCTAATTTCTAATTTAGTGCATTTTCTGCCTTTATCTTTTAACTGAAAATGTGAGACAGAATTTAGTGCCCAGGAAAGTTGGGCTGACAACGTTGTAGAGTGGGTCCACTATTTACGTGGCAGACACATACAAAATAGGCAGCAACACAGCACTTTCTCCACATTGCCCTGTACATGCTGCGGATGTACAACTTCAAGCAGTGAGGTTAGTTTAGTTTCATGCTCAGTCATTGGCCTCTCTGGCTACCTATAAAAGTGTCAGCTAAAAGTTTGTCTACACAGTGCATTAGTCAACCAGAGGGGTGTAAATTATGGTGCGCACTAGCTTGTTGCACACTAGCTGGCCCATAAGGATCCTGCTGGCAAGGTCTAAAAGTCCCTGAGTGCACATTAGGTAGTTCCAGTTCTACATTAATACACATATGGGAACTTTTAGTGCATGCCAGCAGGATACATATGGGCCAGCTAGTGTGTAAGGTGCTAGCCCGCACTAGAATTTACATCCCTCTGGTGTGGGCTAATGCACTGTGTGGACAGGCCCAAAGTCTGTCTATAGTGGTGCGTTTTGTCACTCTTTTCATATAGAACCTAGAACCATTATATCATATGTTAACATTTCTGGTCACTGCCAGCTTGGGTTGGCCGTAATATGGATCTACAAGTAAGAGTCACCATGTCCTAAAACCTAACCCTGGAGGGATTCAATTTCCCTTCCCCCGCTTTTTTGATAAAAACGAAAGAATAAATTCTTATACATTACATAGCAATGATCTAAACTGAAATATATCATCCAAAGATGCATTTCTACATTGCCATGACCTAGACTCTTCCCCTTCTTCTTTAGTCCATTATAAAGTATCTCATGAATCTCAATGACAACTGCAAAGCTGGACCAGCAATAAAGTAACTAAATGCATTTATTAATCAAGCTTAAATCTAACACTGGTTTTAATTTATAATTATATAGTTATTGTGTAAAGCAAGATCTTAGAAACTTTTTTATACTACATTATATTAAGTTGTTAAATCCAGCATGCAACATGTAGATATCACAGTACATACACTGATTTGCAATTTGTTTATACTTCCTTCCCTTGGATATATTTACTTCTCCCTCCCCACACACATACTTCTTTCTTTGTAAGTATTTGTAGTCTATTTTTATTTCAAGGTGTGAGTAGATTGTGGCAGTCACACACAGTTTATAGTAAAGGGCGGTGCTGACGTGCACCACCTCAGTACATGAACACAACTGCTATACCCTTTTAAGGAGTGCAAAGTACTGCCCCCATGTGGCTGGTCATCTCTGCTGGCTGGCATGTAGGGGTGGTTAGACTGGAGCCATAGCTCTGCCTACATTCTGCCCCCTTTTTGGCAAACTGCTTTGGGAGCTCATGGCAGGCAAGCCCGCCAACAGAAATTCTGGACCCCAGGGCCAGGGCTGTCCCTGGGGGTGTAGGGCCCATGGCGGAAGTGATGAATCTGTCACTTCCTGGACCGCCCACACCGGCCTGCGGGGCCCCCCAAAGCACGGGGCCCAGAGTGGTCTCACGTGCCTAGGTGCCCTGTGGCCCACCCGGGTGATTTAAAAGGGCCTGGGGCTCCCAGTTGCTGTGGCAGCAGCAGCCCCCAGGCCCTTTTAAATTGCCCATGCCCCTGGGCAATTGCCCCATTTGCCCCACCCCCGTTGGCGGGCCTGGTGGAGGGTGGGAAATCATAACAGAAGAAGCCTGATATTCTCCAAGTGCAAGTGTAACACATACCTGTTTGGTGTGGTACTCTGTCCCCTTCTAGTGACAGTTAGGCCAGCTAGCGATTGATAAGCCTGCTAAAGATGTGTGTCTTTTCAGGGTGGAACTCAGGGCGGAGACCGTCAGGTTCATCACTCGTGGTGACTCTCTCTCTGGGTGCGGAGGAGTTGGGCTGGGCAAAGAGCAATACCACCAGGCTCCTGATGATCTGAATGCCCTGTCCAGTTCCCGGGCACTGAGCCGCCCTGGCTGAATTGTCTGAGGAGAGCAGAGCAAGACGCACATCTTTAGCCAAAGCTGTAGCAGGCTCATCAATCTCTAGCTCATGCAGTAGAGGCTCATGTGTTAAACTCCAGAGATCCCAGGTTTGATCTTGTCCACTGTCAACCAGGGTCTGTCGGCATTACACAAGGGCTATAGTTCTGTTCAGGTCTTGATGGGCAACACGAGGGAAGGGGACTGCTTATCTCTTTCCCTCCCCATTGCTAGTTATAATATAGTCCAGTTGTCTATGTTATGTTTGTCAATCATGCTTGTGATGTACCATGGTCACTCTTTGGAAGGGGGTGGACTTTATATGTGCATCTGAACATTTTCTGTTCTCTGGGGTCTGTCACTTCTCTTTTTTATCAATGGAAATGGAGCTTTCCCCTCCCCTGCCCACCAGTTAAACAGAAGCCAATGGCTTCTGAAATCACAGGGCCAAATCCGATTCACATTGCTCAGATCTGGGCTCCCACAGAACTCAATAGGCTACAGCTATATAATGACTTCTATTTGCTCTCAAAATAATCACAAACAAAACATTTCAGGTGAGAAATACCCCACAAAACCAAAAACTCTTAAGGAACAAAAGATGCCGCTTTCAAATTAATGACTCGAGTAATAAAAATAAAACCGAATAATTGAGATGGCATGCAGAATTATTTCTAAGTATAGTATATGTCAACGTTTTCAATGTGGCACCAAGTGGACTTTTACTGAATAATTCAAATAAACATTTTAATAGTCATTATGGGGAAATGTCATATTTTGGAAAACGTTCCCATTCCTATTATGAGGATCCAGCTAGCTTTTGGCCACTAAGCCAGTGTGTACATCTTAATTTATTTGATATAATATTTCTTTCTACATCTTGTCAGTGTTAACTAATTCAAATACTTAGATTCTTTTATCTTACTGATCACCAAAGCTAATTAATTCTTGTCTATTCACAGTGCTATTGAGAGCAATGGAATGTGCGCAAATTCCTGGCACCAATCAGTTAAAAATTCCTCAGTCTTCACTTTGCAAAGTTTACTCCTATGCCCTTTTAGACAATGACAAGTTGTTAAATGTAAAACTAATTAACATTTCAAAAAAACCAAACAAACAAAAAAAAAAAAAACCCACAGCGTTATCAATAGTACTTGGATTCACTGGGAGCACTCTTCTGCAGTTTATTCCTTGTTGTTTTTTCCACTGTAACTTCTAAATTAATGGGTTAATTTTTAGCTGTTGTTCAATACATTGTGAACATATAAAAAGATTACAAAACTAAAACCACTTGGATCATATCACTGGTGAATTTTTCAATATCTTCCCCTAAAATCTAGGCTTACTCACTCTCTCCTCTCCCATGATCCATTTAAGCGGCAGAGCTATAGAGGTTTGGTGGCCCCAAAGTTAACAGGGTTACACTGTGGTAAAAACCAGTAGAAGCAAAGTCAGAATGAGACCCTACTGCAAGAAAAGGTATGTTATGTACTATTGAGTGAGGGTTTATTATTATTCATATACAGCTTAGGTATGGTATGTTTGTTGTCCAGATTGTAATGACCATAAAGATCACAATAAGCTTCAGTTATGTTTGAACCTAACCAAAAATTATCCTGATTCAAGACTGACAAATCTTTTTCTTCATGGAAACAGCTAGTAGGCTGCTTAGCCAGGCTAGTCCCATTGTTCATGTTCTAGCATGATCTTGCATGGTGCCGAACTTCCTCAGCTCCCACTGAAAGAAAATATAGTTGAGATACTCAGTCTGACACAGCAGCCAACTCTGAGACAGGCAAAGCAGCACTCCCAAGATCAAGAAGATACAGGCAGAGTGAGAATGACATGTTAGTGGAAAATTAAGATAACAGTAAAGAAAAGGCGCCTGTAAAATCTTCAAAACTGTAGATGGAGTTGGATTATGGATCCTTCTTGCATTATATGCACTTTTCTTTTATCAGAGCAGCTACAAGTGACAACATAGCTAACTGCTATGTTGCTAATTTAGGTTTGGAAAAAATGGAATAAGTGCTTGAGTGTTATGGACAAAAAAAGGCTGTAAGGAAAGGATCTTGTATCTTCTCATATTTCAACAATTCACAACTAGAACTCTAAAAGTGATAATCTATTTCCCCTAAAGCATTGTTGTTTCAAACTGGGTAATAAATAATATCCTGAAGCTCACAATAGTTCAAAGCAGGACTTACTTGAAGGGATACTGCCATCAAAAAGTGGGTGCAAACTTCAGATTTTAGAATCACAAAATCATAGAAAGGCAGGGCTGGAAGAAACCCTGAGAGATCATTTAAACTCCTATCAGGAATGGTCTAGGTTTATTTGGTCCGGTTTATTTTGTGCAGTGGGCTAAATTAAATGACCTCTCAAGGTCTCTTCCAGCCCCATACACTGAGGCAGAATCAAGTAAACCTAGATCAATGGTTCTCAATCTTTCCAGACTACTGCACCTCTGAAACACGAGCCCTGCCACCCAGGGCTGAAGCATGTAACTTAGCCTTGAGGGGTCCACTATGGTGTGGGGTTGTCCTGCTTTCTCCCAACTCTCCCATGCCAGCCCTGCATTTGCCATCCCCTTAAACCCATCCCACAACCCCCAGGCTCCAGGTTGAGAAACACTGATGTAGATGAGCTGATGGACCCCCTGGAAGACCTTTGTGTACCCCCAGAGGTACACGTACCCTGGTTGAGATCCAGGGACCTAGACCATCCCTGACAGGTATTTGTCCAATCTGTTCTTAAAAAACCTCCAGTGACAGGGATTTGTGAAAGCAAATCTTTAAAAAATGGACCAATACAAATATTTTCATGAAAAAAAATCCTAAGGAAATAAAATAAATACATGCCTGCATTCTTTAAGAACTAAATGTTGCAGTTCTAAGCACCTGAAAATATAAATGACCATAAACTAAAGGAAATCTGACTTCACTGATTTGTATTGTCCAAGTTGGGAGAAATGGAACAAGTGGGGCACCATAGCAAAAAGTTATATATTTAAAATTGTGTAATTAATAACCTGGGTAAAGAAATATGTTTACAAGTAAAGGGATAGATCACATCTCTGAGCAGGGGGTGTGTATAAGCACCACAACCACAGGAGTAGCTCTGGGAAACACTGTTCCTCAGAGAGAGACCTCTGAAACACAATTCCTCTCCTACTTCTTCCTTGCTCCCCAAGGAAGTCATTTACATGCTTGATGGACTGGCTGGCAATTGAGTGTGTGGGTGGGGCCAAGAGGCCAACCAGTCCCCATCAACTCCCTGCCCTCAAACTCCGGGGTACAAGAGAGGAGTTCATATTCCCACCAGCTCCCCTATCCTAGTCCAAGATTATTATTTGACCCTTTAAAGTGGCCCAGGGTCACAGAAAACAAGGGTGTGTCTGAGGGAATTTCAATGGTGGGTGGGCCCAGTGGTGGGTGGGCCTTGCTAAACATGATGCAGCACTCTAACTGGCACACATAGTGCACATCATCAGCCATGCCCATATGGGGCTATTTACTTGTATATTTTTTGTTTCCCCTCCCAGGACGTGGTGCAGCTCGCTGGAATGCTGGATGGTAGAGTGGTCATAAACTGGAAGTATGTTTTATGTGGATTTTGGATAGGAAATAAGTCTCGTGCATCTAGTTTGGTTTCTCTTCTAATCCTTAACATTTCCATTTAGCCATTGGAGGACAACATGTCAAACTCGGTCACTTCTTTGATTTAAGTGCATCCCCAGCAAGCCTGTCAGTGGCCTGTACAATCAATAGAAGACACCTCTAAAGGCAAATTCAGTCCATTTCATCTCAATATCTACTTTGCATCTGTTCTCTATTGAAAAAGTTCTCTCAAAAGGAAGAAATGACATTATAAATGTGTCCCAGTCCTAACTTATTTTTATAAAACTAATGAAATTTCGTCACTGGACAATGATATCCCTTTCACTTCAAGACCACTTCAGGCTGCTGAGATGGAATAGATAAATCTTGCTTCAGGGGCTTAAGCACCCTCAGTTCTCATTCATGTCAGCAGAAGCTTTCAGTTCCTAGAAGAATATTCTAATCTTGAAACCCACTATTCCATACCTTTTTCCTTGGAAGTCTACAGATAACAGCTCCTACACAGAGCCCAGTTTTGGATTCCTACAGAATTTATTCAATCATCCTTGTTATCCATAATTTCACCACCAGTGAACATTTCTGTTGTGCCATCCTAAAGTGATGTGCTTGTGCATTCAAGTCAATATCATCACATCACAAAAGACAGTATTTCTAGCAAGAGAACTAAAGGGAAATCTCTCCAAACTGAAGCAGTCATAGTAAACCCCTGTTACATATATCACAGTAGACACAATGGAGTGAGTTTTCTACCTGCAGCTTCTTTTGGAATTATGGACGGTCTTGCTTTGTACATTAGCATTACTCTAAATGCAGATCTGGGCTATCATGTTTTTTGGTCAGCTGTTTTTTGGTTGAGGTAGTGACATTAAAACAGAATAAAGAAAAACAAAAACTAATGGGAATTTGTGAGAACAAACCCAGCTACTCTTGTTGTACACATTCAGAAAGTTCATTTAAAGCATTTTCTAGAACAGTTTGAAATGTAGTACTTGGGGGTGAATTTAGCAAAATTTACCTTTTCCTTGGTTCTACAGAACAATAAAATGTCTTGGATTATGATTATGATTATTATGCCAAAATGTTCTTGAATGGATGTTTTCCAACTCCTTATTGCAACCCTCTCTGCAACATCATTATGACCACCGTTTCCAGAACACAGGTGGGCAAACTAGTGGCCCACGGGCGACATCCGGCCCGCGGGACCGTCCTGCCCGGTCCTTGAGCTCCCCGCCGGGGAGGCTAGCCCCCAGCCCCTCCCCAGCTTCCCCCCCTTCTCTGCAGCCACGCCACCACACGGGCTGTGCTCTGGGCGGCGGGGCTGCGCGCTCCTGCGGGGCAGCACGTCTGGCTGCGGCTGGGCGGTGCGGCTGCCAGACATGCCGCTCTGAGCAGCATGGTAAGGGGGCCAGGGCCGGTGGGTCTCGAGGTGCAGTCAGGTGACAGGGAGCAGGAGGCAGTTGCTAGGTGTGGGAGTCCTGAGGGGAGGGCTGTCAGGGAGCGGTTGGATGGGGGTGGGGCGGGGGTGGTCAGAGGACAAGGAGCGGCGGGGGTGGGGGGGTCGGATGGGGCGGAGGTTCTGCGGGGGAGTGTCAGGGGATGGGGAATGGGGCGGGGTTGGAGGGGATGCACTTAAATCAAAGAGGTGACCGAGTTTGACATGTTGTCCTCCAATGGCTAAATGGAAATGTTAAGGATTAGAAGAGAAACCAAACTAGATGCACGAGACTTATTTCCTATCCAAAATCCACATAAAACATACTTCCAGTTTATGACCACTCTACCATCCAGCATTCCAGCGAGCTGCACCATGTCCTGGGGGGGAAAAACAAAAAAATGTACAAGTAAATAGCCCCATACAGGCATGGCTAATGATGTGCACTATGTGTGCCATCCAAGCGTGGGAGTCCTGGGGGGCCTGTCAGGGGCCGGGGGTGTGGAAAGGGGGCAGGGCAGTCAGGGGACAGTGAGGGGTTGGATAGGGGGTGGGGTCCTTGGGGGGGGCGGTTAGGGGTTGGGACAGTCGGGGGGGGGGTTGGATAGGGGGTGGGGTCCCAGAGGGCAGTTAAGGGGCCGGGGGCCCGAAGATGGCGGTCAGGGGACAAGGAGCAGGAGGGGTTGGATGATTGAGGGTTCTAAGGGGGGCAGTCAGGGGGCGGAAAGTGGGAGAGGGGGATAGGGGGCAGGGGCCAGGCTGTTTGGGGAGGCACAGCTTTTCCTACCTAGCCCTCCATACAGTTTTGCAACCCCAATGTGGCCCTCGGGCCAAAAAGTTTGCCCACTCCTGTTCTAGAAGTATGGCCTTGGCACACCCTGTAACCTCAAGCATATGTAAAATAAGGGGAAAATTTCTGGAGAAGACGTACTCTTAGAGTCTTAAATGGCTGTACAGAAACTTCCTGCTAGTGTGTCAGTGTGCTGTGGCTTTTATGCTATCTAGCAGCAGTGCAAAAATACCTTACCCTAACTGGTAGTCTTATTTGCTTTGCTGTCTTCCCAGTTTTTCCCTTCCAATTTTTATTTTCTCTCTTCAATTCACAAAAGCTCATCTCCGACGTAACATTTCCAAAAATGTCTTACTTTCTACCCAGTTCTATAGTTGGGTTAACAGAGTCGCTTCAGAAGATCAAGTGATTTACCCAAGATGACATACAGTGAGTCATAATATTGGCAATATCCAGATTAAAAATCGACCATCTCGCCCTTTAATCTAATCCTTACACAATGAACCCTAAAAAGGCTGAATTGTAAATTTAAAAATAGTTTCTGTGCTGTAATTTTGTATTCCATATTTCAGCCTTAGTGCCGTTTTACTGGATGACAAATACCTGAAATTCCACATTTATAAGGGAAACATTCAAAGTCACTTAAATGGAGTACCATTCGTGGGCACCACTATAATCATTATAAGTCCAACATCTATCCACAGGTCTTTTAAACAAACTGTAGAACTTATCAGAATGCCATGTTCCTGCATTTCACTAACAGTGTGCAAGCCACAGGCCTTGAAAAGAAAACATGCGGTGACTTTGCAAGAAAAAAAAAATCCCTTCCTACTGCTAAAAAAGAAAAGGAGTACTTGTGGCACCTTAGAGACTAACACATTTATTTGAGCATAAGCTTTCGTGAGCTGTAGCTCACGAAAGCTTATGCTCAAATAAATTGGTTAGTCTCTAAGGTGCCACAAGTCCTCCTTTTCTTTTTGCGAATACAGACTAACACGGCTGCTACTCTGATTCCTACTGCTAGAAACTTTCCGGCGTCTACTAACCAGAGACAAATTATCAACCCAGAAGAATGCGTAAAAAGTATGGGGAGCTTTTTCTTGATACATTTCTCTGTATTTCAAGTGCAACTGCCTTTCATTATAGGTGAACCATCATAACATAGTTCACGATAATGTTTTTGCTGATATAGACTAACATGGCTACCACTCTGAAACAGTTCTTGATAGAGATCTCAGACTCTCCTTCTTCTAACTGAGCATTGAACTATTTTGCATAAACAAGGCATGAAAAAAGTTCATAGATCCAGTAGTTCATTATATACCAGAGCATTAGGCCTCTGTTCATTTTTGTCAAAATCCTTGGTCTGCAGCTTTTAATTCCCTGTATACAGTGCTATGCATTGCTTGACCAATTAGTGAGTTGTTTTCAATGAAAGCCCTTCAAAACATATTTTTACACACACACACACCCAGAGCTTTCTCCATAGGACAGCACAGAGCTGGAGCTGAATGTTTGTGCTAGTCCATGGAAAAACAATCACTTGCTCCTCAACTATACATGTACTTCAATACGTTTATTTAGACAATAATTGGACAATACTTGTCACTGTCTGGAGTGGCTTATGACTGTGAGTTGCTTACCCTCAGGGCAGACTGTCAAAAACAGGGCAGACACCCCAAACTGGTGGTGTGTTCTATAACTACATTTTACCAAACCCGTAACAAATGTGAATTCCTGGATCACTATACCAGTCTTGCCATGGAGTCACAGATGGTCTTCTTAGACGCTCCAGTCTATCTGGACATAGATCCTACACCAAAGAAAACACCTGTAGGCAATCCTGTAATAAACTATCTAATGGTTTATCAACTAGTAAAAAGGAATATGAGCTATTTACAGATTAAAGAAAGCAAACATACACACACCAATGAGATACCATCTAATAAGAGTTACAGAGTTGTAGTGATCTGTCAATTCAATGTGTCTCTCAGGGCAGACCCAGGAGGTAGCCCCTGGGGATCTCTGGCTTTAAGTGATTCAACAGCCAAAAAGAGATGCAGTTTCTTCTTGTCAAGAGATTTTTATTCCCTTCCCCCAGAATTTAAGATGATGGAACGAGTTCATATGCATGTCTCCTCTTCATGTGTAGGGGGGAGCAATCAAAAAAAGTTGTTTGTCCTCCAATGTTCCACAATAGTTTGTCTAGTGTCTATGGCCGTTCTGCTCTTGGGCAGGAGATAACACCTCCAGTGGCAAACTAGTATTTCACACATGGTAATGGTTCTCTCCTGACTATGGGGGTTAAAGTCATAGGTGCATGAACAAGGGGCTGCTCTTAAATACAAAAAAGAAGCTTACAAGAAGTGGAAGACTGGACAAATGACCAGGGATGAGTATAAAAATATTGCTCGGGCTTGCAGGAGTGAAATCAGGAAGGCCAAATCACACCTGCAGTTGCAGCTAGCAAGAGATGTGAAGAGTAACAAGAAGGGTTTCTTCAGGTATGTTAGCAACAAGAGGAAAGTCAAGGAAAGTGTGGGCCCCTTACTGAATGAGGGAGGAAACCTAGTGACAGAGGATGTGGAAAAAGCTAATGTACTCAATGCTTTTTTTGCCTCTGTCTTCACGAACAAGGCCAGCTCCCAGACTACTGCACTGGGCAGCACAGCATGGGGAGAAGGTGACCAGCCCTCTGTGGAGAAAGACTATTCGGGACTGTTTAGAAAAGCTGGACGAGCACAAGTCCATGGGGCCGGGACTTTAGCACCCGAGAGTGCTAAAGGAGTTGGCGGATGTGATTGCAGAGCCACTGGCCATTATTTTTGAAAACTCATGGCGATCGGGGGAGGTCCCAGATGACTGCAAAAAGGCTAATGTGGTGCCCATCTTTAAAAAAGGGAAGGAGGAGGATCCTGGGAACTACAGGCCAGTCAGCCTCACCTCAGTCCCTAGAAAAATCATGGAGCAGGTCCTCAAGGAATCAATTCTGAAGCACTTAGAGGAGAGGAAAGTGATCAGGAACAGTCAGCATGGATTCACCAAGGGCAAGTCATACCTGACTAATCTAATTGCCATCTATGACGAGATAACTGGCTCTGTGGATGAAGGGAAAGCAGTGGACGTGTTGTTCCTTGACTTTAGCAAAGCTTTTGACACGGTCTCCCACAGTATTCTTGCCAGCAAGTTAAAGAAGTATGGGCTGGATGAATGGACTATAAGGTGGATAGAAAGCTGGCTAGATTGTCGGGCTCAACGGGTAGTGATCAATGGCTCCATGTCTAGTTGGCAGCCGGTATCAAGTGGAGTGCCCCAGGGGTCGGTCCTGGGGCCAGTTTTGTTCAATATCTTCATAAATGATCTGGAGGATGATGTGGATTGCACCCTCAGCAAGTTTGCAGATGACACTAAACTGGGAGGAGTGGTAGATATGCTGGAGGGTAGGGATAGGTTACAGAGGGACCTAAACAAATTGGAGGATTGGGCCAAAAGAAATCTGATGAGGTTCAACAAGGACAAGTGCAGAGTCCTGCACTTAGGATGGAAGAATCCAATGCACCGCTACAGACTAGGGACCGAATGGCTAGGCAGCAGTTCTGCAGAAAAGGACCTAGTGGACGAGAAGTAGGATATGAGTCAACAGTGTGCCCTTGTTGCCAAGAAGGCCAATGGCATTTTGGGATGTATAAGTAGGGGCATTGCCAGCAGATCGAGGGACGTGATCGTTCCCCTTTATTCGACATTGGTGAGGCCTCATCTGGAGTACTGTGTCCAGTTTTGGGCCCCACACTACAAGAAGGATGTGGAAAAATTGGAAAGAGTCCAGCGGAGGGCAACAAAAATGATTAGGGGACTGGAACACATGACTTATGAGGAGAGGCTGAGGGGACTGAGGATGTTTAGTCTTCAGAAGAGAAGAATGAGGGGGGGATTTGATAACTGCTTTCAACTACTTGAAAGGGGGTTCCTAAGAGGATGGCTCTAGACTGTTCTCAGTGGTAGCAGTGACAGAACAAGGAGTAATGGTCTCAAGTTGCAGTGGGGGAGATTTAGGTTGGATATTAGGAAAACCTTTTTCCCTATGAGGGTGGTGAAACCCTGGAATGCATTACCAAGGGAGGTGGTGGAATCTCCTTCCCTAGAAGTTTTTAAGATCAGGCTTGACAAAGCCCTGGCTGGGATGATTTAGTCGGGGATCGGTCCTGCTTTGAGCAGGGGTTTGGACTAGATGACCTCCTGAGGTCCCTTCCAACCCTGATATTCTATGATTCTAAGGGGTGTGGGGCTTGGGTCCTGGCCACTGGCCCCACGGTCCACTCCCTGGCTGCTGGCCCAACTTCCTGGCTGCTGGTTCTGTGCCTGGGGCCCCATATCTGGGGCCCCACTCTTGGTCCCGTGCCCAGGGCTCTGATCTTGGGGTGCTGGCCCTAGGCCCTGCTGGGGCTCTGCTACTGGCTTCACATGCAGGGGCCCCATGCCTGGGGCTCCACTCCTGGCCCTGTGCCCGCCTCCAACCTTTACCCCTTACTGGTCCCCCCCACCCCATCCCCCCAACCCGGGATAAGGGGCCTAGCTTTTAGCAACCTCACTATTAAAAGGGTTCCACCGCCACTGGTTATAGTTTCAGAGCAAGTACTTTTACAGTTACAGAGAAAAAGTTAAAATATTATCTTATAACATGGAATATAGACATTAGAAGTGAGATGAATGCATGCAGCAACCTACAAGCATTTCATAGAGCCTAAGCACTAAATACATTCTTATAGGTCTGATACCTATTTTGAGCAAAACTAACGTACAGGTGACCAGGTCTGGTCTCCAGCTACAAGGCTGTCAGGTCATAGCTAATCCCTGCAGCCTGGGCAAGAGCTGGGGTATTAATGATTGTCATATAGCTCTAGTTTAAATGTAGCTTCCATTTACAACCCTTCTTTTTTCCCAGATGCTCATAACTTTCTCAAACAAAATTATTTTGGACTGAAATTTTCCATATTGATTTTGCCCAGAGCCATATTCTTATTTTGGGAAGTGGCAACGTGGAGGATGGGAGGTTAAAAGTATCAGTAAAATCCATGGGTTCATTTTGATTTCTTCGTATTTGTCTTATACTTTCGGATAAAAAATTGTTAGTGGTAGTGTTGTAAATTGCAGTGTTCTGGAGAATTACCGTAGAATACTGCAGACCTTTTACTTAATAAAACACACACACAAACAAACATTCTGTGAATCCAATCAACAATTAGATTAAGAACCACTTTTGATGTTGATGATCACCCTTTTTCCCCCTCTTATTCTTCACATACCAGACAGAAGAGATATAAACTCTCTTGCTGAATAAATCAACCACTAACTCACAGAGGTTGGGAAGAATGTTCCATGATGGGCAGATTATTCCATAATTGTCCACTATTCTTGCAGTGTTCTCTGTTAGAGACCAGATGTTGGGCCACTGCCTTGTTACTGTATAGGACTTCCTATGTTCCAGATACAGGAACTTTTTCTGACTATTCTCAGATTGTTTAGTGACATGGAGAAGTAGGTGGTTTGAATGGGTATTTCATTCCATACCATTTCTAATTACAACTCTGTTCTCACTCCTGACTACCTAGACAGAGATTTCTTGCTTAACAAATCCTAAGGATTTTTATTTTTAAACTTAAACTTGTATTTTCATGGCGTTCTAAACCACATTGGCAAGTTCATGCAATTTTATTACTCACTTGGCTCTGTATTTTCTAGTTGTTAGCTGAGGTGTTCAGCATATTCCAGTTGCCCACTCCCCTTCTGTCTGATCCAGCATCTGAGCCAAGCACTGTGGGCACCCATGGGGTGAACTTGGCAGCTGTGCAGCCCAGATGCTGAGCTCTAGCATGTAATTTTCCAGCAGCAGCATCTGGGTGTTTGGTTGGCCTTTTATCTGGCTTATGCTGACAGTCATGGTGGCTGTAGAAAGTCTGTGAGGCTGGCACAGGATTATTCTGTTGGTCTATCTTGTCCTCCCAAATGCCATTTTCTTATTCATTCACATTTAATTGTCAAAAATTTATCACCTGCTATAGGCCTGAATAAAGGGCTGAAGTAAATTCTCCTTTGTGATCTATGTATGGTATGGAACCTTTATATATAGCAAAGGCTTTTTTTTTCATGCTCATACTATATATCCTTAACACAAGAACAAAAGAACAGCCATACTGGGTCAGATCAATGGTCCATTTAGCCCAGTATCCGGTCTTCTGACATTGGCTGGTGCCAGAAGCTTCAGTGGGAATGAACAGAACAGGGCAAAAAGAAGTACTTGTGGCACCTTAGAGACTAACCAATTTATTTGAGCATGAGCTTTCGTGAGCTACAGCTCACTTCATCGGTAGCTCATGAAAGCTCATGCTCAGATAAACTGGTTAGTCTCTAAGGTGCCACAAGTACTCCTTTTCTTTTTGCGAAGACAGACTAACATGGCTGTTACTCTGAAACCTGTCAGAACAGGGCAATATATTGAGTGATTCGTCCTCTGTTGTCCAGTCCCAGCTTCTGGAGTTGTACTTATATTTGCTAGTCTTAATCTCACTGTTATTGTGTCCCCATTTTCTTTGTAAATCAGGAGCAAAACCATAATAAAATTATTCAGTGGTTAGCATATGTGTGCACGAGACATTTCTTTGTGATTATAGCCCTAGGCTCTAATGCTTCTAATTTTAGATCCAGACCATCACAATCCAATTCATATCTCATATTCCATATTCATTGTTTGAATCAAAGGCTATTATAGCTATACCAGTGGGGTTTTGTCTTTTAATCAGATTATTAAGACAGCATGAGTTTCTGTTTTTAATACAACTCTTCAGGAAATCAGAAATACTTATTTATTTTATGGCCTCTCCAAAACAAGACCATATGAAGTGGTTTGGAAAAGTTCTCTTAATTCCTGTTCTTCCCTGCCTAAAATAATTTTTTCCCCCTAGAAATTAAACATTAAACAAATTGCCCTCAAATGGGAAAAGACCAAGATTTCTTCCCCTCTCTGCCTTTCCCAGACCACTTCATGCATTTCTAGTGGATATAATAAATAATTATAAAAAAAATGAAGGTCCTGACATAGTCACCACAATAAGTAAAATGATGTATTTTAATGGAAATTAAGCTAAGCTTCAGTAAAGCAGCAGTTTACTTGTACATTGAGCGGGGAAGTGGATTTCTCCTGCTCCCCCATCTCTGGTGTGAAAATTGAAAAATATGTAAACATGCTGGATGTCCTTGCTATACAAAACACAATTCCCGGTACAGTAAGATATGTGACACCTATCTCACAGACAGGAGCTTGCAATCCTGTTCATTAATTTTATCACTAACATAAACTTTTAATATGCATATGATCAGTATATGGGACTTCCAGGGCAGCTTAAAATGACTGTAACCTGTAATTACTGTTCCTGTACTTGATTATAATAATCTGATTGCAATTATTCAGCGATTTTAATACAAGCCCTGAGCTACATAACAATAATTCAAGTGCAGTGATTAGAAACATGTTTCTGTTTGGCTGTGAAATGATGTTTTAATCCGCACTGATTCAGGGATCTGGCTACAGTTTTGTTCATGTAATTAGGGCACATTTATGCAGTCAAACAGAATAACTTTAGTTTGAAGTGAACTTAATTCATGCAAAGACCCTATATAAGTCAAAATAGATCACAAGCATGACTCCCTTATACCCAAGCAGGGCAAAGATAGCCGTAGAAGCCTGGTTTGACCATTACAATGAACTATGCTAATTTTCAGATGAAAATGCAGAAGCACATGGAAAACTTGGAGAAACCAGTAGACTGCAATATGGTAGACTCATTTTACTAGAGGCCCAGAAGTTTTATTGAATATTTTATCATTTGGTGTCCTGGATGGCCTCATAATGTAAGCAGATAATCAGGAGTAGTAATCCAACTAGAGAACTATTCCTAGAAGAAAGCTTTGAAGAAAATGCTAAGTAAACATAGAACGTGAGAGTAGGTTAAAAAAGGAGAGGTGTCATTTTGTTCATTGTCCTTCCTGGCACCAAAATCCAAGATGAAATCTCCCTCATATAAATTAAATATAAGAGGGAATAACACACAATTTCATAACTTTATCATATTTAGAGTTCACTAAACAACAACATGGAATGGAAACCTTGACTGGACCTGAAGATTTGGACCAAAGAACAATACCCCTTGAAAATGTAGTATAATCTAATAGTAAAGTGATAGAGTAGTTCCAAATTAAAGATGCATTACCAGAACATGCATGTGATATCATAAATCAAGGAGAATACATTTTTAGACACCGTCTTGAGCTAGTGAAAAAAGTATACTAAAGCTAAGTATGTGAAAGTTATCTGCAAGAACCAAACCCAATGGACTTCCCTTGAGAAGCGGAATCTTAAGGCTCTGCAAGCACATGTAACAAGCAGCCAAGTTTACTTCAAGGTGCTTTAGGATTCAGAAGAAATACAGCAGCAGTATGCGAAACTAAGAGAACTCAGATTGCTCTCTTAAGGCTCTGATTGCAGCAATAAAGACAAAATTATCATCACTATGAAATCATGTATTACCATTAACAAAGTTATATTAGTAGTACTGGTATTATGATAGCAGGTAGAGGCCCCAACCAAGATTGTGGCACCTATATGAACACACAGTAAGAGACAGTCCCTGCCCTGAAGACCCTACAGTCTAAACAGAAAAGACAGACAACAGGAATGAGGAGAACAGAAATTCAATGACTTGCCCGAAGTCACACAGCAGATCAGAGGCCTCCTGACTCCCACTTCAGTGCCCTATCCATTAGACCACGCTGCCTTTGGCCAGATTCTTTTGTTCCTTGGCACAGCCTAATGGAAATGAAGCACCAGGCCTTCCTCCCACTTGACAGATTTTCTAACAGTTGGGGTTTCGGTACTTTAACCAGATAACCTAAGGGCAAAGACTCCAAGGAAAGTTTGTGTAGGGTCTCTAAATCTGCAGAAATACTATTTGAGACAATCATATATCCATGTGCTGCATTTAAGTATATAAAGGCATCACAGTCAAAAGCTCAACTGCATATATGAACCATGGACTTGACTACTATCACCAAAATACAATTCAGGACACTACTCCAGATATGAACTGTCCCCTACCAGTTCACAGCTCATATCCTCTGTGTGCCAATCACGAGAGAGGAACATGATCACACAGGTCAGTAGGTCTGACATTCCATCCAGCACAAGGTAATAGTGTACATACACATAAGCAATTACAAGGTATTCAAGAGAGCAATAGGGAAGATGGCTGAGAAAACTGACTAAAGAAATTTAGAAACAGACAGATAAATTTGCCTTTATTGAGATCAATACAGATTGGTGACTGTTTACCACCATATAGAGTAAAAATCACTTGTGGGGTAATGTATCACTGATGTGCTACTAACTCAGCCAGACAAACATGGGATCTAAAGCAAGTTCAAGAGTGGCCAAATGGTCCACTACATGGCAATTGCAGCACAGTGGGCAATCTTCCAGCCCACCAGCTCTGCACAGCCCAGTTCCACACCAAGTGTCAATGCAAAGCATGCACCACTGAACATTACAGCTTTCTTAACATATATAAAAATAGTGCAGGATTTGTAGCACCAGTTTTGAATGTGGCATGCCAACAAGCCTGGATTCAGTTTTGCAGACAATAGTGCCAGCATGATCTGAGCCGTAGGCTATGCTTTTGAATGTCTATGTACTAACAGGTTTCAGAGTAACAGCCGTGTTAGTCTGTATTCGCAAAAAGAAAAGGAGTACTTGTGGCACCTTAGAGACTAACCAATTTATTAGAGCATAAGCTTTCGTGAGCTACTGAGCTGTAGCTCACGAAAGCTTATGCTCTAATAAATTGGTTAGTCTCTAAGGTGCCACAAGTACTCCTTTTCTTTTTATGTACTAACAGTGATTTAAAATATAAATATTTGCAAGGGGCAGGATGCAAGATCTAAGGATACTTTGACTATTCTGACAAAATCAGGAAAAAAAATATGACCCAACTCCTGGAAGAAAACAATTACATAAGAATGGCCATACTGGGTGGTGTTAGAAAAATGTTGTGTTGGTATTGTTTAAATGTGTTTAATTAGTTGTTTTAATAATGTATATATGATAACAGTTATGTAAATCACTGGCTCTAATGAAATCTAATATGGAGTATAATCCTATGTGACCCTTAAATTCCATCTTTGTAAGCGAATTTGTTTACAACTTAGACACTGGAGTCCCCTGGCTCAAACCGGACAGAAGCAGTTTTTCCCACCAAAACCAACCCCTAACGCTCTATTCCATCAGAACTTTTCCCGTCTTAAAGATTATATAAGATCTCGCTCAGCGCCTGCGCGGAGCTATCCATTCCAGCGGCAGCACATGCATGGTCAGGTCTTCTCAACGTTCCAGAGCTAACAAGAAGAACATCGTCTGTCCCAAAGCGAGACAGAGGAAGGAGAGACCTGTCGTCATCATCATTCCTGCCACAGCGAAACCATCTTACCTGTGAGGGAATCCTGCAGCTTTCCTGGTATCCATCATCCCAGAGGGTCTCCCCGCCTGCAACAAAGTCCACCAGTTGTCAGGACTCCCCAGTAGTCCTCCTTGAAGGCTTCCAATCAGCCAGAGAGTTGAAGGTCCTGGGCCTCACGTCGGTGCATAGCATCCACTGCGCCTGAAAGTAGTAGGAGAGGTTTCTGTATTGGGGTTTCACTTTTTATTTTTCTGAACACCAAGGGAGGTTTTGTGGGTCTGAGCTTCAATCTCCTAAACCCAGTCACTGTTTCATTGTATTGGTTAGGTTTGTGTTTCTTCTCTCCCCACCCACCCCCCCCCCCCGCCACATTTCTCCCAGTTTTCTGTACCTTTACCCTGAATTCACTTACCTTTGTTTGCACCATATCAGCTTGTCTTCTCTTTATTTTATTTACGTTACACAAGGAAGGAGGGACACCCTTACTGTAAGCTAAATCCACTGGTGACAGATACAGGAGGGAGTTGAGTCTGTACCTTCTGAGAAAAGGGGCTTTCCTTTTATCTCCTCTTTACCATTTCTAAAGTTTTCCTTTCTGAAGTATTGCCTTATTCCCCTTGAGGTAACAGTGGGGCCAAAGATCCATCCAGCCCAGCATCCCATCCTCCGACAGTGGCCAACACCAGGTGCCCAACAGGGAATGAACAGAACAGGCAATCACCAAGTGATCCATCCCCTGTTGCCCATTCCCAGCTTCTGGCAAATTTACAGAAATATAAAGATCAGGAAGGTCCACTTTTTTGAAATTTCAAATTCCAAGAAATAAATGTTTGACAGTTTTCATTAACAGTAAACTTTGGCTTCTAAGCATAAGATCTGTAACACTAGATGTTACAGATGCTTTCACTTGAGACTCAGTGCATAACCCTGATACCACCACTATCCAAATGCATCTTTCTCTACTTCTTGTTGAGATGAGTACATCTATGATACAGGCAAATGCAACTCCATTGACTTCAATGAGGTTGTACCTGTTTACATAAAAAATGAATTTGGGACTCAGTCTGATAGAAAGTTAATTTCTTGACAGAATCTAGAAATGTGAAATGTCATAGAGAATGAACTGTGTGGTAGGTCAATCTGATCAAAATATTAATTGCACAAAATTTTAATCAAATGTGACTTTTTTCTGTTTGCGAATAGTTCACAAACAATTAATTGGCCCCAATCCTGAATTGTACCCAAACTGTGCTTGGCACAACTCAGAAGAGGAGCAAAGGTGGCTTTATGTCTCTTGTATGCCCCCTATGTAAGGGCATGACTAGAATCTGGGCCAGTCCTAAAATAATTTAAAGTAGCCTCAGAACTCTCCTTTCTTTCTGACTGGTGCTGTTGTTTTCTGGGCTTTCCATTTCATCCTAACAGTGGCAGGGCTATCAGCAGCCTTTTCATGTGATGTCAGAGGACAACAATGTGGCTGCAGAGGGATATGCATAGCTATGCCATGGCTAAAGCTTGTTCCATAAGGCAGTAGTGTTGGGAGTTGATTCCCACTTTAATATTTGAAGAAACTTTTCCATTCCTCCTGGAGCTGAAAGATATCTGCTGAAAGATAAGTTTCTCCAGGAAAGAACCTCCTTCTTTCATTAGCAACAAATGATGCTGAATGCAGTGTAAGGTGCTGGAACTTTATTAAGCCTCATGCACTGTTCCCACCCCCATGTCTGTGTTGCTTCTAGCCTACCTCCCTGCATTCCCTGTTCTGCTGGTGACCTCTCAATAACATTCCCTCCAGGGAATATAGCTCTCTGACTCCATTTCCACTCACCATGATACACCCCTGATGCTTGAGCATTCACCTCCAAACCCAGCCTGTCCCTCTCCTCTTCACTGCTGCTGCTGTTCAAAAGTTTTGGGGGCAGAAAGCCATTGATTTCAAAGTATTCTCCTTGTCTCTCCCACTCTCCACTTCAAAACACCCAATGACAAACTTATACAAGTTAGCTAGGCAAGCATTTTCAGAACACATTCATATGAATAAATTCACTTCCTCAAACATTCAAGCCAACACAACCCCATCACCTGAATGTTTGTGGAGCAGAAAGTAAAAAGTTTGACCATTCTAGTAAAGTTGTCTTGCCATGCCCCATCCCTCCCTTATTTCCTATTTTTGGGTGGGAATTCCCTTCTTCCGTGTGTGTACACACAGACACACACGGCTGTGATGCCTCTGAATAAAGCAGCACAGTGCCCAGCCTGCAGTACAGTGATGAGAGAATCTGTTTTTGTTGAACTGAGTGATCCCTTTGTCAAAAAAGAGTTGCACTGAATTGTGATTTGCAAAACATCTTTTCAGTGCATTTCCCCCACTCCTACTATTCAGCCAGAGCTAGTACTGGCAATGATAAATCCAGGTCTTAAAAGAGAATTAAGACCCTGTATTTCACTCATCCTCTGAAGCACATCATCAATCTTTACAATGTTCCAAAGCAGCTAGGTGCATTTCATGACACAATATGATTTATTTGGATACCAAATATCCACCAGCCACTTTTTCAGATGTATCAGAACACCAAATTACCCATAAGCACAATATTTGAGTGCTACCTTAATGGGCTGAGTTACTACATTTCTAATAAGAGTTATCATTTTGATTCTATAAACAGTATGGACATGCACAACTATAAACATAAGTGACTAAAATATTTTGGAAACCTCTGTTTCTATCCACAAACTGGAGAAGGAATGATGAGCTATACGAATTTCCCTCCCACTCCATGGAAGGATGGCAATATCTTTTTTGCTGGCTCAGTAAATATCTGGTTTGGTTTAGATTACTGACAGGGCAAAGGTTTGAACTCAACTTCAAAATATTTGTCAACCCTGTCTATCCAGTAATGATCACAGAAGTGTGATCCAATAAAAAGGTGTTATCCAAGAAGCAATTCTATACCAAGAATTAATAATTAAGGACTTGAAAAGTAGTATGCCTTTTTCATTTATTAACTTAGGTTGCGTGATGTGGGAAAAGGCCTTTTTCAAATCTTTTTAGAACTCTAATGAGCACATTTAAAGAGATTACTACCACCTCCTCAATTTAACCAGCCTCTCAACCACTGCTTCAAGGGAATCACATGAGTACTTGACCTCTAAGATTTTAAGAAGAAAAACAAACTTCATAAAACTTAATCACATTAGTTAAAGCTGGAAGGATGTTTTAATGCCCCTCCAAAGCCACCAAGTTCCATTACCTGAAACCCATCAACATAATCCTTCCTTATGAAGAAAGGAATGAATCAAATTGAAAAGATTTGTAATTGAATTATCCTCAGTCTCAGGGCAATTAGAACCATTTTTATTGGAACACCTAGATATAACCTTGACTGTTTCTAATTAGTCTATCAACTCAGATAATAAGAAAATGTGGTAACACTTTTACAGTGTTGTAAATTGAAACAAGTTCATATTTGTTGAACATGTTTCATGTATGTATGTGCACATACATGTTTTACAGTATGTGCACTGTAAAAGTGTCTATGTGGGGAGGAAGGCTCAGACAGAATAAAGATGAACAAAGTAGAATGCAGAGCTAGGACATAAAATATGTCCAGTAATGAATTTCTTTTGCTCCTTTGTGTAAGGTTATAAATTCACTATCTCAGTCACGTATTTCTTTTTACAACTGGTAAATATTTTAGTTAATTGAAGGTATTTAAAAAATGAACTATTAAAGAAACTAATACAACAGCCAGACCTAGAACAGCTTAAAAGAAAAAGTCTAGCAAAACTTGCAAACTCTGGTCCTATCAAATATAATATTTGATTGTGGTTTGTTTACAGACAGTTTATATGGAAATTTGAATTTCAGACAGAGTCAAAAAGCAAATTCAGGAGTAATACACAAATCACTAAAGCAGCAGGTAAATACCATGAAATATAATTCTTCATTTTCTACTCCCATTTTCTTCTTATATTTAGAATGTTAAAATTTCTTTTGCTTCTTTATTCTACTACTTTGATATGTGGAAAGCGTGGTGACTTTGGAAGATGAGGTGCACTATGGAATTAGCTTTCCAGGTAATCACTGCCGCAGTTATTGTTACTTGAGTGTATATGGTTACTTTTATATTTTTATTTTAAAGAGCCTCCCATGCTCTAGAGCAGTAATCTTTAAAAAAAATGATCTTTCATATCTCTGTATTCACTTTGTTGTTAATTTAATGGAAGAAAAGGCTCTTGGACAGGGGAAAAAAGTTTGGCTGCCATAGATGAACAGTATAATGTGTTGTCTTTAATGACATCACACATATCCAGGTTCTGAAAACATATCTATGGTTCCTAATAAAATTTCATATTCTTAGCTTAAAATGAAATGGCTACACTGAGGCTCAGATTTAAACTTAATACTATAGTACAGTCACTTAGTTTTTAACGGCATTAAAAATATTTACATATTTAGAATGCTGGAGAAGCTAATGTGCCCAAACTTTGACTCTTCTCTTTTTCTTAGGGACAAGTCTTGCCTTCTCTGTAACTATATAAGAAGCCATTGCCACTGTTGTTACCAGTGTAGGAGGTAAATAAATAAGAACATGAGAATGGCCATACTGGGTCAGACCATGGTCCACCTAGCTCAGTATCCTGTCTTCCAACAGTGGTGCTTGCCAGATGATTCAGAGGGAGTGAATAGAACAGGGCAATTTATCAAATGAATTACCCCCGGTCATCCAGTTCCAGCAGTCAGAGGTTTAGGGACACCCAGAGTATGGGGTTGCACCCTTGACCATCTTAGCTAAAAGCTGTTGATGGACCTGTCCTTCATGATCTTATCAAATTCTTTTTTTTTTTAAACCAGTTATACTTTTGGCCTTTACAGCATCCCCTGGCAAGGAGTTCTACAGATTGACTGTGTGTAGTGTGAAGAAGTACTTCCTTTTGTTTGTTTTAAACCTTATGCTTATTAATTTTATTGGTGACTCCTGGTTCACGTGTTATGGGATGGGGTAGATTACACTTACTTATTTTCTCCACACCAGTCATGATTGTATAGACTTCTATCATATCCCCTCCTTAGTCATCTCTTTTCCAAGCTGAACAGTCCCAGTCTTTTTAATATCTCCTCACATGAAAGCTGTTACATATCCATAATCATTTTTGTTGCCCTTCTCTGTACTTTTTCCAATTCTAATATATCTTTTTTTTGAGATATGGGAACCAGAACTGCATGCAGTTTGCAAGGTGTGGGAGTACAATGGATTTATATAGTGACATTATGATATTTACTGTATCATTATCTATCCCTTTCCTAATGGTTCCTAACACTCTGTTAGCTTTTTTGGCTGCACTTCACACTGAACAAATGTTTTCAGAGAAGTATCCATGATGACTCCAATGTCTCCATGTTGAGTGGTAACAGAAAATTTAGACTCCATCATTTTGTATGGAATTATATTTTCCAATGTGCTTTACTCTGCATTTATTAACACTGAATTTCATCGCCATTTTGTTGCCCAGTTACCCACTTTTGTAACTCTTGTAACTCTTTACAGTCAGCTTTGGACTTAACTGTTTTGTTAGTTTTGAATTATCCGCAAATTCTGTCACCTTACTGTTTAGCCCTTTCCCTAGATCATTTATGAATATGTTGAACAGCACTGGCCCCAGTACAGATTCTTCAGGTATCCCACTATTTCTCTTTCCACTGTGAAAACTAACCATTTATTCTACCTTTTGTCTGTGATCTTTTAACCAGTTACTGATCTACAAGAGGATCTTCTCTCTTCTACCATAACTGCTTATTTTCCTAAATAGGCTTTGGTGCTGGACCTTGTCAAAGACCTTCTGAAATGGGGAGTCTGCACAGGGAACACAGAATCCTGCTTGCTGTAACCCTGAAGTGGGCATTTCCAGCTGATAAAATTATCACAAAATCTCATGCTACTGGGTGTTTTCCTTAAAGCCTTAGCTCTTGGAGTCACCTGATTGTGTGACCATCTCAGCTTTGTTTTAAAAAGTTATTTTCTGGGGTAAAATTTTCAAAAGTGCCTAAAGCACTTAGGCTCCTAAGTTTCATTATCTTTCATTTGGACATAGGCCCCTAAGTCACATAGGTACTTTTGAAATTTTTACCTTGACTTCTCACAGTTGCAGAGAAGTGAAGCCAAATAAAATACACCCTTCTTTCCCCCTCTGTAACGTGGTTTTGGTGAAGGGGGAAGATTTAGTTCATATAAATATATTTTTAAATATTTTAAAAAATACAGTATGTAACAGGTTTGTTCTTCCACAAAAAGAACTGATTATTTAGCGGGCCAGCAGCAACCCTATCAGAACAAGACTATGTGTGTGCACACATAAAATGGAGAAAGAAAAATATGGTTTCAAGCATTTAATCAGGAATGTGAAATTTTTGTACTAAATTGTGGATTTAAAAAAATTGTATTATGATATTCAAAAATGTCAATTTTGGTGTAAAAATTCCACTAAGGAATGCCCATTATTTCCCTAAGGAAAAAAAAAAGGCAATTTTGATGAAAGAAGTATTAGCATCAAAAGCACATGGAAATTAGAATTTTTCTCATGTTTCCAGGAAAAAATAACCACTTAGTGTAAATGGCACAAACTGAAATGTATAGCAGCCAAAATTGCGTGACATTAAATTTCAAAATTTACATAAAATTTTCAAAATAAAGTGATCAAATTTTGCATAATTCTAATTGCAAACAAAAACAAATAAAAGCCTATTTTAAAAAGAATTACAAAAACACTTTGATGGTATCCTTGAAGGTTAGCATTCATTTTTAACAAGATCCAATATGATTTGGAGAAATTATACTGTGATCTAAATAAATAATAAATGATATCCTACATTTGCAGTCCAATATATATAGTGCCTTTCATCCTTAGGGATCCCAAAGTGCTTTATGCTAATGGTATCCTGTGTAAACACACACAGGATATTATAGACACACAGATTTCATTACAACCCCTACTGAAATAGGGCAGATGTGCTTAACAATGCTCAGAACCACTAAACAGTTTGAAGTGGGAAAGAACATTTTGTATGATAGAAACTACAAAGGGGGACTTTGACAGGTGGAACAAACCTGGGCAGTATTAGGAAGTCATGATCCCCCAATACCAGTCTCTTTATTTTACACCTGTCTCATGTCATCTGCTGTCTGGATGTCAGCTGCTCTCAGCAGCCACCCATTACACTTTGATGAGGGGCTTACTGAATTTAAAGGTACTGCAGGTACTTTAAGATATCAATAACAGATGGGAGTTTTATTATTAATGGTCTTAATGTCTACAAGTTGCTCTGTAGAGTTGCAAGGAAAACAACAAGAGGAAAAACATTGGTGGAGAGTAAGTACATTCTCTAACCAGAGAAACATTAACATGCCACTTTTATTTTCCTCTACTGACAAGGCTGTAGTGAGGTAAAAGTGCCTCACTGCATTAAAACCTTACCTTAAGGTTAGCAGACATCAAGCTGTGGCTAAGGTATTAAGGAACAATACAGTTCTAACGAGTAGAGAAAAATCAAGAGATAAGTTGCTGAAGAACTGTCTATGTTTTACATTGTAAAGTGCAATACCTCAAACTTTGCTATTGTCTTTATTAAGGGTTAGATGTTAACATCAGACTTCATAACAGTGCAATTAAGTAATAGTAATAGAATAATGTAGCAACAGAGAGGAGTACAGAAATATATTAACATCTAACACTGTCAGCAAAAAATGCTAAGGGCACATTTATGTGGCCACCTGAGCTGGTGGATTTTTAAAACTATGGTTTTAGAAGACACATGTGGCATTTAGGAGAAGAATATGGAGATCCAACAGCTCCTAATCCTCAAGTAATTTAATTTCTATTATATATACACTCACAGAAGCCAAAGAGAGCTAGAGAACATGTATGAAGTAGGGAAGTGTTTTGAAGATATATCTATATATATTAGTGTATTATACCCATAAAATTTGTTAAAGGGCTAAGATTGCAAAGTCAAGCACTCAGAAATTAGTTTACGCCAGAATTAAGGGGCTGCCTGTTTATATACATTATGCTCACGGTTTAAAAAAAAAAAAAGATACCAAAGAACCTCACACTCATTCAGTGCACAGCACAGAATAGATCGGTAACTAGTATTTCTTTTTATGCTCATCATTCAATATGTGGCCCTATGATTTATTTATTGCACATCATCCAAGCCCTGCACTGAATCCAAAATTAATTTTCTCAGGGTTTTTGTCATTCATCACCGTAATATCTGAATGTTTCACAAACAATTGGTGAATTTATCTTTGCAACATCCATGTGACACAAAGGGGTATTATCCTCCTGTAGAACTGAGGAACAGAGATACTAAATCTAAAGTTGCCAAAAGCATCCATTGGTTTGAATGCCCAACATGAGATGCCTAGGGACTGATTTTTTCAGAGTATTTTGTAGTTCATAGCACCTTATTTATACATTTAAATCACAGTTCCCTACTGACTTCAGTTGCAATTTAAGTGTTATTTGTGAGAAACAAATTGCCACCAAAATGTTGGTTTAAGTGTCTTGCCTACTATCATATAGGAATTCCTTTGTAGATAGTGGGGATACAATGACACCCTGGAGAATGGCAGTGAAGTGCTTTAACAGTAAAACCATCCTCTCTTTTCCTGCAAGCCCCTGTCTCCTTGACTAGATATGATACAATTTTTTTAAATTCCCTGAGCACAGTTTCATCCTGTGCCCTTACTGAGGCAGGGGTCATTTGGATGCCATTCTACAGTCACAGGTTTTGTCAACAAACTTTAAACCAGACAAAAAGATTAAAGATTTGCAAGTTTCTATTAAACCTATACAAACTGCGAGAAAGCACTTTTTTTTAAATTCCCTGAGCACAGTTCAGCCTGTGCCCTTACTGAGGCAGGGGTCATGTGGATGTCAATAGGATTTGATCACGTAATTAAAGACTGTATCATAATGCAGGTTCAAAAAGAGGCCAAATTAAAGTTGCACCATTAGGCTGTCACACACACGTGTAGGCAGTACGACTTAGTGGTCAAAGCAGGAGTCTGCCCTAGTGGTCAAAGAAGAATCAGAGGGCAGAATTGGAGCCATGGTTAGGAGGGAAGCCAAGGGTCGGAACCAGGAGCCAGAAGTCATGAGCCAGAAAAGAACCAAAGTTCAGAGCCAGAGGCATGGTCAGGAGAAAAGCCACTGGCAGAGCCAGGAGTCAGGAGTTCAGAGGGAAGCAGGAACTAGGGCTGAAGCAGAGCAGGCAAGGATTGGAGGGCATACGCTGGAGGGCAGGGATAGGATACAGAGGGACCTAGACAAATTGGAGGATTGGGCCAAAAGAATCGGATGAGGTTCAATAAGGATAAGTGCAGGGTCCTGCACTTAGGATGGAAGAACCCAATGCACCGCTACAGACTAGGGACCGAATGGCTAGGCAGCAGTTCTGCGGAAAAGGACCTAGGGGTGACAGTGGACGAGAAGCTGGATATGAGTCAGCAGTGTGCCCTTGTTGCCAAGAAGGCCAATGGCATTTTGGGATGTATAAGTAGGGGCATAGCGAGCAGATCGAGGGACATGATCGTCCCCCTCTATTCGACATTGGTGAGGCCTCATCTGGAGTACTGTGTCCAGTTTTGGGCCCCACACTACAAGAAGGATGTGGATAAATTGGAAAGAGTCCAGCGAAGGGCAACAAAAATGATTAGGGGTCTGGAACACATGACTTATGAGGAGAGGCTGAGGGAACTGGGATTGTTTAGTCTGCAGAAGAGAAGAATGAGGGGGGATTTGATAGCTGCTTTCAACTACCTGAGAGGTGGTTCCAGAGAGGATGGTTCTAGACTATTCTCAGTGGTAGAAGTAGACAGGACAAGGAGTAATGGTCTCAAGTTGCAGTGGGGGAGGTTTAGGTTGGATATTAGGAAAAACTTTTTCACTAGGAGGGTGGTGAAACACTGGAATGCGTTGCCTAGGGAGGTGGTGGAATCTCCTTCCTTAGAAGTTTTTAAGGTCAGGCTTGACAAAGCCTTGGCTGGGATGATTTAATTGGGGACTGGTCCTACTTTTGAGCAGGGGGTTGGACTAGATGACCTCCTGAGGTCCCTTCCAACCCTGATATTCTATGATTCTATGATATTCCTGATACTGTAGTCCTCAGGAATCTGAGCTATTCTTGACCATTGTTCTCTAAGAGAATAATTAATATATCAACCCATCAATAAAGCAACGCTGTGGACAATTACTGGGAGGTGGGTCTACCTAGTTCAGGAAGCAGTTGTTGACAAATGATTTGAGGAGGAAAAGATGAAAGGATGAATCTTGAGGGATTCTGGAAGCTGAAGCTTGAAGGCTACTGGGTTTATTTGTTCCATTATTTTAAAAGAACTCAGGTATTGGTGGTCAAGCTTGGCTGAAGGGTGGCTGTTTCTCAGGTTTCAAGTTGAGAGCCAAACCTTATCCTCTACTGGAAGACTAGGGGCAGCTTGTCACTTTCAGCTGGCATAATACTTTTTTGCTTCTTTTGCAGCAAGTAAGTGCACCATGAGTTCCTGGTATGTTTGCTGGAGTTGGTGGACCAGGTCAAGGACTGCTGGGATGGCAGAGTCTTTGTGCAACTCTGGATGGAAATGTGAGTGAACAACAAAATTTGCAAAGAAGAGGGTGTGTTGAGTTGAAGTGTGGGTAGAGATGTTGTATGTGAACTCAGCCAAATACAGCAGTGAAAACCAATCATCCTAATGGAAATTCAGGAAACAGCAGAGGTACAGCTCCAGGATCTGACCAACTCTTTCAGTCTGGCCATCTGTCTGTGGATGGTAGACTGTCGAGATGAGGGGCTTGGGGCCAGGAAGACAGAGAAATTCCTGCCAGAACCAAGAAACGAATTTGAGGTCTTGATCTGAAATGATGCATGTCAGCATGATATGGTATCAACAGATGTGCTCCAGGAATGATTAAGCAGTTTCTTGGGCAGACAGAACAGTACAGCAGGGAATAAAATGGGCCATTTGGGTCAGGAGATGCACTACGGTGAGGATAACTGAGTGCCGTTGGAAGCACAGTAACTCAAAGTCCATTGAGAGGGTGGACCAATGAAGCAGAGGAGGTATGGGAAAGGGCTGAAGGCAGCCCACAGGCTTAGCTCAGGATTTCTTCATATGGGCACAGATGTTGTATGACCTAATATAGTATTTGACATTAGTTCATAAGGTTGGCCACCAGAAGTACCTAGTGATCAGGTTCTAGGTTTTAAATGGCCGAAATAGCCTGCCATGGGTGAGTCATAGTACAACCTTAGCACCTGAAGCTCGGAGCTGCCCTTGGGAATGTAGAAACATTCTCCAGGATAAAGGAAGTCTTTTGTTGTAGGTCAGTGGTTCTCAAACTTTTGTACTGGTGACCCCTTTCACGTAGCAAGCTTCTGAGTGTGACCCCCTAATAAATTAAAAACACTTTTAAATATATTTAACACCATTATAAATACTGGAGGCAAAGCAGCGTTTGGGGTGGAGGCTGACAGCTCGCAACCACCCATAGAATAATCTCACGACTCCCTGAGAGGTCCCGATCCCCAGTTTGAGAACCACTGTTTTAGGTAAAACCTTGAATCCAGGGAAGCACCAGTGTTCCTTAGAGTATGGCAGACTAGGCAACAAATGGAAGCAAGGAATAGGTGGCAAGTGAGTGTCTTGCAGGTGACAAGTGAATGTCTTGCAGACAAAGTGGGAGTATTTAATGATGGTGGTGGGAGCTTTCTGCTCTTCCTCACTCATCCTTGGGACACAAGGCATCCACCTCACCATTCTTAGTGCTCAGAGGGTATGTAACCATAAAGTCAAATCAGGAGAGGAAAAGGCCCAATGAATCTGAAGCTGGCTGAGCCGTTGTGTTGGCTATAGATGCTCCAGATTCTAGTTCAGACTTGGACAGAAGCATGAGATCCTTTGAGGAGATGCTGCCATTCCTCAAAGGCAGCTCTGATGGCCAGGAGTTCCTTGCTCAAACATCATAATTTCTCTCTGTGGGAGTGAGTTTCTGTGAGAAAAAGATGCAGGGATGAAGTAACTGGTGAGGGATGGTAAACTGCGAAAGAACTGCACCTATCGCAAAGTCTGAGGCTCAGCTATAAAGGTCTTTAAAGGATCTGGATAGGTCAGAATGTGGGGAGAAATAAACACATTTTTCAACCACAACCACATCAGGCAAGTCACAATCTTGCCATTAGTATCAAATAGATATTTGGGGAAGTCAGTGGCTTAGTGACTTTCACTGCCAGCCCTACACTCAGGACTGGCCTTACCAGTTTGCTGGCCGAGGCGGAAAAGTTTTCAGCATGTCTTCCCCCATGTTTCCCTCAAAGACTGAGTACAAAACCACAGTACACAACCTGCTTCTGGCTAGTCAGCAGAGGAAAAGAAAACACCAACCAATCAGAATGGGGGAAAAAAAACCAGCATCTGCCCCTACAACTGGCCCTGCCTACACGCCATGATGTTGTGCTAGGGCCTGGGAAACTATAACTGCATGTTAATATACAGTAACTCAGCTCATTAGAATTCACATGCTCTGGTCATTACCATGGGAAAAAAATAGGAACTAATTTTTCCAGCAGTTGCATAAACTTGTGTTTCATATAGATACATTTTACTTTTTCATGCACTATTTAAAATCTTCCGTCTTCTTTGGAGTTGCTATTATAACTGCCATTTTTCTCCATTTTCAGCTTTGTACTGTGTTACAGTATTTTAGTGTTATGTAAAATATATTCAGGCACCTCAAAATTCAAGCTCTTATATTTCAGGATTAGTCAGAGAAGAGATGCACATAAATCTATATGACCAGGAGAGATAACTAGATTGTAAAAGAGTCAATACACATCATAACCCTGAACACCTAACACAAAGATATGAGACAGTTACAGATTATTATGGCATGAAAATCTATGATAAACCTATGCTAAATCTCAGATTATACTGCATACAATGACCACCTCCCCCTTGCTAAAAATAACATAAAAGCAAACCAAAACACAAGCTATGGAGGCTTAAATTCTGTCCCAATTTTGTCACCAAAAGATAGAATAGTTTAAAGTCAAACGTTATGTGAAGTGCTTTAGACTGCTCTTATGAAAGTCACTATAGAAATATCTTCTAGGAATGTCACTTTATTGTATCCTACCATATTTAAGAATTAACTAAAGTAGTACAGCTACAAAAGATGAAGATTTACTGAGGTGATCAACCCTGTCAGTTACTACTCACCAGCAGTTAATCGGGCAATCTTGAGAAGAGAGACTAGGAGACAAAGAAATAAACACATTATTTAAAAAAGGGCTGCATTTAATATCAAGATTTTTTTCATTTTGAGAGATCCTTATATGACAGTATTTTCTTTTTAATAATAGGAACCTTTCATTTAAATGATGCAATCAGTATGCCACAAGCAGTTTCTTTCTTTGGTAGGAGGAGTTAGCAGCTCCAACATTCAATTGACCTGTTTCCAAATAATCTACAGGAAAAAATGAAGATTAAGTCCTCTAACAAGAGCAGTTTTCACAATCTAGCATACAAAGAGAAGGATTCGGTAAAAAGATGAGAGGGGAAGCCGCATTGTGCTGGCTCACTTAAGTCTTATTTCCAATTCACTAAATGTGTTATTTGACTTGGCAAGTGAGCTGGTATGTGTATTAGATCAGCAGGGAGCCTAATCAAGGAGATGCCAAGTTTGCTGCAGCCCCTCTGTGCAGCATTAGCCTCAACTAGTGACCTTAAGCAAAGTGGGTGGTTGAACCCAAAAGAGAATAGCATTAACTTTTGCTTGAAGTTCAGCCTGATTTGAAGTCTCCTTTTGTGTGTGATTCAAAAAAAAAAAAAAAAGCAAAAAGCATTCAACAGAACTGCATCTAGTCTGCTCAGCACCATCTTCAGAAGCAAGGCTTTACAGAAGCTCGCCTCCATTAATGCTGACACATGCAAAAGAAATGAAAAGCATTAACTCAGCTAAGGCACTTGATTTTGCAGCTGCAGAACAATTCACTTATAACCTAGTAACTCTGAGGATTTTTTTTCCACACAGATAAACTGCTAATTTGCTAATTTATACAAGAAGTACTTTCAAATATTACAAGTAAAACAAAAACAAAACATACAAAAGTGTGTGATGTTAGTTCTTTTATATCAGAATTTTATAAGCCACAAAGTCTAGAACGCAGACATCTTTTTTTTTAATTCTTCCCCTTATACAGTTCCAAACAGTACAATGTAAAGCTCTCCCTTTCTGTTTGCATGTACTGAGTTTCATTCTACATTCAAAGGTTTTGTAAACAAACTTTAAACCAGACAAAAAGATTAAAGATTTGCAAGTTTTTATTAAACCTATACAAACTGAGAGAATGCACTATTTTTTAGCAATCTTAAGAGAAACATTATTCATGGATTTAGAGGTTGGATGTTTTGGTAATCCTGTAGTTTCTTGCTCTCATTTTAAATCCTTTGCTACACTTCTTCACTGTGGCTCATTAACTTGGTTTCCAGTAACCTCAAAGTTTATATAACACCCTTTAAAATAAAGTTTCTATGATTCTTTCCCCAGGTGAACTGCCTATGTTTAAGCGGGGGAATAGTCCCACTATTGTGGGGAACTTTTCTGGCTTCTGCACTACCCCGGTGAAATGGGCTAGGGAAAGGATCTGAGTCCTCGCTCCCACTTCCTTTACCCAGTGGCCTCCCTGCCCTTGAGGACTGCCCTTCCACTCTTCTGTCTGGCAGAGTCCTCGTAACCCCAACAAGGCTGGGCCCAGGATTCCTGGGGGGCTCAACCCCCAACCCTGCTATGGTCACCTAGTACAGGGGCTAGGGTGACCCCACTCCAGGGTACTCTCTCTGCCCTGGGCACTTCCCTGACCCACTGACCATTACATACAATTTAAAGCAAATGAAAGTTATTTAATCAACAATTAATTTTAAAAAGAATAAGGAAAAATGGGAAAGGTTAACGGAAACACATCAACCTGCTCTGTAGCAGGGAACATCACAAACAGCATCTCTGGAATGTCTGGGCAGTTCACAGTCTGTTCCTTGTAAGTCCCCGGCCTTCTTCTCAGGCCCGGGCTGTGCTGCAGGGATGCTGTGGGTTGGACACTTGCTCTGGTGGTGGCCAAACGCTCTCAGGTTCTAAGTGATAGGACCCTTCTTCCCAGTATCGCCCCCGCCCTGTCGGGGTTATAATCCATGCCAGGCCTGCAGAGCCTCTTGGCTGAGGCGTCTCCCTGTGCTGGGCCTGCTGCCCAGGGTCCCCCTCGCTCTCCCCAGCTGCTCACCGCACTCAGCTCCGGACTGCTCCAGCCCCAGCTCCACCACTCTGTCTCTGCACTGCTGCTGCTCTGCCTCCAGCTCCCTCGGCTGCTTCTCTGGCCTGTCTGCCTCTGGTTGCTACAGCTCTGCTCCCAGGACAGGTCTGCTCTGCAGGCTGCTTCTGTGACTCTGCTCCCAGCACTGACCTGCTTCGTGGGCTGCTTTCCTGGCCCCTCTGGCTCTGGTTGCTGCAGCTCTCCTCCCAGGGCAAGTCTGCTCTCTCTGGGCTGTGCCTCTGGCTTTGGGGCTGCAGCTCTGCTCCCAGGACAGGGTCTGCTCTCTCTGGATCTGGCCCAGCTCTGCTCCCCAGCTCAGCTTGGGCCCCTGTTTCTCCTTAGCTCAGCCCCACTCTGTCTGACCCAGGCAAATCCAGCTCACACAGAGGATGGAAACTCCCTGATTAGCCTGCCTGCCCTGTCATTCAGGCTAACCTGGAGCATTGGCCTCTCCCCATTGTTCCTGGGGGCTGTCAGTCTCAGGGTCCTGATTCCACATCAACCCTTCCACCTTTTTAGTACTGGGGGCTAGCAACTGAAACACCCCCACTGGATGTTAGTAAGGGGGCAACAGTCCCCTTACATATGCAATATTCTTGTAGGTTAAAGATTTTAATCAGTGAAATTATTACCAAAGCACATGTTATAAATAATGTTATCAGACTCCTTCTACAAATTTTCTCTGTTTTCATTATTTTTCCTCTCACATTTTTACTGTTTCTAGGCCTTTGAGCTAAGACTGCATGCAGTATCAGTTTAATATCTGATCAGCCACCAGGACAGTCTCTACGCAAAAGAATAAATGGACACAAATCTGACATGAGGAATCATGACATTCCAAAACCGGTAGGAGAACACTTCAACCTCTCTGGCCACTCAGTAAAAGATTTAAGGGTGGCAATTTTGCAACAGAAAAGCTTCAGAAACAGACTCCAAGGAGAAACAGCTGAGCTTGAATTAATATGTAAACTAGATACCATTAACCTGGGTTTGAACAGAGACTGGGATTGGCTGGGTCATTACACATATTGAATCTAGTTCCTTAAGTTAAGTATCCTCACACCTTCTTGTCAACTGTCTAAATGGGCCATCTTGATTATCACTACAAAAGGTTTTTCTCCTGCTGATAATAGCTCATCTTAACTAATTAGCCTCTCACAGTTTGTATGGTAACTTCCAACTTCTCTGTATGTGTGTGTGTATATATATATATATATTACTATATGTTCCATTCTATGCATCCGATGAAGTGGGCTGTAGTCCACGAAAGCTTATGTGCTAATAAATTTGTTAGTTTCTAAGGTGCCACAAGTACTCCTATTCTTTTTGCGGATACAGACTAACATGGCTGCTACTCTGAAACCTGTCTAAACATAGTTGGCCGTCTCACCTTCAGATCATGAAAGCTTTCCCCCAGAACCTGTTTCCACTACTTTCTGTGAAGCAATGAGTGCCCTTGGCAAAACATTAATCATCACCTTTGTGATGATACAACATGAAGGGCCAAAACCTAATTCCAGCATACAGCCTGAGTAGCTAGGATGAGCCTGAGGAGAGGTACAGGGATGGGAGTGGGGAGGAAGTGGGGTTTATGGAGTAGCTGTAAAGCTGCTTTGTGCCAAACTACTGTTATAGTCTTCTCTCTCCTCTGTGGGAGGGAGGACAGGAATATTTCCATAATGCTGCATTCTCCCATGATCCAGGCTCACTGCCAGCCAGGGAGATCATGGAGGACAGAGCACTGAGTAGAGGAGCATCACATCCAGGTCCCGCCTCCCCTGGTGGAACCATATTAGTATTGCTGCCAACAGCCCCTCCACAGCCACAAAGAAAGGGGCTGGATTTGTTCTGGAGAGCATACCCTGGAGGAAATCTACATAATTTGGATCCCCTACTCAGCAACTAGTCCCAGTTGAAATAGGCTTTAATCTAGACAATTATAAAATGTCTTCTGTGTTCCCTATAGAACATAACTTCTTTCATTATGCCCAGCCAGAAGAAAATGTGTTACAGTATTAGCTTATTACCCTTAGTAATAAATGGCAATAAACTGTACTTCTATAATGCCTTTTATTTAAGGATCCTCAAAGCATTTTCCAAGCATATCATTCTCCCAGCAATCCTATGAAGTTCTGTAGGTATATTTTATATATGGGTAAAATAAGGGATGGAAAGGTTAAATGACTTTTCCCTATTCTCCCACAGTCTTGCTCAGTAATTGTAGACAGGCCACTTAAGCTTCTTTGCTTCTTTGTTTACCCACCTGTAAAATGGGAATAAAAATACAGTGCCTCTCAGAGCTACAGAGAATTAAATGCTTGTGGTACTCTTGGAGATCACTGGATAAAAGGCATTATGTAGGCCAAAATTATGATGATTATTGATTAAGGTCATGTAGCAAGTCAGTGCCTGAGTCCAGAATGGAATCAAAGAATCCTGATTCTCATCCCCCATTGTACTCAGAATTGATCTTCATCAAAAATCTTGTGTTAGTTTACCTCTTAAAAACAAATGGCAAATTTCGTTATTAAAAATTACTGCATTTTAATATGGTAATTGTGCATTTTATAGTCAGAAAAAATGAAAATGGTCTAGCCAATTTTCACTGGAAATAGAAAGGAAGAATGATAATCTATGACCAAAGTGTGAGTGTGTATGTAAAGTTTTAGCTTGAAATAGATTTTTATGCCTCATTTACAAAATCCCAGGAAAAAAAGTTTGTAACAAAAATGCTAACCCAGTTTGACTTACAATAGCACTACGAGGCATCATTGACATATGAGGACAGTGTTATACCAGAGAGCCATATAAAGAGGGTAAAATCAGGGGTTAAAAGTCACTCCAAACGTGCTGGAAAGGACTGCAGGTACCTCAACCTTTATTCTTTAATTGGGAGAAGAAGAGCTTTTACTAAAGACTGAGTCTACAATGTAGGCCGGCAGCCCAACTAGGCAAACCCCTTGATTTGTGCAGTTCGTAGCAGTTCTATTCTAAACTCTTTATACAGACCTTCTTTCAAACCCAGGATACATTTTTAAAAGCAAAAAGGTATTTTACTAATTTTTTTTAATGAAACTTTGACTGCAAGGAATACTCGAAGTTGGTAATCATTTGCGGACTCCTTTCCCCTTCCTCACTGCAGGATTGAGGGCGATTGCACAGCTGGTAGTCAGCACAGCTCTTATTACCAACACCAATTATTGGCTTAAAAAAAGGCTATTATTACTATCTGGCTACATTTCTTCACAGGAGACATTAAAAAAAAAAAAGTCAAACCCTAACCTTTCAATAGTAAATGTACCTGTTTTTACATTTTAGTCCAAATCTTCAAATGAAAGGAAGCCATGAACCAATTTACCTAGGCTCTCATTTAGGAGCAGAGTTTTAAAAAAGTAATGTTTAAAAAAAAAATCCAAACCTCCTCTCATGTGATCTTGTTGGCAGGCATCATGCTTTAGAGAAAAATCCATGCCAGAAAGAGAGCAAGTGAGAATATTGAGTGCAATAACTGAAAAACATCTGTAATTCTGGATTCTTTCAGAGGCAACAAGTTAATAAAAACCTTAAATTTACAAATTGAAGCAAGGATTCTTTGTCTACCCAGCAAACACTTAGGCTAGTATTGAATGTAAACATTATAATAAGTATGCAATGATGACCAATGATGTAGTGCCAAGACACAGTTAGAATTGCAATGTGGAAGAAACAAGAAACTGATTCATTTAATCAATCAAATAACATAGCTGGATGTTAAGTGGGGAAGGATAATTTTTTTGCCCAACAATAGCAATTCTAATTTATCCAGTGGTTGCTATTAAAAAGTCAATATTTACCAAGAGTTACCACACTGAGTTATTGGAGGTACTGCTGTCATGCCCTCTATTTAGTATAGGAATTAACTGCAGTATCTTAGATACTGAAGTGTGGTAACTCATCATGTGCTGGCAAACATCATGGATCATAAAATGGGGTAAAATAAATCATCCTTGAGTTACAGATATCATTGTCAAGTCATTTTTTATTACTTATATACAATTAACTAAGTGCATTTAGAGATGGGGAGGGTCTATATATATTTTTAGATCCATCCATCACCATAGTATCTGACTTGCCTTGGAAACAACAGATATTGATCACCAGTAGAGGTGGGATACTTGATTTAGCTGAGTAGTGCTTTGTTTCAGTATGGTAAATCCCCTCCTAAAGTTATTAAAAGATATTACTGGAGGGTGTTTTTTTGGTGGTTGTTTAGTTGGGGTTTTTGGTTTGATCATTTTTCTCAATGTTGGTATAAAGATGGGCTGGAGTACCCCTAATCTTTAGAAAGACAGGATCTGAAACCAGACTTCGCTTCTGGTGTCTGTCTGCATATATGTCAAAACAAAATCCTGGATCTTAACATGCTAGACTTTGGGATAGTTCAATTCTGGATCCAAACTTTCTAGGCTGGGCCTTTTTCTAGTAAATAGCTATTTAATGGGTAATCCTGTCCTACTAAAATCACCAGAAGTTTATTTGGGGAGAGGTGGACTGCTCCTTTCAATGCTCTTAAATTGCATTAGTGAAATATAGAAACATGATTTGTATTTCAAATGAACATTGTTGATCTGGTGACTGATTGGTGTTTTGCATGCTCTGATGCAAACAGAGACTTACAAATCTCACGCATGTGGTGGACTCCACTTTATTTTGAATTAATTTTAAGAGCTTGGGGAGAGGTATATTAAGATTGAGGATTTTGTTCTGTTTCATTAGGACATCCTGTTTGGGACCAGGATGTGGGTGATTTGGCCTCGTGGGTCACCGCAGGAGTCAGGTACCCAATGCCGAGGGAAATAACCGGAGTTAGAGGCTGGATGCCAGAACCAAAGGTGAAGCCAGATCAGAGCCAAAAGTCAGAACTCCTAGGTAACCTAGAGTCAGGAAAGGCAGGAGCAGGACCCAAGTCCAAGGCGGGAGTGAGGCTGGGACAGGGCAGGAGAAAGACAGGGACAAGGGCAAGAGCAGGCATGAGCACAGCCAAATGCTTTGAGAGCTGATGCTGCTGGTGATGGTCTTCAAAGCAGTTCTGCTGATCCCCTCGTCACTCGAGCAGCTGGGCAAATCAGGAGGCACAAACAGGGCCCAGCTGAGCTGTTTAGATTGCCGGCGGGGGGGGGGAGGGGGGGTTGAGCTAGTAGATAAGCAGACTAGCAGTGGGCCCTTACTCCAGATACATTGAAAGACATTTTAAAGTTTTTTTAAAAATCGTTTTTATATAAAAACTGTCACACCTTGATAGTCCTGGACATAAGATGTCCGTCTAAAAATGTATCCTATGTAACCTCTCCCAGCATGGCTTTAAACCATCTTCTCTGCTTTGTGCTGAACTGATGGATCAGATGTTACTATTTTAGTACTACCGTGAAAATATAAAACAAGGATTTGTATGCAGTGTACATATTTGTCCCACTGCCTGCCACTCAAATTTCTCTCTATGCCATATAAATAAGTAGCCTGAAAGGATTAATAAATCCACGAGGAGTGAATATCAGGGTGATAGAATATTTGGCATTCAAAAGTTTCACAGCTAACAGTTGATACTGTACATGTAGAGTTATGGACAAATACCTGTCTTTACCCTAGTGTTAGAGCAACAGTCACAAAATACGTGTGATAGAATTCTCTCTGATTTTCTCTAGCCTTTGGTCCAGAATAGCTACAGACTCCAGAGTCCTTGAGTGTAACTTACATGAAAACTATAAGGCTTCCATGAACAAGGTTATGTCTTGAACACATCCAGAATTACTGCTACAAAAATGTTATTCTTTAAATAATGAGTATGTTGACCATTTAACTTGACAGTCCCTGTCACACTTCATCAAAGACAAATTAGCATAGTTAAGGTCACCAAAAGGAAACTTTTAAAACATAAATGTTTTCATTTCTTCTGATCTGGTACTTTTCCTACAGCATCATATATCACTTTAGAATTGCCTAATTAAGAGTGATGCCTTCCTCCTATTCCACTTCTACAACACAAGCATTTGCCTGTCCCGAATTTCTTTCTATACACACAACACCAAGCATTTGTTAATTTCTAGTCCAACAAAAATAGTTTAAAGTTTTATTAATGACTTCCCAGATTTAGTTAAAAGGGAAACTTACATTTTACACAACCACAGTCTGAAAGCACCCCTGTATTCACACCTGTATATTGTTGTAAGAATCGTCATATACCGTGTGAGGTATCATTTGAAAACTAATAACCCTCTGGTCAATAATATCATGGTGAAATGTATGTAGCAACATTATATGTAAACTTATGAAATCCCTCTGTATGATGTTCTTAGCACATGTTCAAAAAACCACACAGCCTTGCCCAGGCAGAAGTATCCTGAACAAAGAAATGTGTGTTTACCTCAATTTACATATAAGTAGCAAACAGAATCCTTGAGACAGCAGGGAGAAGATATGACAGGAGGCAAAAAAAATTGCAATTCAGCAAACAGGTGAGAAGATACAACACAGAGCCTCCTTCCCCAGCAGACTCCATGTCACCTTCTTTACTATTTGAATTAACTTTGTGTTGAAGGGTAATCAGCAGAATGATTCTTTTATAATCCAGTGAACCTTTGAAGTGAAAGGGGCAGAACCCCCCCCCCTCCCTTTTCAACACATATGATAAAGAAATCAGCCCTTGGACTTTGATGGCAAATCCTCACCTGCGAATTTGGTCAGCCATGTTTGCTGGGAACACATGGTAAGAATTTTACCATGAACCAAGTCTAGCTTGTTAAGTTTTAGCTACTAGAAAGTGTTTTATCTTTGTCAAGTATCAGGGGGTTGCCGTGTTAGTCTGTAGCCACAAAAACAACAAGGAGTCCACTGGCACCTTAAAAACTAACAGATTTATTTGGGCATAAGCTTTTGTGGGTAAAAACACCACTTAAACTCCTTGTTGTTTTATCTTTATTTCTCTTGTCCCCATTTCTGACTTTACTACCTGACACTTGAATTCACTTGAAATCCCATCTTCTTTTGTTAATAAACTTGTTTTATTTTTTAATCTAAACCAATCCAGTGCTGTGTTTAAACTGAACTGTTTGAGTGACTCCAGCTAAAGTAGAAAACTGTTGAATATTGACCCTTTACAGGGACAACAGGCCTTTAATATCTGAACTGTCCAGGAGAGGGCTGGACAGTGCAGAACACACATTTTGGGGGTGAAAGTTTAGGACTGGGAGAGTGATGGGGTCACTGGCAAGTAATAACCAAGGCTGGGGGAAGCCGGAGTATGACTTGTATGTTGCTGACAGGCTGCTGGGGTCAGAGCTGCAACTATTCACAGGCACTCAGGGTGTGACCTGCACGCTGGTAGGCTGTTTGTGAGTGAACCAGGCTGGGAGCTACAACAGCAAAGCATTGTGAAGCCTGCAGTGTAGGTGGTGACACAACCCCTCACTGGTCTGGATCGCACCCCGGAATGTGACAGTGGTGTAGACAAAGCAGGATTTATACACAGCTTGTTAGTTTAACTGAGATTTACATTTTAAGTACTGGTGTAACAGTTTTAAGTGAGTCTCAAGTGTGGTGGCTGGGAACAGTCACAAGAAAGGTCAGTGCTTTATTCTTTTCTGTTTGTTTATTTCGGGTAAGGGAAATAGAATAATAGTAAAGTAAAATATGAGCACCAGTGAAGCAACCATAAAGCTAGAGCAGGCCAGGTCAGAGAACGAACAGAAAGACAAAAAGAGTGTGAATACCAAAAGTGGCAAGCAGACATAACAGCCATGGAGAGGGAGGCAGAAAGGCGGCAGCAGCAGTGGGCCCTGGAAGCTGAGAGGCAGGGAGAGGAGAAAAGCAGCACTTCTCCACCAACGTGTCATGGAGCAGAAAGACAAAGAAGCCCTAGAAAAGGAGAAGAACAGATAATATAATCTGGTCATAATGGCAAAGCATGGGCAGATCCCACAGTCCCCAGTTACTCCCGCTGTCCAAGGAACACTCATCTAGGACACGTTGTTCCCTGCACAAAAAGAAGCAGACTGTATCACAGATTACTTATCACTTAGAAAGTTTATTTGAGGTTCTTAAGGTTCCAGAAGACAAGTAAGTTCCCACACTTTTTCACATGATTTACAAATCCCCATTAACTGTTTCCTCTGTGTTTTGAGAATTTTCTAATGATTATTTTTGAATAATAAATTGTAACAACTACTCAAAATAAATCTGCTGGTTGATTAGGAGCCTCACAGATCTTGCAACTGGTAATTTAAACTATGGATGAACCAGTATAAAATCTGTAACATTTTTTTAAAAAAAATAATGATTTTAAAATATACACTCTCCACCTGATTTTTCTGCCAACGTAGATTAGTCTCAAATTATTAGCAATCTGTATGATTACAAACGGACTTGTTTTAAATCAAAATCATCTGACTGCTACTCCTTTTTCTTCCTTACTGAGTGATTCATGTTCCTCTTTTTAAAATTTGAGGTGTGATAAATTAACTGGGTGAAAATTAAGAAAAAAAAAAGTATTTACTATTTACGGTCTCCTTTCTGTCTCTTAATAAATTCACATCATACAGTAGTTTCTAATAAGTTCAAAAGAGGTTAGACATATGAATCCATTTAGAGTTTGGGGCATCAGCTCATTAAGGATAATATAGCAGGCTTCTAGTTTGAAAAAGGCACTGACTCAAATTTGTATGATTTCACTTTCAAATTTCTTTTATCTCAGCTGCTGCTACTTCAACAAATACAAGTGCTTCAGATATAATAAGCAGACTAATGAGCATTGCAGCTGATTACTAAAATACTGTAATACTTCCCAAGGCATAATGACATTTTTCAAAATTAAGAAAAAGGAATATTTTTTCTTCTTTACTGCCATAGACTATGACCTCAGTCTAAGCTACAAACCCGACTTTCCAAGAGAACTACCGAAGAAAGTCCCTCAATAGGACTAATTTTGCTTTTAAAAGAGTTTTTATTAACTTTAGTCTGAGCATGCACCACAGCTTGACTTTTTTTTTTTTTTTTTTTAAGTACAGTGCATTAGAATGGGCTATTTGAGGTGTGGCGTTGGCATTGTAATGATCACTTCACAATGCACTCTATACAGCTTTTGCAAGTCCTGATTTTCCTATGTCATAGTTGGGTGAACCTTATAAAAAGGACATTTTCTATCATTTCCTGAGATGTTTGGGAGACAGAAGCTCTTTAAGTAGCAAATTTAAAACAGAGGATGAGATATTCACTCCTGCTACAGCTCCTTTACATCATGAAAAAAGGAGTCAGAGCAATGTAAAGTTGCTCTAAAAGCCCTCCCCAGCCAGGGAAGTATTCCCCCAGCATAGGCTCTGTAGAACACAGCTGTAAAGATCACCTTGTAAGATCTGGCATTGGGGTGTGTGTGCTGGTGGCCAGGTTTGGGGATCGAGAGGCATGTTGGGAAAAGGAAGCTCCACCACAGAATGCTGCAGAGATTTCAGGCAGTGCTGCAGCCCCTATGGCATCTTCAGGAGGATGCCATAACTGAGACAGGCCTCCAAGGCTGTCTAATTACACCAGTGGACTTTCCAGCCTGCAAAACAGCCCAGGATAAGGAGGGAATAAAGATGGCTTAAAGCCACCTTATCTTTCCATTGCCCTAAGCTGCAAGTTCTGGGCTGTGCTTCAAAGAGGCATTTCACAGAATCTCACCTAGAAACTCTTAGAGGGAGTAATCATGCCAACAATTGCACTTGAGGGGAGGTATCGCTCAGTGGTTTGAGTATTGGCCCGCTAAACCCAGGGTTGTGAGTTCAATCCTTGAGGGAGCCATTTAGGGATCTGGGGCAAAAATTGGGGATTGGTCCTGCTTTGAGCAGGGGGTTGGACTATATGACCTCCTTAGGTCCCTTCCAACCCTGATATTCTATGATTCTATGTACTCTTGAATTGCATCTAAGAGTCACTAAGTCAGTTCCCAACTGATTTCAGTAGGGCCAGGGCTTCCTCGTGTCCTATTCCAGTGGCTCTCAACCTTTCCAGACTACTGTATCCCTTTCCGGAGTCTGATTTGTCTTGCGTACCCCCAAGTTTCATCTCACTTTAAAACTACTTGCTTACAAAATCAGATATAAATATATAAAACTGTCACAGCACACTTTGACGAAAAATTGTTACTTTCTCATTTTTAACATAATTACAAAATAAATCAATTGGAATATTAAAAATTGTACTTACGATTTCAGTGTATAGAACTATACAAACGTCATTGTATGAAATTTTAGTTTGTACTGATTTTGCTAGTGCTTTTTGTGTAGCCTGCTCTAAACTAGGTAAATATCTAGATGAGTTGATGTACCCCTGTGGAAGACCTCTGCGTACCCCCCAGGGGTACATGTACCCCTGGTTGAGAACTACTGTCCTATTCAAATGAAGTAGGGCTGACACATGTGCTTAAGTGCTTGATTGAATTGGGCCCATAATGAGGAAAGAGCACTCCAAGAAAACCCCAACATGTATAAATCTATGCTACTTTACAATATATTTTAAAAACCAAAGAAAATGCACAGTATGACCCACAATACGAGACATCTGTGGTCCTCAGCTAGCAACTAGCAGCATCTCAAGGGGCTCGTCATGTAATTCAGAGATTTTTTTTTGGCTCTCTTTCATTCTGTGTTTGAAGACAGATTGCTTTACAAGGTACATCAGCCTGAAGGGAATAGCAATTTCCTTTTTCCTCCACAACAAAACAAATGTAACTTTTTAAAGTGTTTATCTTTGATCAAAACTATATTACTTACCACACTAAGTAAATAGCTCTATAATTTGTCATAGAAATTATTGCTTCCTGTGGCTATTTTTGGTGTTTTTACATTTGCTTGGCAATTGGTAATGAGAGCTGATAACCTCACCATTTGTTTTTTATTTTTGTAACGATCTCAGAAAAAACATTTTGAAATATAAGCTGTTCTTTAAAGTAATGGATAAACTACCATGCTGCCAGGAATTATACCTAACTTCCTCACTCAATAGTCATGGGAACTCAAGCAACAACCACAACCCACACATACAAAACAAGAAACCATACGGAACACATATACTACATTTCTGTGTTAATGTACTCACCAAGAAAGGCCAAAGCAATGCTTCTGGACTGCTGGGGGGAGGAGGGAAGAGGGGGAAGCATGCTAAGAAAGTTTTGGAAGAGGAAGTATACAAGCGAACTCTTATATTGTTTGACCTTGTAAAATCATTTCTGCATATTTTTGCTGCTTTTCTAGATATTTTGCAAACTTGTCTTTTTTTAATGCAGTAACTTGTTTTCCAAGTCATCTTCAAATTTTATTTTCCAAGATGCACAGAGACTGGGACTAATCAAACATTCTACTCCTCAGTCCTATCATTCTTGTGTCACTCTTGCTTATCGTTTTCTGCCACTTTTCTCTTCTGCTTTCATTTTCTGAAGGTGTCATCATCTGAATCATACTGTGGCATTATGAATCAGCATGCTACTATTTATTCATTACAAGCTCTGAGCCATCTATTCCTTTCCCCTTCAGTTCTGTGCAAAACAATGCATTTGATCCTTTCAGGTCACAAAGCAAAAATTTTAAATATCTTCTTCCTCTGGCTCTGGGGGACCTTAAAACTAGTGTCTGCAGTTTCTTTTATCTTTTACCCTCCCTCTCCCCAAATTTGTTAATTAGGGCACTCCAAGTGTAATCTAATTATTCAGACCTTAGGAACATATATGTATCAATCTTTTTGTATTCTTTTAGGCTCTGGGTCAATAATGCTGTTGGAAAAGGGATAGTGTATTCATTATTTTTCATATCTGATGCAATTTTCTTCTTAGTTATTCTTTTGCCTGACTACAGTAGTTTCACCCATCTCAAAAGACTTATGCTTTAATTTTTCATTTTACCGTTTTTCCTTTAATTCTTCCTGACACAGCCCTAATTTCACTCATACTCATTTTCCTCTCACTCTAGTTCTTTACCACTGAGGACTCATAAAACTTATCTTCCCTCCTGTGGAGAACAAGATGCCCAGCAACAAAAGTCCCTTATTCACTGTTGAATGATAGAAAGGACTCTCTTCTTGCCAGCTTCTGAATGCACTGCACTCCTAGGCATCATACACGGCATAGAAGTTTATCAACCCTAGGTCCAGATGTGGCAGTGCAGAACTTTACCCTATGCAAAACTGGATTCAGTTCCTGAATTCTGGTCTATTCATTTCTACTAAGTCCTAGTTTATACTAGAAAGCTATGCCAGGAAACCCTCCTCATGTAGTGTGGTGTTTAGATGCTGCTTGTAATTATTAGAACTGGGAGCACTGGCTGTTGGTAGTCTGAAAGGACAGGAAACAGGAAGGAGGGGCACGGGGAGTTGAGGAGGCTGAGTGAGAGCTACCGAGGGTGCAGCAGCAGCTTGGTAAAGAGGTTTCCACTTCAAAAATAAAGTCCTGTTGAAGTTTTTTAGTACCTTGCCTGGTTGTTACAACATTTTGGCGATGAGGATGGGATCTTCTGTCTCTGAACCCACCTGCACCCTTTCTGCTAAGCCCAGCTGAGCCTCCAATTGCTTTTACTGCCTGGATCCATATGTTTGAGACTTATCTGCTTGCAATCAGTGCTACAGAGATTTCTGAAGTAAGAAAGCGTGCTCTGCTAATCCACTGCCTTGGATCAGAAGGGCAGTGTATATTTTACAGATGGTAAATATGAGACTGCACTCACTGCATTAAAAAACTTTGTGCCAAAAGTGAATGTAGTAGCTAATCACTACAGATTTCTCCAGCGTGACAAGAAACCAGGGGAGAATATAATGCAGTATACTGCTTTCCTGAGGAGTCTGATTGTAACTTGTGACTTTGGGAATATGGCAGATAAGATGATTAGAGACCAGCTTATTTAGAAAACAACCATGCTTCGTGTCAAAGAATGCTTACTTCTAGAACCACAACTTACACTAGAAAAAGCAATAACCGTTGCTACTCAGATTGAGTCAGCTACATCTGAAGCCAAAATAATGAGCATGGATACAGGAGGCACAGTCCAGGCTGTGACTCCTTTGCAGAAAAGTTCACTATTGCTGCAGACAAACGATTCCAAGAGGAAAACTAATAAAAAACCACTGAATCAGGAAATTCAAAATACAGTAAAAGCATGCTTTCGCTGTGGATCCCCACAACACCTTGCAAGCTACACAGGATGTCCGGCAAAAGTAGTTCGGTGAAATCATTGCAAAAAGATTGGGCATTTTGCTAAAGAATGTCTCAGCAGTCAGTTCAATCAACAGGTGCATGCAGTTACAATATCAGATGTTACTGTGCTGAGCATGGACAAAATCACTACTGCACATATTCCAGAACAAATAAAGTGCACTGTAAACGTTTCTGCCATACTCTTAGGCAAACCACACTCTATTCAGCTAATGTTGGACACTGGCTCAGCAGTATCTATACTACCCGATTCCATCTATTTGCATTACTTTAAAGATGTGCCTCTTACTGAATCCAAACTTCAATTGGTGTGCTATTTGAGAAAACATATTCCAGTACATGGCTGCCTGACAGCAATAGTTATTTTTGGTGATTGCTGTGTAACTGCAGAGTTCTACATTGTCCACAAAGGCACTCCTATCCTTGGGAGAGATTTATTGGCTGCTTTAAATCTCAGGGTAGTTAATGGACGAATTGATCTTCCTCAGCAAAGCAGTCTTGCGGTACACACACCAGTTTCAGCTGGGCCCCAACACCAGGTTGAGGAGAAACTCAGCTGTGCTTATGCATTTCTGCATAAAGTTAAAATGCAGAATAATGTGATGCCTGTATGATGCCTGTTACGGTGCTTACCATTTTCAGTCAGGAAAGCTGTTTCAGGGGAACTTAGAAAACTTGTTCAAAAGGACATTATTGAGGAGATTGACTCCTCGGAATGGGTTTCACCTATAGTAGTGACACAGAAGAAGGGTGGAGGCATTCGCATTTGTGTGGACTTAAGGGAGCCAAATAAAGCTATTGTGATTGACAGCCATCCTCTTCTTCACCTAGAAGAAGTTTTTGCAGAACTCCGTGGAGCAAAGATGTTTTCTACTCTTGATTTGCAGACTGCATACTACCAGGTTATGTTGCATGAAGATAGCAGAGACCTCACAGCATTTATTACACATGAGGGACCATTTCATTTTAAACATGTTCCATACAGTCTCGCATCTGCCCCAAGTGCCTTCCAAAAATGATGTAATTGATTCTGAAGAATCAACATGGAGTTCAGTGCTATCTGGATGATATTATTGGGATTGGAAATATTCTGAGGAGCATGACAATAACCTGCAGTCTGTACTAAACTGCATCAGCAAAGCAGGCCTCCAGCTCAATAGATCCAAATGCAAATTTAGACAAACTGAACTCTCCTTTCTGGGGCATACAATTTCACAGGCTGGACTAAAACCTGATCCAGATCATATCCTGGCAATTTCAAATGCTCTTCCTCCAACAGATCTGCAAACCTTACGTTCCTTCTTGGGTCTTACCTCCTGGTATGCAAAAGTCATTCCCAATTATGCTTCTGTCATTGAACCGTTACGGGAATTACTACGGAGAAGTTCAACCTTAGTGTGGACAACGGATGCACAAGCTAGTTTGAAATGGTGAAAGACTTGATTGTATATAGTCCAGTAATTGCACTCTTCAGTCCTGCATTGCCCAGAATTGTAACTACTGTTGCTTCTGATTATGGACTTGGGGCTTTCCTCACACAATTTCATGAGGACAACACAGAGAGGACTGTTGCATTTGCTTCAAAGACACTAAGTAATGCTGAGAGAAAATATTCTACAGTCGAAAAAGAAGCACTTACTTGTGTCTGAACTACTGAAAAATGGAGAATTTACCTGTGGGGCCACATGTTCAAGTTGCGCACAGACCACAGCCCTTTGATGACGTTGCTCACCATGAAAGGACAGGGAAGAGCAGGATATCGTATTGCTAGATGGTCTGCAAGACTACTCTCTTTCAATTATGAACTAGAATATAAGCCTGGAAACCAAAATGTGGTAGCTGATTGCCTTTCTCGCCTGCCTTTGCCTTCACCAGATGGTCCACCGGAGGATGAGGATGTAGTGGTTGCGCTTATTACAAGCACTCTTACTGCAGTTACAAGAGAACAATTTCAAGCTGCTTGTTCAGCGTGTACAATTCAACAAAAACTACGGGAATTTCTGACAAAAAGATGGCCCAATCACCCTAGAAACCTTGACCCAGTTTTGCTGCCTTATTTTAGAGTTCGGTATAAGCTTTCTTCGTTTGATGGCTGTGCGTGATGAGGTACACACCGGCTACTTGTGCCAGAAGAATTACAATCAAAACTCATACACCTGACACACGATACTCATCAAGGAATTGTCCAAATCAAACAACGACTACGGGATCTGTATTGGTGGCCAGGGATGGACTCTCAAACTGAAGCACTCATAAAATCCTGTGTCACTTGCCAAATGCATGATAAGACAGCAGTGACATGTACCCCTCCATTACAGCCTGTTCCTCTCCCTGAATCTGCATGGGAAAAAGTGGCGATTGACATTGTAGGACTCTTTGATACTGCTCCGAGTGACTGCCATTATGCCATCACTTTGTAATAGACTATTTCAGTAAATGGCCTGAGGTAGCGTTTACACTGCAAATCTCTTCTGCTACAGTAATTAAGTTCCTCTCTTCAGTTTTTAGCAGGGAAGGTAACCCCAAAGAACTGGTTTCAAATAATGGTAATCAATTTACTTCCCTGGAGTTTGAAACTTTTCTAGCACAGAGGAACATTTTACACAGAAGGTCATCCCTATATTACCCTCAAGCCAAAGGGGAAATCAAACAATTTAACAGAAGTTTGAAAGAGAGTTTGCAAACGGCTAAACTGGAAGGGCAATTGTGGATAACCTTCACTACTGATTTCTTGCAAGCATACCAGGCTACACAACATGCCACAATGCAAAGATCACCCGCAGAGTTACTGCATGGGAAACAGATGTATACTAAACTGAACATTGCTGGATTGTTACAGGCACGACCTGATGCCCCAACCAAGAATAATTTGAGAAAAACAGTTGAACAGAACCAAGCAAAGTATAAGACTTTCACAGACAAGCAGCGGGGTGCTAAGGAACCAAAGTTTGAGTGTGGTTCCTTCGTTAGAATATGAAAATCTGGAATTTTATGAAAAGGGGACCATAAATTCACAGCTCCTCTTAAAATCATACAGAAGAAGGGACTTATTGACTTTCTGATGGGCCAGTATGGAATGCTTCTTATCTTGCACCTGCCTATGCACCAAAAGGAGAGTATGCCAACACGCAGTCTGCATTGGATGACTTCACTGTAGTAGCAACACAAGACGACATTGCACTGGAACCGGGGCTTGAGAGACAGCCTGTCAGACCCAGACGACCACTTGTCTGGACTAGAGACTATGTTATGGTGGGGGGAGGGGCGGAAAACCTGGATTTGTGCTGGAAATGGCCCAACTTGATTATCATACACATTGTAAGGAGAGTGATCACTTTAGATAAGCTATTACCAGCAGGAGAGTGGGGTGGGGGGAGAGAAAACCTTTTGTAGTGGTAAACACCCATTTTTTCATGCTTTGTGTGTATAAAAAGATCTTCTGTACTTTCCACAGTATGCATCCAATAAAGTGAGCTGTAGCTCACGAAAGCTTATGCTCAAATAAATTGGTTAGTCTCTAAGGTGCCACAAGTACTCCTTTTCTTTTTGCGAATACAGACTAACACGGCTGTTACTCTGAAATATGTTATCTACAGTGTTTTCAGTGTAATATTTCTGCCAACAGTATAGTGTCTTGTTTCATATTTGTTCCTGTGGTTAGAACAACAATGTTTATTTTAATTGGGAGAGTTTTTTAAGAGAGGAGGAAATGTGGTGTTTAGATGCTGCTTGTAATTATTAGAACTGGAAGCACTGGCTGTTGGGAGTCTGAAAGGACAGGTGTCATAAATATAAAGGGAAGGGTAAACCCCTTTAAAATCCCTCTTGGCCAGAGGAAAAATCCTCTCACCTGTAAAGGGTTAAGAAGCTAAAAGGTAACCTCGCTGGCACCTGACCAAAATGACCAATGAGGAGACAAGATAATTTCAAAAGCTGGGAGGAGGGAGAGAAACAAAGGGTCTAGGTCTGTCTGTATGCTGCTTTTGCTGGGGACAGAACAGGAATGGAGTCTTAGAACTTTTAGTAAGTAATCTAGCTAGGTATGTGTTAGATTATGATTTCTTTAAATGGCTGAGAAAGGAATTGTGCTGAATAGAATGACTGTTTCTGTCTGTGTGTCTTTTTTGTAACTTAAGGTTTTGCCTAGAGGGATTCTCTAATTACCCTGTAAGGTATCTACCATCCTGATTTTACAGAGGTGATTCCTTTACTTCTATTAAAAGTCTTCTTGTAAGAAAACTGAATGCTTTTTCATTGCCTTAAGATCCAAGGGTTTGGGTCTGTGGTCACCTATGCAAATTGGTGAGGATTTTTACCAAACCTTCCCCAGGAAGTGGGGTGCAAGGGTTGGGAGGATTTGGGGGGGAAAGACGTGTCCAAACTACGTTTCCCAGTAAACCCAGTTAAAGTTTGGTGGTGGCAGTGGAAATTCCAAGGGCAAAGGGTATAATTAATTTGTACCTTGGGGAAGTTTTAACCTAAGCTGGTAAAAGTAAGCTTAGGAGGTTTTCATGCAGGTTAAGGAGGCAGAGTGAGAGCTACCGAGGGTGCAGCAGCAGTTTGATAAAGAGGTTTCCACTTTAAAAATAAAGTCCTGTTGAAGTTTGTTAGTACCTTGCCTGGTTGTTACAACATGTAGATATTGCTTTTGCCAGTATAGTTTATATAGATTCCCGACAAACAAATAACAGTACCTGCAAAATCTATACTAGGGCTTTTACTGATATACAAACGTTCAAAAACAAAATAAAATCAGCACCTTAACTGACATCACTATGTTGGCAAAAGTTTTAAGTGTAGACCTGCCCCATGTCATTGCATTGGCATGATTTTTTAAAAATGGCTTATGTTCTAATACTCATTTTTTTTTTTTTGGTTTGGTCAAAATCATGTCATGTTTGGAATCTCCTGATGTTTTTATCATTTATATTTTTCCAGTGAACAACATCCTCAAAACAGCAATCTCTGAAATTTCAGTGCATCATTTTATTTTTACACTAATTAGTTTTTATTTGAGTAATAACATTATCTGTGAATTCATCAGCATAGTCATCTTTAGAAATGCTTATAGCAGCCTCTTCTGGGGGAATCCCAATCTCGTCTGGCTACATGCCTCCATTCAGCTGTTGTTCATTAGCTAGTAACACTGATCTGCAACAGAGCTGCCTGGCTCTGATCATTTAAAGTCTTCCAGTTCCTTTTTCTTTCCTCCAAAACAACCCCTAAAACCATCTCCTTAGCCTTACAATGCTCTGAAATAGAAATCTAGGCATATCAATGTATAATGAATCTGAATGTTTTAGAGATGTATTAGACTTGGGATTTTTGGTACAGAGAAGGTTATGAAAGAAAATTCTCACTTATTCTGCTACATATTTTTTTAAAATTATTTATTCACTGATGCATACTAAGGTTTTGAATGGTAAGAGACCAATAGCAGTAACACCATAAAACAGTTTCTTTAGCTCCATAGTCAAGTGAACTATATACAATTTCTTTTGTTCTTGAACTTCCTTCAGAGATTTTTTTTGTGGAGGGGAGTTTTGTAATGATTTAAGGAAGTCAAAGAGAGCTGTAAAATTCAATTTGCTTGACACGTAATCAAGATGATGATGTAGATAGTAAAACAAATGACAAGCATATCAATATATTGGCCCATAGTTATAAATAACAATAATATAATGTATTAGAGCATTAAATACAAACTTTAAATTTTAGCTCAGGACACAAGTTTACCTATATGTACTATTCAACCCACCTTTTTTCTCACACATATATATATACGTTACAACACAACATTGGGGTATGCAATCCAAAAGTGTATGCAGATTGGGCTAAAAATGATATTCCTGGATACTGAAAGCATGTTAGCCACATTCAAACCAAAAAATATAAAATAAACAGAAACAACCTCAATCAAAACCACAAGGAAAATCTTTCAAACTTTGTAAAACAAGCAGCTGTGCACATGCTGTTGTCAGGGTCCCCAGCTGTGCCTTCTGTATAGGACCATGCAATACCGTCTCCAGATTGTCAGGAGAATGTATTAATTTTGCACCATTTTCTGTTCCCCTTACAGTCTTTGTCATGAAAATGAGAATGTATAATGAGGCGAACATGAGAGGCATTAACATTCTGTGATAACTCATTCCAGTGTCAAAGATAACGGTCACATAACAGAGAATGGCACATTTAACCAGTCTCAAGACCGATGCAGGCATGAGGATTAAAAAATGGCAGTGTGTCACTTCATTGTCACAACCATTTTAAAAGGATATGCTCACGTTTGTCCCTCTGTATATGAGATAGCTGGTAAAAGAAACAGAAGATTTTTGCAGAAAGAATTTCATGTGTCATAAAATCAGAAGCTCCAGAATATTGTTCTACATTTAAAAGTTACAGGGCTCAGAGTGGTTTTGCACTGAGATACCTTTGTCTAACACTGCATATGGATTTACTCCCATGGCCTCCAAATGGATGCTCATGGCTGGGTTCATGCTTGTTCATACCGCCAATTTCAATTCCTTTTGTGACAGATGATTTCTAATATTTAGAAGATGCAAATCTTTTGGTTGATGAAACTCAGCCTCTCTGTATACCACAGCCCATCCTCCATCCCCTAAAGCAGTGTTTCCCAAACTTGGGACCCCGCTTGTTCAGGGAAAGCCCCCGGTGGGCTGGGCCGGTTTGTCTACCTGCCGCGTCCGCAGGTTCAGCCGATCGCGGCTCCCACTGACCGCGGTTCACTGCTGCAGGCTAATGGGGGGCTGCGGGAAGCGGCGCGGGCTGAGGGACACAGGTGAACAGAATGAAAGGAAAATGCTGAGCAACACAAACACCGACATTATTTGGCCATCTGAATTCAGCTAAATAATTTTCAGCTGAATTTGTGTGGTTGAATATGTAATTCACCTACTCTGATTACTGCCAACTGCAGCCACAGCTGCTCTTCCTGGCCTGCAAACCGGGCCCTTCTCTTCCAAAGCACAAGAGGATAGAGAAAAAGAAGGCTCCTCCAACAACTGGTAACCCTTTCTCTAGCCTTCTGGGGGAAGCAGCACCCTGCCCCAGTGGCCTAATGATGCAGCTCCTTTGTATCATATAGATGAGGAAAGAACATCTCTCCTCCACACTTGCCTCCTGGGGAACAGGGTAGAGAAGCTTAAGCTAAGAACCCTGACTCACTCCTTAACCTGCTCTGGCAGGTTCCAGGTTCCCGTCACCTACTTGGATTCATCTCGTTTGGGAACAAGTGATGATCTGATGGCCTTCTACTGCCTCTCCCCTCCCGAAGTCTTCAAGAATGGCTGGTTAGCTTGTTCTCTCAAAAGGAGATATCTGGGTGGCCTGCACAACCATCCTGCTTCTTCCAAGGTGCCAGGAAGTAAGACCTACTTTCCTCCAAATCTTCATATATCTGAGATCTTAGTCCCATTTCCCAACACCGCAGCAGCAGGAAAGAAAAAACCCTTTACAAACTGTACTGGACTTGAGACACCCTACGGCTGTGGGACTGTAGACTGGCCCTTCACTCTCTGGTTGAGATACAGTCCAGAGTGCACTGGCTTCCCTAAGGAAAACCCTATTCAGATGTGAGAATAGGTATTTCCTTATACTCAGGGTGCTCTCTGGACTGCACAGCTCCCAGTCCTTGGTTAAAGCAAAGACAGTGTCCCACTCCTCTTTGGGTTAAACCCCCCCCCCATTATTTTGCTAGAGGTCAACCTCTAGCAAAAGCAAGGCAAGGTGAGGACTCACAAGCAGAAGGAACTGATCTGGGTTTGATAGGAGGAGTTTTTGCCTACCTGCGGAGTTTCTGGGGCTTCCAGAAATGGACACATGGGAAGCAGTAATACCACCTGACTGGAGATATGCAGGCTGGGAGCTCCTTATCAAAAGATATGCCTCCAGTTTGTTCCCAACCCTCTAAGGGGAGACAGAAGATATCTTTTTTTCTCTCCCTCTCTCTCCTTTTGAGGGAAGATGGATGGCATTACTGCCAATAAATAATAATAATTAATCTGTCTTTTGGAAAGTTTTATCATCCAAGATGCAGCAAATAGTTACTTCAACATTTGCTGGCAAAGAGTTCTCAGAACTTCAAATTTTCTTTGTTGTCACTGCAGATTCTCCATTCTACTCAAGTTACAGATATGTGACCCTACCCAGCTCAGAACCATATACACTGCACACACAGAACATATGTACACTTGTTTGACTGGCCCATGAGCCCTTTTGCAGACATGAATTCCTGTCAAATAGCTTCTTGTCTCTTTTCTGTACCCTTTCCTTTTTCCCATCACCACAAGAGATGCAATGCTGCATTACACATTAAGCTGTGCAGTCATCAGAATTAGACAGCATCCAGACCCCTATTTTGACCTAATTGAACTACTGCTCTCAGGCATCCAGAAGCCTCAGAATTAGGCCAGGGCAGAGCCAACAGCAGCAGGAAGGGGATTCTTTCTATATCTGCTATGTCATGAGGGAGGATGAGCAAGATAATAAGGGATTTGGAGGCGCCCTACCATACTTCACAGCCTAAAGATAGAGCAATGATGATGGTGGGGTAGAGGGGATGATAGCTAGCTACAGGAGAGGGGCAAGAATCCAAATCTCCGAATGTCATCTTATTCTTCTATCAGTATTATTTATGCAGCTGAATAGAGTCAATTACAACATGAGTCATCCCCCAAAACACCAGGGTAACACACACACACACACACACCCCCAGACAGCCACACATGCACACTTTCACAGAAATCGGATTGAAAGCAGTCTGAAAGGAAACAAATGTGTTTTGAATTTTTTAAAACTCATCAGCGATGCTATAGTTCCTATGAATAGACTGATCTGAGTTTCTAAATATCTTTAACCTTCAAAAGATGATTAGTGAGTGATTTTTTGTTGTTGTTGCACAAATGGATACGTTTCCCAGTAAGTTTTGGAAAGAGGCTGGTAGTAGGTGCAATTAATTCAGCACATATCATTTAGTGCAGTCCTCACTTCTTTCACAGGAACCCTGGCCAACTGATCCAGGCAGAAGATTGGCTTTGGTTTTACAAGCAGCTGCTCATCTTCCCACTTAGCTGGAGGTAAGTTGTCACAGTAAGCAGCTGCTAAAAGAGTGGGCGGGAGACACCAATGAGCAGAAACAATGGTGATGATAAAAAAAATAAAGGAGCAGCAATCTCACTTGCTTCAAACAGATTGGGTTGTGTTACATCTCATTTCCCTAAAAAGAAATGGTGTGACCACAGGTTAGCCTTGAAATACACAAGCTCTTGGAAACTTACATAACTCAGACAAGCCAAAATGAAAACACAACAGAAAATAACTCTACTGCTGAGTTATTATTCTATCAGTTGGTGTTCTATGATGGTGGATTTTGCGTAGGGTTATTAAGTTAATGAATGCTGAGCGCAGATATATCCTCTTTGGATTCTGATTTGAATACACTAAGCCTGAACCCCCATTGCATAAACCAACTGTGGGTACAAGTATCCTCAGGCTCACAGCTAAGTAAACAAAAATGGGGAGGAAACCCAGAATTAGGCCTTGATCCTGCAAGCTGGATACACTCTATGTACTTGTGCAGAGCTCCATATAAAATCGGGGGGCGGGGGGGCTCTGTGAGGTCACAGGGATCTCCCATTTGGATTCACTTACAGGACTGGGCCCTTAGATGGGGAGACTGGGGTTGTTTCATGGTATAATTATGAAATAGGTACAGTTTCCTACTTTTTAGAAAAAAAATAAACTAAGAATTTAAGGGGAAAGAAGCACAGAAAAAGGAAGCCAACCCACTAATTATTTTGAATACATTGCCAGTGGCAAATTGCGTTTTATTAAAATATCAACATATGCACACCTAAAACCTAGGCTCCGGAAAAACAGCCCACTTTTTCCTCAGTTCATATTCTTCCCACCAGCACTCCCAATCCATTCTTTGGCCTCGAGCCCCAATAATGCAATACATCCGCTACCCCAAATTAATCAATTCTCTGAAACCCCAATCAACTGATACTCTATAAACATCCCCTCATAGAGTTTCTATCAAATTTCGGCCACACCCTTCATTTCCCCCTCACCTCTCCAGTCACTTCTCCTAACTCCCCTCCACTGTCTGTCCCCACAAGGGTCAATAGTCTGTCCCTTACATCAGTTAATATGCTGTAAACACCCCTCACCAACTGATTCCATTCTCACTAGAATACAGCTCCCCTCTCTCACTCCCCACCCTCCAAATCTGTACCCTGTAGGCCTTCCCCAAAAAACGGACACAATTTCATCTCCCCACCCCCAATTGATCGTCTGCCTCCACCTTCCTGTGAGTTAAACTGACTCTGTGTTCCCCTCTCCCAGCAAAACGGACCCTGAGTCATGTCCCACCCTCCCCACTGCAGCAAAACTGATTCTGTGCCTTCCTCCAATTTACCCACACAGTTTGTTCTCTCTCTTCCCATTAGAGGTCCTCGGCTACTGCTTCCTCCTTCCCCATGATGGGTCCGTGTCATGTTGTGTGGGAAGAGGAACATGGCCTCAGACAGAATTAATAGCTTATCAATCCTGCACCTCCTGCAGAGTCCTTTGTGTGCTCACTGCACAGAGGGAGCAGCCATAGCTCTTCTTCATTCCTTCAACACCATGGCAAGACCCCAGCTGCCTAATGCTAAACAGGCTCAGCCAGGGAGACTGAGCACTGCCAACTGCAAGTGTTCAAAAATCATGTGATGGGCTTAAAAATCATGAGATTTGAACAAATATAATGAAACAGAGATTTTCATTTGCCTGCTGATTTTTGAGCCTTTAGGTGAAACCTGGGTTACACTTTCCAGCTTTTCTCTGCAGCCATGAGGGCTAGAAGCTAGTTTTTTCAAAAAAATTTTGAAAGCTCAGTTAAACATAAGTCCAGATATTGTCAGAGTTGGCAACACACAAGCGCTCCTCCAGGCGCTGTAGAACCCTATGCCACCGCCCTTAGCAATGGGCCTCCATATCCTACCGACAGTAAATGTGCCACCATTAAGTGCTAGCTGCAGGGGCTGCTTTACTTTGTGCTGTGCACCATCTCTCTCATCCTCCCAATGCTTAAATGTGGGATGCAACGGGTGATAAACCCCCAAATGAAAGACAAACGTTATTAATATAGGAAACATTTTGTGTATATGACTTTCTGTAATCTCAGTTTCCTGATACTCTAGTTCTGATGTAAACAATTTTGTGAATAAAGATGATGAACAGATACCAGATCTGTGTGAAATATAGGGAACTATGGGACTCAGATGAGTGACATTTCATGAAATAAAGAGTATTTGAGAGGTGTGCTGTGTAATATCATGGCATTTTCCATTGCATCTCGTAACAGACCAGCACCAGTTGGTGAACCAATAGTTCAGCTGTTCAGGTTCGATAATCAGGTAAGTTCTCAGATTCAAATCTTATCCCACTATTTCCAAAATAAAAATGGGAAAACCTGACAAAGCTTGGGATTTTGAAAAGCTCTCAATCTAATTTTTGACTTGGCAAACCTTGAACAAGTTTCAAACCTCTTTTTCTCTGTAATTAAAACTAATTTGTTTCAATGATTTTGTTTTTAAGAGAGATTCAATCAAAAACAGGCTTTGCTAGTTTAAGGGAAGTCTGTGCTCTCTCTTAGGAGCAGAAGAATTAATACTGAATTAATCTAAACTGGCACAACTAGGTGGCCTACATATAGAGTATGGATTGTATCCATTTTTATCATTAGATTGTTTCTCTTTTCCCTCCCTCTGATCCTCCCCCCCTCCCAACCGATTCTTCTCCATTCTACCACTGTTTTTCCATTTCATTTTTTTCACTGTGCCCCTTGTTTTCTCCACTAAGAGGAATGCAAACAATATAACAATGCTTACTTGCCAACATGACATGTGCCTTAGAAATATCAAAGATTGAATGTTTTGGTGTGCATTTCAAACTTGTACTGTTCAAATGAGTTTAAGAATAGCACAGGTTGCTCATCCTTGATCTAAGATTCTCTAGCTTGCAGCAGGAGTTCTCAAGATTTTTCATAATCTGGACAACACTTTAATAGACAGATGGATTTTGAGACAATTTCCCTTCCCCATTTACTGTCACACCAGGCACCTTACTCCTACTCAGTCTCTGAGGCAACTATAACAATTGCTGTCATGATAAAAGTAAGTAAGTATTTATGCATTTTATGGTGATAAAATGGTTTGTTTTCTCTGAAAAATTAACCACAGGGTCAACTTTAGCTCATTTCAACTCCTCTCTCCAACTGTTATTTATTATTTTTCTTAGGGTATATCTACACGAAAAAAACAAACCTAAAAAAAACAAAACAAAAAACCCCACAATCAAAAACAGCAGCGAGTCTCAGAGCCTGGGTCAGGCGTGTGCTATGGGGTTAAAAATACCAATGTATTCTCTCAGACTGGAGCCCAGGCCCTGAAAACTGGTGATGGGGGGAAAAGGTCTCAGAGTCCGAGATCCAGCCCCGAGCAAGAACATCTACACTGCTATTTTCAGCCCCATAGCTCAAGTCCCACAATCCCAATTCAGTTTACCCAGGCTCCGAAAATCACTGCTACATGTTTTCTTTTTTTTTTGCAGTGTAGACATACCCTTAGTTTAGAAGGCCCCAATGGAGGTCAGGGTTCCATTGTGCAGTGCTGTACAAAACACATAGCAAGATCCAGTCGTGGCTCCAAAGAGCTTCCCTTCTAAAGAGACATGGCAGACAAAGCATTGTTATAATTTTATTTTCCTTATTGCTTTTCCTTTCATTATACAATTTTACATAAGGGAAACTGAGGCAGGGACAGCAGAATCAGGGGGTGATGGGGCTGATCTAAATTTCCATCCCCAAGTGTCATTTTGCTATGCATTCTGGGAACCAGTGTACTCTGTAAACTGTGTGCACATGCAAGGGGTGGAGGCTAGAGAGGGGTCCTGGAGCGGCTGCCATGATGTCTGGGAAGAGGCTAGGGAGCAAGTAGCAATCAGGTTGTTTGGGCTGTGAGCAGATACACCAAGCAGCCAGCAAGAGACACAAAAACCACTGGGACCCTCCTTCCAGGCTGGAGCTGGCTACCACCCACCAAGCTGTGGTAGCTCCCTTCACTCCCCATGCACAAGACCCATCCTGCTTCCCCATTGAAAGCAACCTTCTGCTGCCTGAATCAAGGCATAGAGTGTTTAATTGACTTGCCCAAGGTCATATAGGAAGTCTGTGGCAGAGTCAAGAGCAGAACCCAGATTTCTCAAGTCCTAGTTTAATGCCTTAGCTCAAGACCATCTTTCTTCTCTCATGTTCCTTGCATGTGTTTCTCTGCTACAAGGCCCCCATCTTCCCTGGCCATGATAGATCTTCTTCATCTCCCTTGGACAGCCCTCTCCTGCTGGTCACTGGCAGCTTCACTAATAAAAATAGTCAAAACTGCTCTTTGGGACTAGAGTTATGTAGCAGCGACCCCAAGCAGAGATAGCCAGACACTAGGTCGTCTTCTTCATTTCCATTAGCTTATACAGGGAGGAAAACCAACCCCATCTAAATAGCCAGTTCTCTGCAGCCCTTTAGCCCACATTTCACCATTTGGGAAACGCTGGTCCTGAAAGAGGCCTGGAAATGTCATGACAAGCTGTGGTAGATTTCCAGTAAGTCCTGATTCCAACTTTTTCAGCCGAATAATGACAGTTGAGTTCTTGGTGTATTTTCTGCATATCTGAATAATAACCACACATAGAAGCTGGCTGCTAAATTTCCTTTTATTAATTCCTGCTAGCACACTAAAAAACAAAATCTCTTCATGTTTAAACAGCTTGAGATGGATTCTGAGCTCAGCAAACAAAACCAAACAAGTTAAGCAGACTTTTTACACACACCCAGCACCATAAAAAAAAAAAGGTTCAGTTCACATTTGGAGAATTTTTAGATATATAGTATATGGCCTAACAAATATCAATTGCTCAATGCCAAGTAAGGTATCTGTTCCTAAACACTATCAGATCTGAAACTTGACAGATATTTGGCCAAGAGCAGGTAATTTGAATTATACTGTACGTGGAGACTCTGAATCCATGGATAATTTATCACCTGTGCATCTGTATGATAAATAATAGCTTAGCAGTACTAGTTCCTCCTGCCACTTCAATTAAGGTTTATTTTCCCAAAATGTCCTCAATGCAAGTTCATGACAAGATCAGAGGGAGAAACTTTTTACTTACAAACTACATTTTAAAGAAAACAAAATCTGAGTATGCACATGCAAAAATGGAACCCTTTCAGAGTCTGGTTATTCAGTGTTGTGGGCATAGCAGAAAGGTTATTAGTCACTTTGGCGCAGATCCTCAGCTGGTGTAAGTTGTTAAATGTCAATAAGGATCTGCCTCCTTTAGTCATTATACACCATCTTTTTCGGAATCTGCAGTTCTATAATATCTACTTCCTCCTCCCTCTGTATTTTTAAAGCCTCTACATACTGAAAAAAATCAAACAGTTCTGAACTTCGAAATGCCTGGTGTATAACAAGCTCAAACGAGTGAAAGCAAAGCCTTGGAGGTCTGAAAGGGACGTTGAATTTCAAGCTGCTGAAATGTTTAAACTCTAAGCCAATACTTAGATCACTGAGAAATAGTTCCCAGGTCAACACAGCTCAAGCTGTTCAAACACCCACTAGGATATTTTGTTTCCCATCAGTGTGCAAACAGGAAGTTAAAATGGGGAAGTTGAATGAACCAGCTTCTATAGCACATAACAATCTTCATATGTAGAAAGCCCACAGAATCTTGCAGCCTGCCAAATACCAGTCCTTCCATTTTTTGTTTTGTATGGGCATTCATTTACAAAACACTGAAATGAATTTACTGTATAGTGCAGCAAATTATAATAATTGCAACAAACAGCTTCTGTGTTTTAATTTGCAGAAAGAACAGAACAAGTGAATGGCTGATCTTTGATAAGGAATAACACCTAATCATTTGACTGTTGTTAGGAGATGGGATTGAAAATAGTGTAGCTAGGCAAAGACATCTTATTTCTTGTATGATTCTGAGCTGTTGGCATGTATTTTGAAGGAATTCAGTGTGCATGAGAATTGACAGCTCTGAAGAACACATCTATCCACAGTCCAGGTAAAGCTAGACATCCACAGTATAAGCTTACCCCCACCATCCTGATATCATACCTCAACTCTGACCTGAAAGGGCAAGTGGAAAGTAGATTGGTCTGTGTCAGGGTCAGGTTCCATCAGCCAAAGAGATTTATTTTTGTTTGTCTAAAAAACAGAGGCGTTATTCTGGAGAAGTAAGAAATCTGCTCCCAAGGAAGGTGAGAACTTGTATGACTTAAGCCAAATTATATGGCTCCTTCTGGTCTATTTGAGAATACGGCTCCTGGGATGGGAGGGAACTTATAAATGTAACAGCATTTTATTTTATTTTAAATAATCCCCTTTTGCTTGGGATAAAGTAGGGACTTATGATTATGAAAGTATTAGCAGTTATAGGTTTCAGAGTAGCAGTCGTGTTAGTCTAGAACAGGAGTACTTGCGGCATCTTAGACACTAACAAATGTATTAGAGCATAAGCTTTCGTGGGCTACAGCCCACTTCATCGGATGCATAGATTGGAACATATAGTAAGAAGATAATAGTTCATCTTAACTAATTAGCCTCTCACAGTTTGTATGGCAACTTCCAACTTATCTGTATGTGTGTGTGTGTATATATATATCTTCTTACTATATGTTCCAGTCTATGCATCTGATGAAGTGGGCTGTAGCCCACAAAAGCTTAAGCTCTAATAAATTTGTTAGTCTCTTAGGTGCCGCAAGTACTCCTGTTCTTTTAGCAGTTATAATTATTGCAGCTATTGCACCATAATTACCCCTTAAAACAGTAATTGGTGCCCTGGGGTAGTAAAGACCCATTCTAGCTTTGTTATGAAATAATTTCCTCTGTCTCTTTTTATTCTGTCCAAGCATCACCCCATTCTGCTATCCATTTCTTGACAGGCTTGATTCCCCCATCTGCACTAAACCCCTGAGCTCTCCAACATGGGTGAAAAAAAAAAAAGATAGATAGAAGGGGTTGTTAAAGAAGGAGCCCCAGACGTTGCTTTATTTTTTATTTCAATTATGATAAGGTTGAAGGGAAGCTGGATTTTGTTTTGTAAGGAGGTAATAGGACATACATGTGTATATTGTTATTTGTATTACTTTTGTGCCTAGGAGTCTTAGTCATGGACCAGGACCCTCATTCTGCTAGGCATGGTATAAACACAACAAAAATGCTCCAGGCCCCAGAGAACTTACAATCTAAGTAAATCTCAAACTCTTATACAGTTTAGGATTGCATACTCAAACTCAGAGGACTGTTCCAGTAAGTGTTTGGAAAGGGAAAAGCCCACTCAAGAGAGGAGAGGTGAATTCTGCAAAATAGCACCACTTCTGTTGCAGACTTTTTTTTTTATTCAGTTACCAATGAAGCACTGGTTAGTGCAAACTGAGGAGGAGGAAGCTGCAGGAGTTGGGGTGCTCTGCAGTCCCTTGTCTGCTCATGTCTCTGTACAGAGTTCATCTGGGCAGCGTCCACGGACTCCTTGCATGAGGAGCAGTGGTCGCTGTTGGGATTTTCTGCTTGGTGTTCCCCTCTGGTTCCTTAATTTTCAACCATTGACCTCACTCCCATTCTTGTTTTCTCCTTTGTTGGCCCCTGTAATCAACTGGAGTCTGGACAGGACTAGACCTACCTGTACCCAGGGCCGTACCTAGGGGTGTGCGGGGCCTGGGACATAGGTACCGAGGTTCTATCTGCCGGGGGGCGCTCGTCCCAGCTCCACCCAGGCCCCGCCCCACTCCACCCCTTCCTCCCAAGACCCCACCCCGGCCCTGCCTTTTCCTGCTCAGCCACCATCCAGTTCCACCCCCTTCCCCACGTGGGCTGCACACTCGTTCCTCTCCACTCCCCACCAATGCCTCCAGACGTGGCAAAACAGCTGATCGCAGGTAAGCGCTGGGAGGAAGGGGGAGGCGCTGATCAGCGGGGCTCGCTGGCGGGCAGGAGGCACTAGGGGGAGGGAGATGTTGGAATGGGGGCTCCTCCTCGTCCTCCCCCACCCCTCCCACCTCACCTCCCCACTGGCCTCCTCACAAAGCGTGGGGCCCCCAAAGCATGAGGGGAGGGGAGCCGATTGATATAACTGCCTGAATCAGGGCTGAGTGAAAAAAATTGGCTGAGTCAATGGAACAGCAACACCTTAAAAGAAAGGAAAAAAAATATTAAAAATTCAACATGTGTATGTCAGACAGGGGTGTGGCACTGCAGTAAAAAAAAAATGTAATGAAAATTGCCACACATGTGGGGCTTGTTTTTCTAATAATGGTGTGAATGCAGGCTGGGTAAGAAGTTCCTGAATAGATTACTAAAGATAATACACATTCATATACTAATACACATTTTTAAGCCATAGGAAAAAATATCTACTCTCAAAATTACACTTGTACACACTAGCTCATCCTGAGAAAGCTGCAGTGCTATAATTAATGCTTGATTTTCAATTCTTATAATAAAGAGTATTTCTAAAGTTTGAAGACTGTTCTAGTATTTATTTCCACCTAGAAATACCCATGAGAATTTAATCCTAGAACTGCAAACAGTGCCAATTCCAGTTCTTGTTAGTTGCAATAGCAGTGTCTGTGTCTGAGAGAGAGAGAGAAGTGGTTTGTTTTTAATTTGGAACGTTATCCACTACAGACTGACCTGAGACCATCAACACATTTCAAGTATACCATCTAATGATTATTAGATGGTAACTTCTAACCAATGGGAACAGAGCAATTCACATGGAATCACAGCAATTCACATAAGCCCACATGCATCTTCATTAAGGTACTCAATCGTTTTGTTACTGGACTAAAATAAAACACCTATCTTATGCTATTTTACTTTGTTTCTTGCCAGTTGTTTCTCTTTAATGTTTGGAAGCAGCATTCTAACAAATTCCTTAAGTATTTGAATAGTTATTAGCAGCAAAATCAGAGAGACAAAAAGACATCGGAAGAAAACAGGAGAATATCACTGTTAAGCATATTGAAAAGTATAAACAGAGCACACTTTCTTTCTCTTTTTAGTTTGGTTGCAAGATGAAGGAAGGAAGGGAGGAAGGATGGACGGATGGAGTTAGTGAGTAGGAGGGTAATTGTGGACTGTGGATGTTTTCCTTAAGACACAGAGCTTGTATTTAAACACAAACTATTTTTATTTGAACATTACGTAACACAGCATTACTCACAGCCTGAAATGCCTACATCCTGCAGTCCAGAGCCCTGCCTTCCAACATGGAGGATGACCTTCAGTCTCTGCAACCGCCCCCCCATCCTTTCACAACAATGACAGCTACTCCTTACTATGGGACGTGTAAGAAAGAAAACACAATCCCATGTAATGAAAAAGGCCAAAGGAGAAGCAGAGGGAACTGACTAATGTGGCAGACCATGCGAGAGAAATAAAAGAATCCAAAGAGCCCATAATGTTTCTTCTGCTTTTAAAAAAAACCTCTGAATATAAAAGATTTATTCTCCATCAGGGTGCTATACAAAGCCATTAATGACTTACCTATGCCACAGAAGAGTGATGGGTGAGCCAATCTCCATAAAGCATTTGCTTATCAAAGTCTTTTGGAAAGTTTGTTCCTGTTTAGAATTATTGTCACCCTTTCTGAGTGAAAATAATTCTAAATCGCCCCCTCCTTTGTTAGTTGGATAGAAAAATAACTGCTCCAAAAACAGCACTTTGAAGAGATAGGTGAAGCTGCTGCAATGCACTTAGTGGATATCATGTTTGATTATAATCAAAGAAGACTCTTGCATAAAGTACATTAAGAGGTCAGAGGAGGACATTTCTTGCTACATTTTCAGATCCCTAAATCAAAAACACAATAACCCTTTTCTTCCCATTACGTAAGACTAACCCAGCATTATAATGGGTTCAGAAGTTAGTTCAAGTGAACACATCCTATTCCATGAACTCCCATATAGGCGTTGTCTCCTTTGACTCCCCATACACCAGATTTGAACCCACATATTCTGAAGTAAGAAGGCTAGCCGACGAATCAACTATTTCATTGACACCACTTCCACCACACATTCCCTAAAGAGGCAATTTCAATATGGTACCCCTCATGCTAAGAGAAGAATTGAACATTGCATAAATTCTGTGCAGGACTCACTCTCATTCTTCTATTGGGACTACAATGGATTGAAGATCAAATCAAAAGTATCTATCTTCATTATCCTCTCAATTCATTAAATAAATAAATAAAATAAAAAAAAAATATCACAGCCATACCTGTCCTCTTCCCCACCTTCCATAAAAACTACTACTAACCTGACATGCAGCTTGGACATTATGAGTTATGTGCAAATTAAAATTACATCATGGCCATCAGCCTTTGTCTCTCAGGTCTGATTTTTAGTGTAGTCTCCCATAAATTGAACACAAATTACATTTAAAAAGTTAGAGAATATTACCTTAGCCAGCATTTTGCTCATAACCTCCAAATTTGTTCTTAGAAGAACAGAACATTGCTTTGCTCCGTTTCTTAAGTATCTGTGCCTTAGGTTTAGCTTTAGCATATCAAATAAAAATAGCAAATATTAATGAGTTTTGCTAAACCAAGATGAACTACCACAGGATTTTCTCTCTTAAAGAGTTTTTCAAGTTTTGCTATACATGAAAGTTAGTTTTTTTAGCCAAATGCATGCATCACACCAAGAGGGAAGCTTCAAGTAAAAGGATACAGTTTATTACTTGGCAAAGGTTTTCACTAACCGAGTCAATTCCTTTTCACACAGCAGTTCTCACAATCATAACAGGTAGAGTTTGAGACAGAGGAGAAAAATGTACAAGAGAATACCGTAAAATGTTCACCAAAATTCTCTACAGGCCAAAACTTGAAGTCAACAGGAGCTTTTCCAGAGTAAGGACTAAATTCAGATTCCAGGATTTGGCAATATATGTTTTGAGATTAAAAAAAAAAAAATCTTTTAAAGGGGAAACCAAAAGACAGATAAACTGATAGATTAGGATGCAAATAATTAACAGGGGTAAAATAGGATATTAGTTTTTTTCCCATATAATTTTTCAGGCCCAGATTATCCCTTATGTAGGATACTGTAATCTCGCTTTATTTCCATTTGCTTATTCCTACCAAAAAAACAAATTTACCCCATTGAGGAATGAGTTCAATCTAAAGCTCATGGGTTTTCTGAAATCTGTGTAGATTTCCAGGGGACAAAGGCAATTCACACAGTGACTCTGTCTCAGTGCTGCTTCCTGTCCTCACAACCTCCATAGCCCCCTTAGGAGGCGTAATTTAATGGGCTACCCATTCTGGCTACTCCTTCTCATCTTCCCCATAAGGATGTTCAACAGCTCTGTGAGGTAAAAATAGATAAGTAATCTCTCATTGGTACCTCAGAGCAGCATCTGAGCATCTCACAGTTTTTAATATATTGATACTGATAACATCCCTGCAAGATAGGGAAGTGTTACCTGTATTTTACTGATGCACAAACAAGTGATTTGTCCAAGGTCACACGGGAAGTCTATGTCAAAGCAGGGGATTGAATGCAGGTCTTGAGTCCCAGGCCACTCTTACCTTTGGACCATGCTTTCTCTCTATCACCAAGATAATCATACTATCTTATATTTCTGTTTCTGATGCGGTTAAGAGTGATGATAGCATTCACGTGCTTTGTCTCCTCCCATTCCTATCCAATCACAACATTTTTGACATTAAGAAAAGAAACCAGTTCCAGAACAAAGCTTGCAAATACCCAATGTCCAGTCAAAAGTCATAAGTCATATGTAGTCTTATTAATATTATTGTACAGAATAAGTATATTAAAAAGGTAATAAAACACTTATTGTACTACTAAAGTATTGTAATTATAGTAGTACAAACATACTCAAACTGTATGTGCTGAAGTGTAAGGAGGGACTATAAGGAAGATATTTATATGGTATCACAGTTGTGGTAAATGGCCTAATTTTCAGCAGTTCTCCCTGGGTACAATACAGTACTCTAAAGATTCACATACACATTCAAAACACACTCATAAGAAGTTATGTAAACATTCCTCCCCCCCCCTTTTTTTTTTTTTAAAGAGACAGTGCACAGTTATATGTAGTACAGAAGAACTTCTCAGGTTCTTTTACAGCAGGGGTGGGCAAACTTTTTAGCCCGAGGGCCACATCTGGGTATGGAAATTGTATGGTGGGCCATGAATGCTCATGAAATTGGGGGCTGGGGTGCAGGAGGGGGTGAGGGCTCTGGCTGGGGATGCAGGCTCTGCAGTGGAGCTGGGGATGAGGGGTTGGGGGTGCAGGAGGGTGCTCCAGGCTGGGAATGAGGGGTTCAGAGGGCAGGAGGGGGATCAAGGCTGGGGCAGGGGATTGGGGCATGGGAGGAGGTCAGGGGTGCAGGCTCTGGACAGCGCTTACCTCAAGCACCTTCCAGAAGCAACGGCATGTCCCCCCTCTGGCTCCTATGTGGGGCGCAGCCAGGCAGCTCTGTGTGCTGCCCCATCTGCAGGCGCTGCCCCTGCAGCTCCCACTGGTTATAGTTCCCGGCCAATGGGAGCTGTGAGGGCGGCACTTGGGCAGGGGCAGCATCCGGAGCCCCCTGGCTGCCCTTATGTGTAGGAGCTTGAAGGGGGGCATGCTGCTGCTTCCAGGAGCTGCGCGGAGCGGGGCAAACCCCCAATCCCACTCCCTGACTGGAGCGCCGGAGCAGGGCAGGCACCGGACCTTGCTCCCCAGCGAGAGCTAGACGGCCAGATTAAAACATCAGGAGGGCGGGATGCGGCCCCGGAGCCGTAGTTTGTCCACCCCTGTTTTAGAGCAAGCTATATTTACATACTGAGCCAGACATTCACTTGAGTCTCAACATCGCCATCTCTTGGAGACTTGCTTTGATGCTTTAGTACATATGTTAAGTTTATGGCTACCAAATGTGAAGATATTTTTAAACAGTGTCATAAATATAAAGGGAAGGGTAAACCCCTTTAAAATACCTCCTGGCCAGAGGAAAAATCCTCTCACCTGTAAAGGGTTAAGAAGCTAAAGGTAACCTCGCTGGCACCTGACCAAAATGACCAATGAGGAGACAAGATACTTTCAAAAGCTGGGAGGAGGGAAAGAAACAAAGGGTCTGTGTCTGTCTATATGCTGCTTTTGCTGGGGATAGACCAGGAACGGAGTCTTAGAACTTTAATAAGTAATCTAGCTAGGTATGTGTTAGATTATGATTTCTTTAAATGGCTGAGAAAAGAATTGTGCTGAATAGAATGACTATTTCTGTCTGTGTGTCTTTTTTGTAACTTAAGGTTTTGCCTAGAGGGATTCTCTATGTTTTGAATCTAATTACCCTGTAAGGTATCTACCATCCTGATTTTACAGAGGTGATTCCTTTACTTCTATTTCTACTAAAAGTCTTCTTGTAAGAAAACGGAATGCTTTTTCATTGTTCTCAGATCCAAGGGTTTGGGTCTGTGGTCACGTATGCAAATTGGTGAGGATTTTTACCAAACCTTTCCCAGGAAGTGGGGTGCAAGGGTTGGGTAGGATTTTGGGGGGGAAAGACGTGTCCAAACTACATTTCCCAGTAAACCCAGTTAGAGTTTGGTGGTGGCAGTGGATATTCCAAGGACAAAGGATAAAATTAATTTGTACCCTGGGGAAGTTTTAACCTAAGCTGGTAAAAGTAAGCTTAGGAGGTTTTCATGCAGGTCCCCACATCTGTACCCTAGAGTTCAGAGTGGGGGAGGAACCTTGACAAACAGTAAGGAAGGGCACACTGGTTAGACAGAGAGAACATATGGACAGTGGAGCAGCCTACGAAGGGTGGTGCCCCCCACAGATATTTAGGAACCTGTTAGAAAGGACACTTGAAAAAAGATACAGTAATAAGAAGTCCTGTAAATTGCAGGATCAGACTGAATGACTCAAGCCATATTTAATGCCCCTCAATATGAATTACAAAGCTTCATGCTACTGGTTAGGCGTAGGCCTGATTTCCTACTGCATTACTGCAGTTTTCCCACTAGCATATCCCCCTTAGTAATTAAAAGATTTGGAAGTGTTGAGACACTTTTTGTGTTTCTAAAGCTTGTGTTCTGAGTAGCATGGGCAATCAGAGGGTCTCAGAAACATGGACGAAAAACTACCAAGATTTTCCAAATGACTAGGAATTTTGGATGCATGGATACTCTCTGCAAATCAGGTCCCTTTAAGGTGTCTCACATTGTGCAGCCAAAAATGGAGGCACTAAAAATAACAGTTACTTTTGAAAACTGTGGGGGAGGGGACGGGGGGAGATGGAGACAGACAATGACAATGATACCTAAAATCATCATTAGTGGAGGGCATAGATCTGAATTGTTAAAGAAGATGTGTTGGAACAAGAATTCTTTTCTAACCAAGAAAGTGACAGGATAAGGGAGACAGTCAAAAGGGATATTCAGTTATAGCTTTTGGGGAATGTAATAACCACAATCAATGCTGAAACCTCAGCAGTTTATGATGCTTTCCAATGATAGAGCGGAGGTTAGATTCTGTCTTCTCTACACTTCCCTGGAGTCTGGACAACAGGAGTGTAAACATCAGTCTGCACCAAAACGCTGCACAGCAACTACCCAGTGTGGACACTGCGTTCTCATTAATTTAGTCCTGTTTGAAGAGGACTACATTGATATGAACTAGGAACCTTTTAGTTTGTGCCCACATGGGGGAGTTGCAGTGCAGCACTTTGGTGCGCACTGATACTCACACCTCCAGAGTCCAAACCACAAGGTGGTATAGACATTCACCTAGGTAATGTAAATTGGTGTCGTTCTCTGTTGAATTCAATGGAGCTGCACAGTTTACAGCAGCTGAGGATATGTCCCTAGATTTTGGGGGTCATTTCTAAATCAGTTTTATGTAAAAAAAATAATAAATGGCTTTTTTAGGCCAAATAAACCAATAACATGCTATAAATACAGTAAATTTCCATATATATCATAATACATTTGATTCTATATTTTACAATACAATGTAAATGTAAAATCTAATTATGCAATTGCATTTTTGGCACTGTCATTGTTGCAAATTGGCATATATAGAGAGTACAAAAAAATCTGTATTCAGAATGCAGACTTCTAAAGCTTTTAAATAAAATTTACTGCATTTTTTTAATTTTGAAATTGAAATTTCAAGTGTCGTTCATAATCCTAAATTCAGATTAATTAGAAAAAAACTTTTAATCATTTTAAAACCTCTTTTAATAATAAAAATGACTAACTAGAAGAGCTGTGTGTGGCTTGAAAGCTTCTCTCTCACCAACAGAAGTTGGTCCAATAAAAGATATTACATCATCCACCTTTTCTTTCTAACTAGATTTCTAGACAAGTTTCTAATAGTCGATGACTGTGAAATGTAGCATTTACCATGACTAATGTGTGAAATCTGTCATCTTTCTCCCGTATTTAGACAGGGCCCTAATATGAGTGACAGAAAGTTTGAATATGACATGATATCATTATTATTTTACTTTTATTATTGGAATTATATTTATCATTAGATTGTATTAAATACATGTATATACACACACAATATCACCACCGATTTTATTAGACTTTCAAATATATGTTTGTACAATTACTAGGAACATAGTTTAATTCTGGAATTATCTCAGTTAATACAATACTAATATGAAAGTTGGGGTCAAATATAGAATGGAAGGGGACAACAATAGGACTCCTTAGCCTCTGAGAAAATTGAAGAGTTTTAGATGCTTTGGTTAAGTTTTTCCCTTCCAACCGAGAGCCATTTTACTTCTAGACTATGAGATTAAAGTTCGAAATCGACAAAGCATTTGATCTGAATTAAATTCAGGGTAGGACTGAGGAGGGAGGATGTTGTGTCAGAAGGCAACCTTACGGGACCAGCTGGTAAGCTAGTGAGCTTTTGGTTTTGTTGAAGCCAGAAAATAAGCTTTTTGTGGCTTTGAATTAAAATAATAAGGGCAGGTTTGGATCCAAAGATTCAACTTGAAAACTCACTCCCAATTATGACATTTTGAGAGAGGTAAAATCTAGCTCCTGGCTTTGGCCCATCTCTAATTAAAATAGAGCAAGTGAAGAAAATTGCCTAAGAACAGGAAGATACAAATGTACCTGTCTGTCTGCTCTCTTGTCTTTTTCTTGATTTTTTTGTTTCATAGCTTTCCTACTTAGATCAATGTTGCTGTTCCTGGCAGGCCCTCCTTTCTCACCATGAAGAATTGCCTCGTCCTGATCCAGCACTTCATTCAGTGACTGACAGGCTGAGCTATTTCTAGCAGGGACAATCAGCACTGTATCAGAAACTTCAGAATTTTTTTTTTTATATATAACATGTGGTTTGAATTTAATAGCAAAAAGGGATTCTTCAGCAAGAATTAGGCTTCATGAAGAGAGATCCTGATTCAGTAACCTCATAAAAAAAATGGCTAAGTGCCAGATATTTCCTTTATACTTTTACGCAATCTCCCCCAATCACACAGGCCTACATGAATTCATATTTTACATATAACACTGTTAATGGACGATTTCAGCAATCATGGTCAGTGGTCCATCTGAAACCCTTACAGAAATGATCTTCACCTGGCTGATTGATACTGTATAGTAGACAGTATTAAAAATAAACCACAAAAGGCCTTATGGCCAGATTGTACCTAGAAATGCATGGATGGACGACGATTCAGGAGTGAAAGGATTGCTCCTCACTAGCACTGACATTTGTACTAGCCTCCTCAAATGGGCTGAGGTGAAGCTGAGGTAAAACCCTATCCTCTTCTCTGTACTTGCCGGCGAAGGTATCTCTACCTGTAAGACTGCATCCTGCACCATTCAAAAGATATAGGAATGGCTATGACCAAGCCTACGTCAAGAGACATTGTGCCTGCCTTAAGCGTGATATTTTTGGAAGTTCCTGCAAATGTGATTCAGCACCCCCTGCTGAAGCACAGTATATTAAAATTGCAAAAAATACCCAAGAATGAATGCACATTCCTCAAAAGCCTGTCATATTAAGGACTCCTCTCCTTCCCACTGCCTTACAGAAGTGGGCACAACATTTGATCCTCGCTATTGGGTTATATTACTTCCTTTCAAACATTTGTAAACCACAGCTGCAGAAGAGAGATGATGATAAATCAGGATAAATCCCTGTATGTGGGGAGGTAAAAAAAATGGGACCTTACTTCTTTCTAAAAGTCACTGTGGACCAGACTTGAGGTTATGAATAAAATGGGTTGCATGCACTAGCTCAACCATTCTACTAAAAATAAGTTAGGGCTCTCCAAAGATAAAAAGAGCCCGGAATGATCAAATTCAGTAATCTTTAAACTGATTGAGGACATTAAGGTACTAGTACCTATGAATCATAATGAAAATTGTTAAAGGACATAAGGACACAAGGAATTGCTGGACAGGAAGAAACCACTTTTCTCAACCAACCTGTCCACTGCTTTGTCACCGTTCCCTTCAATCGCCTCCCTTTCCATAAAAATGTCAAACTGTCTCTTACATTTATTTATACTCTTTGCAGTCGCCAATTTGGCAACTTGTTGTATATACTTACTACTCTGGAATTATTAAATAATTCTGCCTGAATTCCTGGTGTTTACAATGAAATTACTAACATGTAGTCTCTATTTCTAAACCCCCAAACTGTGTGAACAGTTATTTTGTTTTATCTAATGAAACTCCTCCTCCAGTGTAACATCTACTAAGTTACCTCAACATTCTCTTCAATAAGAAGATGTTTCTCAGTGAATAACTTCTCGGCTTTTCCTGACAACAAATACTCTTAAAACTTGGAATCATTCTAGTTGTTTCCCAAAGTCCAGTCTTCATGGTAATGATATTCTTCTAAAATGGTGACTACAACTGAATACAGTATTATAGAGGAAGTCTAATGTTTTATACAATATTTTCTATTGATCTGTATTCTATTCCACTGTTGATGATGCATCTTAGAAGAATTCTCTTTACCTTTTCACTGCTGAACAACAGCCTGTGCTGATGACTTCAAGGTTTTTCTCTACAATAGCCCTTAAATCCCTTTCCAGGTCAGTATGCGGCACGATTGACTTTCCTATTTAATGTGTGGTTTTGGTTCATTGACCACAGATTATTTTACATTTGTACATTAAACCACCTTTTTCCAGTTACTGACTCAGTAAATATCAGGTGGTATTATTTATTTACTATATCTTTCTCAATTTAAAAAAAACAACAACAAAAAAATGAGGAGTCCTTGTGGCACCTTAGAGAGTAACACATTTATTTGGGCTCCCAAATAGATGTGTTAGTCTCTAAGGTGCCACAAGGACTCCTCGTTGTTTTTGCTGATACAGACTAACGCGGCTACCACTGTGAAACCTTTCTCAATTTAGACATTATCTGAGATTTTACATTTCATTTGGTCATCCAAATACATTCTATATTCTTATTTGTGTGTTTATAGTAGCACCCACAGCTAGGCACATTCCACACATTCCAGGAGGGATGAACCCAAGAAATTAACAATGTATTGACAGACAGGTAGACAAAGGTTAGGGCAGGGGTGGCCAACCTGTGGCTCCAGAGCCACATGCAGCTATTCAGAAGTTAATATGTGGCTCCTTGTATAGGCACTGATTCTGGGGCTGGAGCTGCAGGCGTCAACTTTCCTGTGTGCCGGGGGTGCTCACTGCTCAACCCCTGGCTCTGCCACAGGCCCTGCCCCCACTCCACCCCTTCCTGCCCCGTCCCCTAAGCCTGCCATATCCTTGCTCCTCTCCCCATCCCCATCCCCCCGTACCTCCTGCATGCCACAAAACAGCTGATCAGCAGGGCTGCCAGTGGGCGGAGGCACTGGGAGCGGGTTGGGAGGAGCTGATGGAGGCCTGCTGACGTATTACTGTGGCTCTTTGGCAATGTATATTGGTAAATTCTGGCTCCTTCTCAGACTCAGGTTGGCTACCCCTGGTTAGGGGAAGACCAAAAAAAAAAAAAAAAGTATTATTATATAAGTCAGCTAGATTCATTGCAGGCACCTTGGAAATAGTTTTACAAGGAAAAAGGATATGAAAATGAATATGAGAATACACAGACAATTTGTGTCATTACATAAGTTTCTTTGCTGAATTATGCACCTTTTCACAAATTCTAATTTTTTGAAAGTCTAATTCCAAATTCACTGCCTCTGTAAGTAGGTACACCTTTACTGGGCCAAAGTATGCAATTTCCACTTATCACTTGAAAATAGCCCCCCTTACTCATTTGTGATAGCACTATTTAGAGATTACAAGAAAGTTATGATTTCCTCTGAAAATAATGAGGCCTATACCTTCTCATTTATTTAATATTTGTATTACAATTGTACTTAACCAGAACTGGAGTCCCTCTGTGCTAGGCAAGGTATAGACATACATGAAGATATCACACTGACCCTAGGTGCTTGAAATCTTGTTAGCCCTGTTTAGCCAAAATATTCTTTTCATTGAATTTCCTAGTGACCAGATATGCTGTGTCTATCGACATCTGCTTCCATTTTAGTATTTGAATTATCCTCTTAGCCTATCTCACCTTCATGATGATGCTACTTCATCACTTATTTATTCCATTTCCTTCATCTTCAACAACTAACCTGTGCTTCTCACTTCCTATCCAAACCTACTTCAGAAGTGCATTCCAGCTTCCTGATCAGCCCACCCAATCAACTGTTGTTTTCAAATGACACCAAACTGTTTTCAATACCAGAATGTCAAGATGTGACCAAGAATGCCAAGATGTTTTGCTGTATGCATAGGTACCATATTGCACCCATGCTTTGCCTTACTGCATTACAGATGTTACAGGAACTGAGTATTTTGTCATAACCACATTTTAAACTATGCTTGGACACTCTCCTCAGATGGCCAGTAGGGAATTTTCTTTGCAAGTACTGTGCTTTTTGGGAAACAGGAAACTGTCTGTTGTCCAACAAAAAAAGGAGATGGCAGTCGGAAAATCCTAACAAACTTTAATAAGGCTCTGGAATATAGTCTCAAATCACAGAAAGAACATTGTGTTGGTGAAGAACTCCTATTTCCTAATTAAATCATTATAACAAGAGATTGGGAGAAACAAAGATTTTGTATACAATCATATGAGCAATAGTTCTGTTCTGATGCTGATAAACATCATGTACCACAGTTGGCCACCTCCCACGCACTCCCTTTGTAGATGGGGTGGCTCTGTATCACCCTGCCTCAGATTCCCTTCTTCCTGGGCTCCGCCATAAACTTCACACACAGGTTTTTGTGTGTTCAAACACCCCATCTTAGGATCTGAGTTTATTGATACCAATCAAAGTCACAAACAAAACACAGAGTCCTAAAACAAAGTCTACAAAGTCCAATTCAGTTCCCTGCAGGCCACTACTAACCTTACTTTCCGGAGTTTTGCAGCCTCTGGTATCTCAGTCTCTTCTACAGCCTGTTGTAGCTTCCTCTAATGCTGTTAACAGAGACCAGGTGCCTTCAATCAGACCCAACCACAAGGCTGTTAATAAGGAAGAGTTGGGCTATACCATTTCCCTCTGAAAGGACCCAGTTCAACCTGTGACACAGCATTTCATGGTCATAGAGATGAAAGCCCTGTTTCAGCCAATGTCTCAGCTACAAAACAGGGACTCCTGCATGCAATTTCTCACACATTTGTTGTACAGTAATATTAAATCACTCCTGTGTCTGGAAGAGGCATAGAAGAGAAGGTATTGACTGACCTGAAGCCACAGAGCTGGATCTCAGAGGGCTTGTGGGTTTGAGTTCTGAACAATGAATGGATCCTTTTCTGGAGCTCAGGCACTAATTCACAGTTTGTACCCAGTTGTTCTGTATGGCCATTATGGAAGTCAGTATCTAAAGTTTGTGATCAGTAAGTCTAGTGAGGCTCCTTCAATTCATAACTGTTGGGGTAAAGAAAAAACCCAAACATTCATCAATAACTCATCCAAAATAGTGAACTGACTGAATCATAATGTCAAGAGTTCTTCTGGTGACAAAGAAAGTCAATCACTCTGCAGCTTTACTGACACTCAATGGGTTGATTGACATGATACTGTCATTATTTTACATCATATTTTGAATACTCTGTGGAACATAAAAGGATATGCAAATATTCTCCTTTATGCTTTACAGGATACAGCATTTATCAACCTAATGCTCTAGCCAAAATCAGCAAATGGATGAAGAGCAGCTGGCTAAAGCTGAACCCAGGCAAGTTGATGCTGGTAGGAAAAAGGAAGCCCTTAAAAGGACTTCCTTCCTCAATAACATCCTACCTTCCCCCTCTCCTGAAAACCTCAGCCATTAAATTCCACTATAATCAAAGTTCTGGCTATTTTATAGGGCTCTTATCCATCTAACAACATTTCCTAATCCACTTTTTCTAACTGTCCCATGAAAATACAGCAAGACACTGAAATAACCCAACTTCTTTAAGGAGTATTTTCCCTCATTGTGTGCATACCTTCTATTAACATTAACATATCTGCACTGAAAAGAAAATATATCCCTTTATTGTCTGTAACAACCATCTATACTGTCATTGTTCTGTCATCCAATTTCTCATTCCAGTCTAATTATCGTTAGTATTACCAATTTCCTATTCTTAGTTTAGTTTGTCTGTTCTTTTCTGTATGCTCTTTCCTGGTGCTTTAAATCCCCAGACGTTTTTCTGGTTCAACAATATGCATTGTTGTAATAATTTATCCTTGAAGACATGTAACTCCCACTGAGCGCACTAATCACATGGACTCCTAGCTTTATACAAAACGTATTTAGCTTTCCTCACTTAGTCCTTCTTTGCTTTACCTTTACACAACATCCTGCAATGTTAATCCTGTTACAATGGGAGAGACAGATGTTATTGAAATGATGTATTTCATCTGTGCATCTGAATCAACCTCTATATGGAGTTAAATAATGGATAAAGTACCTTATCTTAGAAGTTCCCTGTAAAGCTGTACTTGATGCACAAGACCCCATAAACCCCTACATATGGCTGGGAAACTCCATTAATTTTAATTTGCAAATTTTTCTCTTCACTCTTCTGTTGGGTTGTGTTCTCCCCCCATATACACCTTACTTCTATGGGCCCAAAATTGTGACTCCATAGAGATCTTGATAGATTTGAGGGAAGCTGCTAGAGTCACAAGCTATGCATAGGCAATCTGGCACTTCTGAAGTCAGCCCTACCCGACTCTCCCCTCAGCTTGAGGACAGCATGGTTCCAAATACCACTGTTCCTGGAATCCCCTCTTTTCCCACCTTTGCTGGAAGATGCTGCACTCCATGAAAGAGGAATCTATGAAAGCTGACATTGATTCAGTCAGCATTATCGTCATCAGATGGGCTATGGGTTTGTGAGAAGGGGAGAACAATGCTACCAGAGAGTGGCTTTCCCACTGACTATGCTTCCATTCACTTCCACCAGATTCAGAGCCCCAGATTCATCCTGACACAAAATGTTTCATTTTGTTTTTGAGTATTTTAAACATATTTTTAAAATATAAATAAAATTAAAGGAATTTCCAAACAAAATGTCATTTTGAATGAAAAATGTTAACATTTTGTTTAAAAGATGTCAATATGAAACATTTCAATTTTCTTTATAAGAATTTTTTTAAAAGCAAAACAAGTCAACAAAATCTACATCACTTCACAAAATATTTTGGTGTCATCAAGTCTGTATTTTTTGCTGCACAAAGTTTTGGTTGAAAAATTTTGCCCAGCTCTCTTAAGAGGTTTCTAAGAGCTCAGGTAAGAAGGAAGTATACTGCAGAGCCACTGTCCCCACTACTGTTCCTCTCCAGCTAGAATTGTCAAGTTTCTATTCCCCTCCTATGTTCAATCTAGCAAAGGGGAAATTTAAAAACAAACAAATAGCTTTTCAGATGTCAACAGCCACAAACACAGTGGGCAGATAAATAATTCAGATACATGGAGGGCAAATAATTTGCCTGAGAGGCACTATCATCTAATTGATTATGCATATGTTTGAGGGTCAGGAGTCCTGGCTTCTAAAATTTCTGATTCTGACACAATTTGTTATGTGACTTTGAGCATGCCACTTAATTAGGTCTTAGTTTCTGCCTCTGTAAAATGTGTTCCAATGCTATCCTAAAAAGGAGACATCATTAAATAATGTAAATGTGATAGTCTCCATTTTAGCTGACACCAGGAATTGGATTTGGGACCAACAGAGCTAAAAGCATGAGTCACTACAGCCTGAGTTAAAGAGTCAGGCTCTGTAGCTGGGATCAGGCACAAAGGAGCACACATAACATACGCTCACCAGTTCATTACATAAATGCAAATTATTGTGAAAATCAAGCACTGGCAGTTGAACTCAGGATTTGCAGGAACTGATTTGAAGCATTTATTCATTTCTCTAGGTGAGGTGACACTGACGGAGTACTACCACTACCATTGGGAGCTTTTTCAAAACTCAGAAATTCAAATATTTACATTAAAGTTGCTTTTTGAGTTTTCACATATTTTACTGTGAATTATTTTCAGTCTCTCAAAATTTCACAGGAGGACTACATTTGAGAGGTATGAAACCATTCAGAATGCACTGGGGAAACATTTTGCACCATTTGGTGAAAATCCATCTCCATGTTCACACTACCCTGGAAACACCTTAATGAGAAATCAGAGTTTCAAAGTTAGTTATAAAAGGAACAATTTCTCAGTGCTATAGATTAAACAAATGCATCCAAGATCTGCTGGCAATAAGGGGGGCCCTTTGCTCAAATATTACCTGGAGGGAACTGACGAATGCTGGATTCAAGTAATAGAGTAAAATCTATAAATTACCATTTGTGCTTTGAGATCCTTGTTATGATGCAAAGATAAAATCTAGGTGTGGGGATGTTTGAAGGGGAAATCCAATGAGAGAAAATGCTATTTCTTGTTCTGCTCTTTTACAAAATCCTCAGAGAAGATGAAAGCTCATGGAAACTGGCTCTTAGTACATCAGAAAATATGATCACTAAGTGTACAGTCACCAGGGAAGGTTGACACTGAGCTATCTTTCCTGAAATGGAATTAATCTAGCACCTGACATTTCCACATATTTGAGTTTTTGGTATACGTGAGCAACCAGGCTGGTCAAATATTTCATTACCTTGACCAACCCTGAGAAAATCATATTGTGCAGATTCCAGCTATGTATGAGATAACACACAGTGTGTGTGTCTGTATGTCTGAGCATGCAGGTGTGGGAGTTAAGGGAGTGCAATTTCATTCCTTAAATCCTTCATTCTTCTTCAGAATAAGAATCTCTAGATAATGGTATCACAGTGGTGGATAAGGTGGAGCACAGAGGGCTGCTTGCTGCTTTCTTCCAGCGAATGAATAGTCATTACTTATAGTGCTGTTTGCCATCAGAGAACAAACAGACAGGCATGCAAACCAGTAAGCTGTTCTGACCTTCTACTCTTTGGTCCCCAGGGAGGCCTTTTTTTAAGGGAAATCATTGATTTTTTTATATCAGAGAGATACATATCACATCTAGTAGTAAATTGCCCATGATTCCCTGTATTATGGTCCCCAGGGAGTCTTCTGTAAGGGGAAACCTTATGATTTTGACTTTTCAGGTGTGGATTTGCCCTTAAATTATCTCTTTTATAGTCTTAGTCCACACAGCATCAATAACAGGGGGAAAAACAGAAAAGAAAAAGATTAAGTAGAAATTTAACTTGGCAACATTTTTTACGCTTCACTTCCACACAGCTGAGAAAGATGTACCGGTAGTATAGCTAATGAACAATCTGCTTTAAATATCACTATGATCCATGGTTTCTAACGTATATGGACCAAAATCCAGTCCTTTTTCTTCAGCTCTATCTCTTCAAACCCCTAACAGCCATCATGGGCCACCTGAACCAGTGCTGCCAAAGAGGGTCAGATGCCAGAACAATGCATAACAGTCTACGTTCTCTTCATGGTGTGAAGGTAGACTCCCTGAGAGCTTGCTGCACTAAAGCATGCAAGATTTTTTGAAAGGGCAATGCGGGAGTATGGTACAGGATACAGTCTGGGACTGAGACCACCAAGCAGCACCACAGGAAGTTAGGCGACTTCTGATCAGATTACAGAGAGACTGGGGAGATGTCAAGGTAGGACACGGACTGGAGTGCCATGGAAGGTTACCTGAGGGGATTGGAGGATCAGCAACAATCGTTGCATGGGGCCTTTGGCCAGTGTTCTCTCAGAGGACAGCTCAAGTTAGCAAACAGAGAGGCAAGCTATCTCATGGTCTGCCCTATATCTCCAGGTGAGGTGGCTGCCTCACTGTCTGTCACAGCCAAGACATGACTCACGAGGGTGCCCAAGCAAGGATCTATCAAGATTAACAGCAAGTTAATTCTCTGTTGAAGACAAACCCTGTGTGGCTCCATTGCCCATTCCTCCCCATGCTTGTTTTGGAGGAGGCAAAAGGAATCAGGGAGGCATGAAGATGCATCAGCAAGTGTGGTATGTTTTCATTATCTTTCTTGGCCCTGTGCAGAAGAATTCCTCTCCTTTTTAGCTCCAGCAGAGATATCAATGGCCCATTATTTTGAACATTGCTGCAGCCAGACTTTGACATTCTGTGTTGTGGGGGAGGAGAGGGAGGGAGAGGATTCTCATGAAAACAAAGTGTGAGCAAAGGAGTTATGTTTAGATTTGAGTTCTCTCTCACCTCAGCTAATCCAGGTCATTTTCAGCCCTGTCAAAAACCAACCCTAAAATCCAGGCAAAGTCTTCCCCTACTCTGTTTTTAATGTTGTGATTTGGAATACTTACTGAAGACAAACTGTGGAATCTAATAATCTTTAGTCCTAGGAAATTTTACCTACAATTGGACTGTGAATAAGAAAGATGTGGAGCACAATTACTCCAGGGAAAGGGAGGGAGAGAAGTTTTAAGATGGGAGAGATATACAAAGGGGAGAGAAAACAAATATTGAAATTAGCTTCAGGAAGGAAAACAAAGCAGAAAAAAAAAAAGCTACCAGCAACACTCTCTATTGCTATTTTCTTTTTGCCTCCCACATTCCAGAAGTCTTTGATTAATGACAAATGGTGCAGATGACAAATAATTTGCTTCTACTTAACTGCCAACATTTTTATTTTTATTTTAAATATTCATAAATGAATTTAATGCTCATGAATGTGGGAAACTAATAACATTAGCCTGAGCCAGACATAGCTTAGGTAGGCATTGCGCAAGATTTTCCACACAGCTCTGCCAGTACAACTAAATCTTCATCTTTAACACCCCTACTAATACTCCAGTCCTAGGCCTTTTCTTTTGTGCAGACCAATGAGTAGTGGTTTTGTAAGGTGGTCAGATTAGAATGGTGTCATTTTCATTCACATCCTAAAATATTATTTAAACCCAGGAAAACAGAGGTGAATGGCTCTTGGGAGTGCTCCTCCTCCTCCCCACTATTTTATGTGGGCCTTCTAGCATCCTGTACTCAAGACCAGGTTGTGCTTTGTCCTTATGTGTGTGCAAAAGCAGGACAACCATGCAAGAAGCCTGTAATCTTCCTCCCCAAAGGAAGGGTTGGACAATTGTTGTTTGTTGTCCCTTGAATGCAGTTTGCTCCAAACTATTAGCAATATCATAAAGGCAAAGTGGGGATGAGGTAGACAGTGATCCTAACTGCTCTCTACAGTGGCCAGAGTTTTGCAGTCTCAGTTGAGCAGAAAGGAGCACATGTTGCACTGTTTGAGTGGGCAGTCTCAGCTGGGCTACGCAGCTCCGTGCTGTCCTCACAGAGGGCTGTATCTTCAAGGCAGAATTCAGCCTATTGCAGCATTGTGTTTTCCTGGGACTATCAGTGGAGTAGGATTATATATACATGTCTATGGATGCTATTTGGTTCTCCTACCTTTAGTAATACATTACTTTATATGGGAGCCCAAAAAATTCTTCTTCCCATGTGTCCTGAGTGCTGATCCAATGAAATGCAGCAGATCTCTTTTATGTTCTGGCAGCTGAGAGTACATCAAGAGTCTGACATAAAGGCAACATTTTAAGTGACTATCTGGACCAGCAGGCAGGTTAGAACACTTGAATCTGTTATGAAGCTATCTTAAAGATAGAGGAACCAGATGGATGTTGATGAAAAAGAGAGGGAAATTTGAGTGGATTCTCAAAGGACCATGAAGGATTCTGACACCGGCGTAACTTCAAACTCCATACAGACCCCTACATCTTAAACTTTTTGGCTATTTATATATCTCTCTCTACTTCTTCAGACTGTTAATGACTGAGAAAGAAAACAAACAAGGATATCTTATATATCAGAGGCTGTACAGACAAACCAGTGTCACTATTGCACAACCAATGAAAAATAAATACAACAAGCTCTGAACGGTAGCCAAACCAAAGTCTGCACACCTGGCTCCCATTTGTTATAAGTTTGAAACTAAAAACAAAGAGTCTTGACTTACAACTGAAAATTTTGTGTCTGACCCCAGAAGCACAACTTGACAGCAGCTGAGCTGAGGAAAACAAAAGCAACCTGAAAAGATCAATGTAATCTGCTTCTTCCTCTTCAGGGTCTCCCTCTCCTGACTCCTGAACTCAATGCCAATGTTTTAAACAAAAACCAGCATAAAATAGAAAATATGACAGTAACAAAACCGTTGAGCTGCTTCTATCCACCCACATGTGTGTAGTGATAAAACCAAAATATGACAGAACATTTCCTCTTGGCAGGGCAATGTAGCTTTCTCGTCCTGGGGTATCACAGTCCCACAAAGCATTTTTTTCGGTTGTGTTATTTTTTCCCCAAGCCACTTAAACAAATCCCAAAGGACTCAGCCGTGCTATTCAGGCATAGTCCTTTCTTGTGGGTGGTGTGAGCCTGAGCTGCACCAGACGGGGGGAGAGGCACTGAAAGGTATTCACAAAGCACACATGGGAGCTCATCATCCCTCCTGAACAGCATATTTCCCTTTTCCTAAGGCCAACATGCTCTGCCTATTCTTTACCCTCACCTTCCCTCCTTGGGTCACAATGTGCCATGGAGGGAAGTGAGGGTGCAGTCTCTGAGCACCTCTGAGTGCAAGGACTTCAACCCTGCCCAACCCTTTTATAGGTCATGTTAGAGGAAGGAGGCTCCCTACTCCTCCTCCCATCAGCCAGGGATTCTGTGTATCGTGAGAGTGCTGAAAGCCACTGAACCAAACTGTAAACCCTGTATATAATGGAAACCACTTCAAACGAGGGGGTGCTGCAGCACCCTTCGCTCCCGTAGTTCAACCACATATGTCATCAGCATGGAATGGCCTGATGGAGCTGAACCCTAAATTAGCAACCATAGAAACACAACAGAGCAGAGCCAATAGGCTAAAGTCATGCTCATAATCTAGGTGCATCTGAGTCAATCCCATTCTTAAATCTCTTCAGCAAACCTATTTTTGGTTTTAACAACGATCCTTCATCTCTGGCCAGGTAGCGACTGGAACTGTGCAAACGAAAATTCTCATTGTCAGCCAAAAGTAAACAAAGACAATTATTTTTTGTGGATTTGCAAAAAAATGGAACATTTTTTGTTCTCTCTAGATTTTTGTGAAAATGAAAGTGTTTCAATAAGTGGAAAATTGGCATTCACATAAAGAAAAAAACATCAGTTTCTAATGGCTCTAATGCTGACCTAGGAAAACATAGTTAATTTGTAGGACTTATTACTACAAGATAAAAATGTATTCCATTGAGGATACAGTAGCTCAGTAAGATTTAAAAAAGGGTTAGATCTTAGATGATAATCATATCAGAATAAAATTACAGGGGCTTTCAGTCTTCATGCTCCTGGCATAAATTGACCAACAGTTGGGATGAGGAAGAAATTTCACACCATGTGAAAGAGAGTAAAAGGTCTAAACCTAAAATTGGGTGCCAGGAACTCCCAACTCCTAATTCTGGTTCTAATTCTGACTCCCTCTGGGACTTGGACAAGTCCCTGGAAGCCTCTCTATCTTTGTTCACCTATTTATTACATTGAAGAAATAATATTCACTTACCAACCTGCCTTTCTGGGCATGTCTGAGGATTAATTAGCTAATGCTTTTAAAGTGTTTTGAAGGTCAAAAGAGCTAAATAGGTACTCCTAATTAGGTGTAATACTGGAGATTATACCTTCCTTTAAAAGCAACAAGTACTGGCCACTGTTGTGATACAATAAATCTTGCATTCTTATAGAAGTAAAGGAATGCACAATCTTTTCTAACTTCAGCTTGCCCGTTTCCCCACTATATATATACACACACACACACACACAGACTGTCCAGCTCTACACTAGAAACTTTTGCCAGTATAATAATCTCAGTTAAGGGTATGATTTTTTTACAATGCATTTATACTAGCAAAAGCCCGAGCACAATCAAATGCTTTTGCTGTACAGCTTATTTTCTTTGGAGAACTGGCAAAACACATTATTGCCAGTGTAAACTGTGCCTATACTAGAAAGGTTTGCCAGGACATATATTCATGGATAGTTGTACCAGCAAACCTTTCCTGATGTAGACTACAGCCTAGAAGCAAGTCCCAGTTCATTAGAGAATGGGCAACACAGGTTCATATAATCTTGACAAGGTACATATATTTCATGTATGCCTATATACACCCGGAACACACACACAAAGAATGAGAGACAGAAGGAGACACCAACTGAGTCCATAAGATTAATTTTAGACAAGCCTGAGTAATAAATACTGCAGGAAACCAAAAAAAAAAAAAAGGCACTCTCTTATAAGTGGGCAAGAATCCACTTCTATTTAACCTCCCACACCAACTTGTTCACAATCTTGCCTCTATAGTTTATTACCATTCCAGACTGCTTCATCATGGCACAAATGTAGACTTTATCTCTCACACAAGATAATCTTGTTATAGACAATCTGGTTATTGAATGTCCTCGACAAAGAACAATCTTGTTAATAGCTTGCCTGCTCAAAGAAGTGTCACTTCAAATCCATCTTGTATCTGGATCTCAGCTACATATAAATGTCCTCATCTGCAGCTACCCTTCCTTAGACTGATGTTGGTTGCTGTCTCTTAGAGTCAAATGCCTCACAAAAGACTTACTCAGCTGGTGGAATTTATTTCACATAAAACAGTTCTATAGAAATTTTATCTAAATGACCATCATCTTTCTCTCTATGAAGCACAAAGTTGCCTTTTTTGCAGTTTTTCTTGAACAATGTAATCTATTAAATTTGACTTAAGTGAAAACATAGGTCAAAATTGTTCCCCACAGATCCATTCATGCCGAAAATACTCTATGCATATCTTGCTTCTGAGGCATCAACTCCCCTCCCTCGGACCCTGTGGAGGCCTTCAACAGCGTCCAGGGTGATTGCAGAGACCAAGTGATCTGGAGGGGAACTAGGTAAGACCGGAATAGGATGAAATGCACATCCTCCCCTCCGCAGCCCTGTAGAAATTCATCAGAAACGATAATAGTCTAGAGCTGCAATATCTTTTCACCTGGAGCTCTCCACCCCAAGCATCCCAAGGCAGCTGAAGCCAGTGCTGGAAACCTGGGGAGTTGCCAGCAGCTTTCCAAACTTTCCCATTGGGTGGTAAATCACTGATGCCAATGGGATGATCTTGGCCAGAGGATCTTTGCAAATATTTCCCCTCAAGCAGGTGAATCCATGAGAAGGGGCAATCTGGTCCACAGGCTGTACTGTCAGCTATCAAAAGTTAGATGAAATGCAACTTATAAATACTACACTTTGTATATTCCCTATCCAGAATAAAAGATTACACTTTGATAACACAGCTTATATCTATCTTACATTATATAGGATAATGTAAAAAACTGTGTTCTTTGTTGTAAGGTAAAAAATAAATTGCATTATTTTCAACAGATAGGGCCTAGAATCCAGATCTGAGCTCTGGATCCAAACACTCCCATAGGATGGTGAAGTTCTGATCCAGGACCAAACTTTGCATCTTGGGCTCATATTACATTTCAGTCTATGTTTCTCATGTGTAGTTTATGCAGTGCCTTGAAAGTGGCATATCACGAGCTGAGACAAGTGACAGGAGATGTAATGTGATGTGAAGGGGAGATGGGTTTCAATTTGAGAATATGACTTAGATGCATTGGCACGGCATCAAGAGGAGGTCCTGGCACACAGCAGAGATAACAAACAGCTTTTGAAGAAAACAGTATCAGATGCAATACAATGCAGCAACCTCTGCAGAGAAAGAGGTGAAGGGTCGCTGCAATAGCCAAGTATAGAAAATAATGAAGAAGGGTTATAATAAGGATATACAGGCAAATAATACTGCTGAAGATAGTTAGGTGATATCAAGGTTGACTCTCTAGAAATATAGCTCTGCTGGCATAACTCTGCTCATTCAACAGGAGGACAAATGTTGATCCTACAACAATTAAAAATTGCTCTGGGTAAGGAAACAGGCTGAAAACAAATCACAAGCTAGTTCATTTTGAGCCATCAACGTTAATCAAACTAGATTTTAATAGAAATTTTACTTTTTCCCTCTAACTCTAGCCACTGATAAACACAAGTCACTGGGTACTTATGGATCTAAATCTAGAGATGCTAAATGTTTTGGGGTAGTCTAGTTTTACAAAGGCCTTTCTTATACTAATATATTACTCTACAACAATGATAAAGCATCAGAAGAATGTGTCATGGCAATAAGGGAGGGAAATGGTTTGATCAGAAAACTGTAGTATTTTCTTCCAGTCTCTGATTCCTAGAAGACCATGGGATGCACTCCCATGCAGCTACAATTGAGCCACTGCTAAACACAAGTCACTGAATAAATGTAGAGGAAATCCAACCTCCCTTGCTATCTGCAAATATTTTCCTAAATTCTGGCTCACCAACATCTACTGTATATTGGTAAGGATAACAAATTTAATGCAATAAACTTTGCTCAGTGTTTGATTCAAAGACTTTATTCTATCAGTGGTATTTGATTATGTGGATCACTGGATATAACACCACTGGAAATACCACACTTGATAAAATTTCCAGAAATTGCATTATCAAAGATGGTGCAAAACCACAAAAGAGTATTCCCTACTAGAGTGTTGGTCTTCATACAGTGCTGGTCTTCATTCCAGTTAGACATGTGCTACACATCTCCAAGATTAAGTGCAATCTTTGAAATATGTTTGAGAGTCAGAAAGATTAATGTGTTTTCATTCACTATTGCTAGGAACTTTGTGGTCCCATTACTACTGTCACTAGCATAAAAGACATGATTGTCTTGTTCTTTATATAATGAATGTAATGCCATTTTCTCAGGAAGAAATTTTAGTCTCATAACTCAATAAAAAAAGGCCCACTTCTAAATGTGTGTCTTGTGTAACAGATGTCTGGTCTTATCATTCAGTAACTATAAAGTAACTATTTTGTTCTCTTTGTGGAAATCCATACATAAATATGGGATTTAACTACTTGAAACTGCTGCAGGTGTCCACGGCAGGTGAGGGTTAATAGAGTATTTTCTTGCAGTGCATAGACATAGCTCATGATTATTTAACATAGTAGCCCAAGATGTATATGAAAATGTTGTATAATAATTTAATATATCACTTTAAAATGTACCTGAAGTGTCAAGACTGCTCTCCTGGTTTTGTTTTTTATATGTTATTCAATTTTTTCAATAATTTTTCTAATAAATCAAGCAAAATCTAGGTGCCAACATATGAATCAAGTACAAAAGACCAAGATATTTACACAATGTTTGGATTTCCATGTAGACTGCTTCCCTGTTTATTAAAAATAGATGTCAATTACTCTTCAAAAAAAGGTTAAGATAAGTGTCCAAGCTTTAGCTAAACTTCTTGACAACAGACAATTGGTCAGAACCAAGAAAATGTAACCAAACTTTTTCCTACTAAATTTCATGTAAGGTTTGGAACAAATGCTTAGAGAAATTTTAATTTAATCCAAACTAGTTTGCCCATAACTGAATCTGGTGGGTGTTAGAAAAGTGATTTGGTAAAATATCAACAATTTACACAAAAAAGATCTGCTCCCTGAATAGAGTTATACCTATGACACAATAAATGTTTAGTACTTTTTATTCCCCTTTCTGTTGTGGAGCCAACACAGTTCTGAAAAAAAGTGCACCAAAATCTGCACTGTGCATCATCAATAGAATAACCAACAAAGTCCAGAATCTCCTATACTGATGATGGCATGTAAGCAAGAAAGAACACAGCTTGACTTTCACATTCATTCGCAAGACTGACAGATAGAAAACACATTTGTTTTATTTGCAAACTGAACATATTTGATATAGAAATCACCGAGAGAAAAACAAACATGAAATTCCATATTATCATTTCACAGTCACTTTTTAGACTACAATTGCACATTAATATGGTCCCATATTTGTCAGCTAAATTAGTTCTAATATGTCTTCCCTTTTGTACTCCAAGAGCCTTGGTATCACAAGTAAGATATACGAGCTTTAAAATTAGTCAAGTAAACAGAAGACACTACACATAGAGTGCCGGAAATGAAAGGAGATACACATATTCAGATACAAACAAAATTAGAAGTTAGTGTTCTGAAAATAGGATTTCTTGAAAAACACCATGGTTTAAGGCTTTAGAGAACAATCATTGTACTCAGTGTAAGAGTGAAGACAAGAGGCAATTTAATCTGCAGCTGGTTTAGAAATAAACACAGCAACAGAAGATAAGGAGTGAAAGAGGGATAAATCCTCCTGTAGCAAACTTGATGGACAGACAGGCTGCCATTAACAATGCTGTTGCCTTTGTAAGTACAGAGTGATGTGGAGATACCCTGGCATTTATACTGTAGACACGGTCCTTAAAGATTTTACACCTCCAATTCCTTAGAATTATCAGCTATCTGCAGCCTGTCAGTCATCCTGGCAATCTTAGATTTTTAGCTTGCAGGCCAGGCAGATTATTGACAAAGCAATCCAGGGTGATATAATACACCCTGACAAACAACAGTGAGGGGGATTGTGTTTACTACTTTCACTGCACCAATTCGGCTAAATTATTTCTTAACACTGAAAGTAAACTTTCTCCTGATAAGCAATCACTCCCTGCACACTATTGTTTTGCTGTACTGCACTAGCTCAAGGGAAGTAGTAATACAGCTCCTATGCATCTAATTTAACCTGCTCAGTACTAATAGAAATAAAAAAGGGTTTTGACTCAACAGCTGATATATCTGTAAGTACAAAACACTGTGCTATAATGAAGTTAAGGATCTGGCTTAAACAGACAAAAGCAAGAAAATTTCAAATGTAGGTTCGCTACTCTGTTCTCAATCTATCCTACTTCTGAAGGGATTAAAGCACACACACTAGATATGCGACTGCTGACTGTTCAAAGACATAAGCACAATGATGTGCACACATATACAAAAAAAGAAAACCACAATAAAATTGGTTTTGACATGAAAACTTTTTTTTAATCATGTTTTTGCCCAAGGGCAGTTTTCAAATTTAGGTTATAAATTTTTTTTGGGGGGGGGGGGAAGCAGCTTTTAGAGTGATGGTAGTCCATTAGGTATAGCAATGACCCTCGGCACTGCTAAAATTCTGAGCTAATTAGACTATTTTATACCACTGATTATTTGGCACAAAACATTGTATTCAAAACTTCGCAGAATATACAATGCTTTGGTGTGCATGATCACATTCAATTAAGTTATTTGCATCGAAGTGTGATGTCATAGCTGTGTAAGAAGACATCACACTTTCACAGTAGTTCTTACTCTGTTGTTTGTAAATGTCATCTGCATTAGTTTTGTCAGACATGTTAACTAACAAATATTTTTTGGGTGAGGAGAGGCGGTGCCAGCTTTAAGATGGGACTCACAAGTAGAAGTTCAGATCCGAGTTTCCCAAAACTTCAGGTAGGGACAGAGTTGGACAGAGGGTTTTGGTTCATTCTAGATATAAGAGCCAGCGGCCAAATTCATAACTGGAAGTGAACTTTCCCGAGGTTTGGTATTTGATCAAGTTCAGGTTCATCTCTAAATAATAGCTCTGAATTAGCCTGCAGATTCAAGACACCCACCCTATTTGCAGACCTCCCTGTTTGTAGATACCAACCCCTTAATCTGGAAATTGTGTTCATAACTTGCCCACGGCACCAAAAACGAACAGATTCTTGTTTGGTGTTATAGAAAACATAAAATACATGTATTCAGTATTTAAAACCAGTTATTTATTAATCATTTAATTAATCATTTATTTAAAATAAATATATAAGTATGTATGTGTGACTTAACCACCTCTTAGTCTCCTCCTTAGTTCTGTTGGGGTCTCCTTAGGTCTCCTGCAAAAAACACCAACACACTGGTAGAGGACTGGTAGAGGACAATTCTGCTCGTTTGATTGGGTAGTTTAGGTAATGTAAAATATTTACCCTTTAGTACCTCTTCTTTAAGGTTGCAGGGTTCTTTCCTCATTGGGAACAAACTCTTTGAAACACCAACAACAAAAGTACTGCTTAAAACAAAATTTATTAAAAATAGGGAAAAAATGGATTTCACACAAAATAAATGGTTTGCTTCACATGGATAAATTTAAATTTCTCATAAATTAAACTACATAAGGCACTCTTAGCCTAGCTGCAAAAAAGAAATCAAGTCTTACATATCCAAAGTGGAAGTCCTGGCTCTGACTGCTCTGTGAGAGTTCCAGCCTCATGCTATGTCCAGAGAAAAAGAGATACCTAGACAGAGACAGACCCCAGCCACATGCAACTGGGGGGTTGTTCTTTTTTAGTCTTCAAGTGTTACACTTTATTACCACACTAACACTTACTGTGGTATAACTTACGTCACTTAGGGGCATATAAAAGCGACGCCCCCTTGAACGAGGTAAGTTACACTAACCTAGGCGCCAGTGCAGAGAGCATTATGTCTGCAGGAAAGCTTCTGCCGCTCTTGGGGCTGGTGGAGTTAAGCCGACCGGAAAGCTCTCTCCCATTGGATTAGAGCAGCTACACTGAGAATTTACAGCAGTGCCGCTGCATTGCTGCAGCTCTGCTCCTGGAAATTCTCTAGTGTAGCCGTAGACTAATTAGGATCCTTTTTTCTCCAAAGCAGAGCTAATTCTCTAAGCTAGACTACTTCCACCTCAAGACGACTTTCCCCATTTCCCAGCCTTAAGCATAGCATTTCACACACTCCTCTGACCACCAAGTCAGTTGTTTTTAGATGAGCCTATCCATTGTTCCTGGGAAAGTAGCGTTGTCTGACTGGGTGGAGATTTTTCTAAAGTTAAAATTGTCCTCTTGCCTTCCCTTTGTTATTAATTATTAATTTATCAGCATACTATAATTTAGTTTTCCACAGTATACGGTTTTGCTAATTATTTAACTATTATGACTATGGATATAATTTTCAGAAGTGCTTAAATCATTTCAGAAGTAACTTGGCTACATACGAACCTATAGTTCACTGAAAGTCCTAAGGCCATGTGTTCACCATGGGGACTATAGCGACATAGCTACACTGCCGTAGCTACACCAGTATATCCCTGTACTTTAGACACAGCCTATAGTGATGGAAGGCATTTTTCCACTGCTGTAGGAACTCCACTTCCCCGAGTGACAGTAGCTAGGTCAACAGAAGTGATATAGCTGCATCTACACTAGATATTAGATCAGCATAGCTAAGATGCTGAGAAATGTGGATTTTTCACACCAGTGAGTGCTGTAGCTGTCTCAACTAAATTTTAAGTGCAATGGACTTAGACCTGACACAGTTTTTATACCAGTATAGCTATTTTGGTTAGAGATTAATGTTGTTAGTGGTGGGTATTTTGTTTTGAAATAGTTATACCAGTAAAATCCATTGTGTGGACATAATTTTACATGTACAAAGGAGTCTTATACTGTATAGCTTACTTCCCTTCCCCTATAAGAATAAACTATACCAGTATAAGCACATTTATATTGGTAAAACTGTGTTCATACTACAGTGCTTAAAACAACCTGTTGTGTAGAAAAGCCATTAGGCTCCTAAGTGATATAGGCACTTTTAATTACGTATATAGTCATATTAATTAAACAATTAGCAAAATAATAATATTAAAACACACATATAATAACGTGATTGTTGATAACTCCTTCCTAATCTGATTTAATTGTTAATTGCAATGGTCCAGCCCTCCCATGGCAACTGAAATTACATAGTTTGTGAGTTTATATCTATGTTTGTTTATATATGAATATATACACACATGCCCCAACACAGTTTGTATTTGCATTATTTTTTTCATCTTGTTTATGTTCTGGGAAGGAAAAATTATAGAACATTGAAAGAACAAAACAGAGAGTGTAGAAAGTGTTATTTTGTGCCACATTAAAAGATGATTTTTCAATTTGATGACATCACCATTTCCCAAAGTTATAATCTGATGAAGCTTTGGAAAATTCTTCCTTCTACTGCAAACAGTATTTACTATGGTTTTCGACCTCTGAAGAGTATAAGTACAAAGGGTAAATATTCAAGAGTGATGAAAAATTCTGTGAATCCCAAATAGATCTTTGAATATACTATGGATGCTGACAGAAAGCAAAACTGCCTGTATTATAACAATGATAATTTGTAATTTTAATTATTAATAAGGAGATGACGACCAAGTTTCCAAAAATCTTTCTATTAAGAATTCTCAGTATAAATCTCTCTGATATACTGTAATGCTACTTCATCTTTGCTGCCAACCGTGCTGGAATGCATAACATCCCTCATTAGTTCACGCCTTCACTTACAAAGATTGCTTTAACAAAGGGATGCAGTGTGCATTAATGACTTTTAGAATTAAGATATGACTGTGGCAAAACAATAAATACCTCCATCTTATTAAGATGATTCGGTAACAACGGTGCAGAGCTGCTTTGTATTTGCTTTTCTCCGCATGCATTTTAGTTCAGGCAGACAACCAAGGATGCACTCCAGAGGAACACATAATGAGGTCAGATGGAAAATCTTGTCTTGTTTCAGATATGAATTCAATCCATCCTTTCTTGCATGTGAGATGATTTTCACAGAAGGAAATGCTGCTGACATGGTTTAACTTCACTGACACTGAAAATCATTTCCCCTCGGTTAGTGCTTTTAGCTTTCACATGAAATACTAGTAATAGGATTACTAGAGATGGCCACAAAATCTGCTTTTATTTACTCATTTCACCTCTTGCTATTCACTTGCACCTCAATTAGTGCCACTGCACAAAATTCTTTTGATAATTTTGCCAATTTATTCATATTAGCAATGTGTAGAAAAATGTGCTGGATGTAAGGTTGTCATACCTTTGCTATTACTGTACTAAAATCCTAGGAAGTCTGTAGATGTTTAAACAGTGAAGGGGGAGAGGAAAGGGTTAGAAAAGTCTGGGAAAAATACTGGTCTTATAGTTAAAAACCTTGAGAACTGGAGTTCACCTGTCACAAGCAGGTACTTTGGCTCAGAACTATTCCCTAGAGCCATGCTTTGCTATTGAGCATAAGTCAGAACAATGTGTCAAGACTTGGAGCATAGCTCTTCAATGTCTAACACAACTATTAGTAGAAGAGCTAAAAAAAATCAGTTGTCAGCATAATTTGAGTTTAAAATGATTGGAAAGGAATGTTTAATTCCTAATTAGCCTATTCAGTGCATTACAACATACATTTATATCAGGCAGAAGCTGCAGTAACCTTTTAATGTAGTGTACCTTGTATGCTATATAACTGCCCATGGAGAACAACAAGAATATCTAAATTAACTGTGGCCCTTGACATGCATGAGTCATGGTAGAGGAAGAGTTATAGTTTAATTATTAAGCTGCACTGCACTGAAGGACAACATCAAGGGGCCCATTGAAGTCAATTTTACCCCTGCAGCTTGGGACAAGACTCCCAGCTCAGGTAGACGGACTCATGCTAGCAGGGCATGCTAAAACTACTAGTGTGGATACTGTGGCTCTAGCTGTCAAGCCCACCTGAGGTCCTAGGTCTGAGCTTGGATGGCTAGCAAAAGTCTCCACCAGAGCCACAACATCTTCACTGCTATTTTTAGTGCACTAGCTCAGCACCAAAACATTAAAAATTCTCTGCACAATAAATTAAAATTCTGAAAAAAATCTGCATATTTTATTTTTCAGAATAACATAATATAATCAAGCCAGTTTCAATTATTTTGATAATTTATTTCAAAATACTGTCAGCAAGTATGCCTGTAATAATACAGACCCTACCCCCTCAAAAAAACCAGGAAATGTTTCTTTGACAAATAAATTCTTTCCTAGGCAAATTAACACAGACATTTGAGCAATTCATTTAAACTACAATACAGAAATGTATTTCCCACACCCCGCAGAAGCAGTGCAAAGGCTTCGGGGTGTCCAAGACAATGGAGGAACTGAGGGAGAGGGAAGAAGCCTGGAAATGAACCCAGAGGGTTGTTGGGTGTGGATGGGAGAAGTATTTTTTTGGTGGGGGAGGAATTGTTAGGGAGCTGGGGAGCCTCCCCCATGTTGATCCTGACTGACCCCTAGTCTCTCCCATTCAGTCAGGCACATCTGCCCCCATCCCCATTTGTTCCTGCACTCCTCTCACCCTGTCCCCATGTGGCCCTGCAGAGCCCTACCCTCCCCATCCCCATGTGGCCCTGCAGCCCCCTCCCATTCAACCCCTGGCTCAATGCTGTCATCCCACTAGCTCCTGAGCCCCTGCCCCAGTCTGTCTCCCCACTAGCCCTTCTGAACCCCAGTCTGTGCCCCCCAGCAGCCACGTGTGCCCAATTCTATCTGTCCCATGCATATCCTGTGCCTCCTAACCTGGCCTTGTGGACATGGTGCTGTGCTGAACACAGCCTGCTGCTGGCTGCTACTGCCTGTCAGCTGCTGCGGTCTGTCCCGGTGGGTAAAAGGTGGAATTACAGCATTTCTCAGGCAGAATGTATTTTCTGCACAGAAAAATAATTCTATGCCAGACATGAATTCTGTGCATGCACAGTGGTGCAGAATTCCTCAGGAGTAATGGACAACAGCAGGGTCCACATGGACAGTTAATGCATACTAGGCTAGTGAGTGGTATATTCACACCTCAACTTACTGCGAATGAATTCATCTACAGCAAAGAAAAAAACCCAGCAGCAGTGAGTCTCAGAGCCCAGTCAATTTACTCGAGCTTGTGTGGCTCATGCTATGGGGCTAAAAATAGAAGCATAGGCATTTCTGCTTGCCCTGGAGCCTGGGTTTTGAAACTCAGAGAGCGGGGAGGGTCCCACAGACTCCAGCCCAGTGGGAACATCTACGGTCGCGTGAACCCCGCATGCACAAGTCAGTTGACCCGGGCTTTCAGGCTTGCTGCCACAGGGATTGGTTTTGCAGTGTGGCCATACCCCCAGTGTTTGTGTAGACAATCCCCAGATGACTTGCCCAAGCTCACACAGGAAGTCTGAGGAAGCCCCAGGCTAGCACCCTAGTCACAGGACAATCCTTCCTCTTACTATAGAAGCAAATACTTCTGAAGTTTAGCAGAGTCTGAGAGAGTGAAAATCACAGCTTGAGCAGTGTAATAGCTAAGATACAGATGCACACTGATACTGCTTTCCTAATCATTTGAAATTGTATTATACCTTTGCCACTAGTATATAAACATTACAAGCAAATTATACCTTGGGTGACAATAGTCCCTATAGTAGTAGGACTGGGAATAGATCTGGGTATGAAATGGTTTTCCCATTCCATGAGAAATTTTGAGACTTCGCTATTTTTGCTTTTACCAAATCAGGAAAAAAAATGCTTCAGGTCAATCAAAATGTTTCATTTCAATTTCAACCATTTTTTATTCCTGTTTAATGTCAAAATTGGATGTTTTGACAATTTTGAAACTTTTTCAAATCTTTTCCATGTCAAGAAATTTGTCAAAATTGCAATAAAATTCAGTTTAATAAATTTACCCCACCATCTTGTCAAAAATGTGTTGTTGAAAGATTCCCAACCATCTCTACTGGGGAGCACTACTCAGGCCATTGCTGAATACCACTGTACTTGCTTTTCACAGCATTGTTTCCTTTACTCTGTGGATCTATTGGTAATTGGTATTTACGTGGCCTCTCTGTATTCACCTAACTATAGTCTTTACAAGGAGATTTAACTGCTGTCCAGATCCTGAAATTGGCACAGTTTCACTGAATATTAGATATTAGAGAGACTTTCCCAGACCTGAAGAAGAGTGTTGTGTGAACTTGAAAGCTTGTCTCTCTCACCAACAGAAGTTGGTCGAATAAAATATATTACCTCACCCACCTTGTCTCTTATAGAGCAATAATTGGCACTGAAATAGGATTTTTTGGAGTAAGATAATGATTTTCTGGTCATATTGTATGAAACCTCCAAATTGAATAGAAAAGCTACCACAAGAAAATATCACAGTGGCACCATTTTCATGGACAACTTTAAAATAAGCCAGCCTAATTTTCAGTCCCTATAACTTTTAACATGATAGAGAGGATAATTCTTGGAAGAAAAGAGGTTTTCCTGTCATCTTATCAAAACCAAAATATGAATTACTATATTTAAAGCATGTTGCTATTGTCCCACAGGATTGTATAAAAAAATGAATAGAAATAATTTCTCAAAGAAATGTGATCTTTTGCTTTGTCATTTTAGTATTAGAAGTTAAAGTTTTGCTAGAGGTAAATATACCAGAGATAAAAATTCAGCTTTTATCTAGGAATAGTGGAAAGGTATGAAAAGGCAAAGTGAATAGGAAAGACCCAGTAGATCATATCATCCCCGAACAACAATGATGTTACTTCATGAATCCATAAATTTGCAAGTGAAAATCATACAGCTTTTTCTTGAATTTCACGGCTGTGCATGTGCATCTTAAAATATGTAACTTTTTTTAAAATTGTGCACAAGTGGTTTTGGTTATCAATTAAAATGTTCAATTAGTGCAGCAAAATTCTTAGCACCAAACTCGGCAAGAGCAAGGGAGTCTCATCTGGCTGCCTAGCTGGAAATCACAGTCCAGCTGATAAACTTGTCTGTGAACTGATGGAGCAAAAGTGTTCGGATTATTAAATGGTGCAAACTGATCAAAGCACTGCTAGCCAAACCTTTCTGGCACAAGCTAAGTTACTTTTCTCAATGTGAAGAAAAGTTCCTCAGGACTCTGAGAGAATTAACTGTTTGTTACTGAGAAGCAGAAAGATTTTATGGATTTATTTTGAACCGCAAATACTTGTTCTCTGTATGACAAACTGGAACACCAGCTGCATCTGGACCCCAACACAAGAGGCCAAAAGGAAGTGGATTAAGAGCCACTACGATGGCTCTATGCAGGTCAAAGTTTTCCCCATGCATGTCCAATGTTTTTTATTATACATACATTATTTCATTATGCATCTCTATATTTCATGAAGAAGTATTTATTCAAAGGAAGATAATATTTTTGATTCAGTAGATATTTCCCCATGGCGTTGCCCTGTTAAAATACTTAAAATTATTATTAAACTAATTTTATTAAAAATATTTTATTAAATTATTTTTATATTTTTATGCATTAGAACATGAAAATGTTACTCAGTCACTGATCCAAACTGTTGAATTCAGAAACTATTTTGTTAACCTCTTTCAGCAATAACTCTAACATCTCAGGATATGATAGATATGGAAATAATGTGTCTTGTTTCCATAGGTCGGACTCTAGCCCAAATGAAACTTTTCCACTACATGCAGTATTGAAAGCAAGCCCCTTTTCTAATTTTCTAAAATGTACAGAAACTATCCCCTGAATGTAGAATCTCCCTAACTGTATAACTTCATAGGAGACACTACTCCAAGCCCACACTTTCAATAGCTCTTTTAAAAAAACCCATTATGTTTTCTTACACAAAAAGATTTCATATGTCTTTTAGTGTTTCCTAACATTCATATCTGTAACTCTTCAGGCAGCACTATTCTGTATTTGGGTCTGATCCTGAAGTCCAGGGCAAAACTTCTACGCAAAATGATGCAAAGGAATTTGATATAATCAGGGCTTGAACTCTCAAAGAGTATTTCCTGGAGCCCTGGGGCTCGGGGTTTCAGCCCCACGAGAGGCACCGCGGCTCGGGGTTTCAGCCCTGTGTGGGCTCAGGGCTTCAGCTTGCAGTAGGTTCCAGGGTTCAGGGCTTCTGCCCCATGAGAGGTGCCGGGGCTTCTACAGGTTTGAAAATATTTACCGGAGCTCCAGACAGCTCTGGCTGAATTTAACCCCTGGATATAACCTCCTGTACTATAACACTAATGCAATAGTCTGCTGCTCACTAGTGATTCTAAACCTGTGGTAACAAGTATTAGGTGGGGGAGATGAGAATATCCTAAGTGTCCTCGGTAAGCACCTTGCAGAATTTGGCCCTGAACATTTGAGCGGTCCTAACTGTCCTCAACATCTAGTTATACTCTGTGGAAGTTGAGGGCACTCACCCACCTTAGAAGGGCTCAGCACCATCAAGGATCATGCCCTAAATCAACCAAATTTCCTTTAAGAGGAACCACTACAGCCAATAATCTAAAACAAAACAAATAATCTAAAAGTCAGATATAAACTTGTGCAAGGTATTAATATTTAGAAGACATCGATGAAATCCCTTGGAAGTCGTCATAGCAGGTGCAGGAGAATCTCCTTCTAAATAATGGGAAGGAAGTTGAAGTTCTTTCCAAGTGATACAAAGCTAAAGACAATATTCATCAGACTGTCTGATCAGCGACTGGATATTGTTCAATCATGCTGGCATATTTTAGCCTTATTTAAATACATCCCATTAACTTTACTTATCAGTCCCACATTTGACCAAATTTACAATCTAGCTTAAGCATTCAATTGATGCATCCCATTTTCATTTCAGAAATGGACCTACTACACATTGTACCAATGTGTCACTATTCCCAGCTGCTGTAATAGAGATTCAAAAGCAAGGAAAGCTATCTTTCCTGTATTTATATCTTACTCAGCACAAGTTCATACTCAATATTAATTTGCAAAATGGTACATAATATTTGTTTTTCTGTCTTTTTTTCCCCCCTGCACAAAAAAGCAAATCACTACACAAGTCCTCTCCAAAATACACCCTGCAATAGATTTGCATTAAACTAAAGATGTTTGGTATAGAAATCAAAGCCCAACAACACAGGAACATCTTCTGTGCTTGAATTCCATTCTTGATAATAATAGACAATCTCTCACAATTCAAAGGCAGTTCTGCACTTTCTCAGTCTGACAACTGTTGTCCTTGTTGGGGTAGTACTCTCAAGATAAATTATGAATGCAACGTGAAAGCTGTAAAATTTGTTGTATCTTCTATTATCTCCATGTTAAAGGCCACAAAAGCTCTTCAGTGAAGTCAGCCATTAAGAAATGACAGGTATTGCTATCAGCCTTCTTTATAGCCTATTACCTGCAATGACAGCAGCTGCTACACTACCACTGTACAGCCTATCACATTATTTGCAGCTCAAGCCAGCTACTGTGTCATTTTGGCTCATTTTCTTGACAGTGCCATCATAAATCCATGCAGCTGCAGGGTAACTGTCGGCTGCCTCGATTATCTTCATAGCCCGAATGAATCTTGAAATGTGTGTAACAGGCAATGACTGTTATGGATCAGGCACAAGGGCCATTCTCTATCCATTCTGTCAGGTCTGCGAAGCAATGCCTACCACAAAGAGAGTTCCTAAACTACTGTCATGTAATCGAGTAAAGTACCTGAACTTTGAGAAATCCTGTAGTTCTGCTTGAAATGATCTAGCTTGCATGTCCCCGTGAAGGAGCCACAATGCAAATCTCCAGGGATTAAAAAAAAACATAGCTTTTGCAAGTTTACAAGACAGATGTCTTGCAACTGTGAAAATCTAGAGCTTTATTTATATTTAAGGAATCAATAAGGATGTAATTATCTCTTCAGATATCTCCCCCCGCACCGCGACACACTGTGATCAAACAAAGACAAATATGGCTGGCTTCCCCCGCCTTCAAGCTGTACACCTGAAAGCCTGAAACAGCCAAATTTAAAAGGATTCTAAGTAAAAGTGTTCCAATGGAATTTAGAAAGCTTTTGGAAAGTTTTGTAACAATAATAGCAGACTGTCATTACTATACGTCCATGATTGTTTCCATTCTGTATAGTTGTCACTATAGGGCAGCCAATCAGAATTCTCTAGACAAGTGAGCAGGATCATGACAAGGCACAGTACCAGCAAGTGGTTTTATGAAATGAATAGTGGAAGGTGAGGTCAAATGACATCAGAAGTGTCAGCCAGGTGGGAAGTAGCATTGACAGATCTTGAACAATTTTTACCAAGGATTCTGGTGTTAAAAGAAGATTTGGAAGAGTGAGAGTAACTGAGTTAGGTGTTAGAGTGGATTAATATATTAGCCTTTCCTTTCTAGACACTGGGTTCAAATTTTTATTAGATCACACTTCAAAATGAATTTTATGCTATCACTGTAGTGTCTATACATTTGTCCAAAACCACCACAGGGTGCATCACAATATTAGTCTTTGATCCAAAAATACGTATTATATATGGGATTTTTCAAACAACTTCAGGCAAATTAAAACATCCAAAAATAAAAAATAAGTATTAGCAATGACCGATATGTGCCCTTTTCCTTGTTGTTTAGCCCTTCATTTTGCGGCTGTACTAATGTGTCTTCAGCAGAAACAAAGCAAGGCCATCATTTTCATTGAACCTTCCTGAATTTTGTACCACAAAAATTACTTTTTGCCACTAATAGTCAGATAGATAGATAATAGTAGATAAATTTCTATCCACAATGTGGTGTCTAACATATTGCAACTTGGCCCAATCCAAAGCTCTTGGAGAAGTCAATGGAGAGATGCCCTTAAGTTCATTGATATTTGAATGAGGCCATATTTTCTTATCCTTAGCATAGGAAATAAGGTCCTGATTCATCAAAATACTTACGCCTGTGTGTGACTTCAAGTATGTGATTAGTTTCACTAACTTCAATGGGACTGTCCGTGTGCTTAAAGTGATGCGCCTGCTTACGTGCACCTTAGTGCAGTATCTCAGATGCCACAGTGAGATATTCAGGGGTTAAAGTGGTCTTCAAAAAGCGTTTGTCATTGTCTGATAATTGGATTTCTTTAATTCACATCATTATGGGGCTTAGAAACTTTTTTCAAATATATTTTAATGCCCCTTTTATAGCAACTGACCTGCTTCAGATCCACCTAAGAGGCCTCTAATTATTTTGGACAAATATTCACCTCACTTTAACCCTTTGTGGTAACTGCTGACAAATTATAATTTTTTCAATGGAAACCGCTGTACAATACTATTCCCTATAAGTATTTTGCACACCTTTCTTCCAGGGGAATAAACCACCACACAATTTGCAATTTTTTCATTTCTACAATGTACTTTTCTGTAATTGTAAAAATGGGTTCTAATTTATTTGATTTTTTAGCCACAAGTCCTTCTGCATTTGTTTAACATAATAAGATGAATGAAATCAGTCAGGAATTAATTTGAGTTATGCTATGGCTGAATTTGGGACAATATTTTACATACAATTGGATTTTAGATATAATATGATATCTGAACATATTTTTTTTTCCAAACTAGATCAGCCCTATGGATGGAGAAATAACCATAGGAAGTAGTGGGAATCACTTCCGGTAGCTGTTCCATTGTTCCCATCACTGCTCTTTTAGGATATAAATTCAATATAAGTTAGTAGTAAAATAATTTACTACTCCACATGAATAATAAATGAATAGGATGTATTACTATACATATATTTCTGCTTCAATAGGGCTTTACTTCTGGCCAGGCTGTCTTAACTTTCACTTTAATTTAAAAAAATGCTATATTGGAGGTATGAAACAGTACTGAAGTTTAGCCTTGCAATACAAATTGAAGTTATAAGAGTATTCTGATCAGAGTAAGTAAACGTTATTTTAACACAGAGCATGGATGGCCTTTTCTGGAAGTCTTAAGAAATTGGGAAAATGGCACTACAGTTTTAGACCGTTTCAGTTAAGAAATATTCTTTTTTAAAATTAAAGTTCACATAAATTCATAGAATCATAGAATGTCAGGGTTGGAAGGGACCCCAGAAGGTCATCTAGTCCAACCCCCTGCTCAAAGCAGGACCAATCCCCAACTAAATCATCCCAGCCAGGGCTTTGTCAAGCCTGACCTTAAAAACCTCTAAGGAAGGAGATTCTACCACCTCCCTAGGTAACGCATTCCAGTGTTTCACCACCCTCTTAGTGAAAAAGTTTTTCCTAATATCCAATCTAAACCTCCCCCACTGCAACTTGAGACCATTACTCCTTGTTCTGTCATCTGCTACCATTGAGAACAGTCTAGAGCCATCCTCTTTGGAACCCCCTTTCAGGTAGTTGAAAGCAGCTATCAAATCCCCCCTCATTCTTCTCTTCTGCAGGCTAAACAATCCCAGCTCCCTCAGCCTCTCCTCATAACTCATGTGTTCCAGTCCCCTAATCATTTTTGTTGCCCTTCGCAGGACTCTCTCCAATTTATCCACATCCTTCTTGAAGTGTGGGGCCCAAAACTGGACACAGTACTCCAGATGAGGCCTCACCAATGTCGAATAGAGGGGGACGATCACGTCCCTCGATCTGCTCGCTATGCCCCTACTTATACATTCCAAAATGCCATTGGCCTTCTTGGCAACAAGGGCACACTGCTGACTCATATCCAGCTTCTCGTCCACTGTCACCCCTAGGTCCTTTTCCGCAGAACTGCTGCCTAGCCATTCGGTCCCTAGTCTGTAGCTGTGCATTGGGTTCTTCCGTCCTAAGTGCAGGACCCTGCACTTATCCTTATTGAACCTCATCAGATTTCTTTTGGCCCAATCTTCCAATTTGTCTAAGTCCTTCTGTAGCCTATCCCTCCCCTCCAGCGTATCTACCACTCCTCCCAGTTTAGTATCATCCGCAAATTTGCTGAGAGTGCAATCCACACCATCCTCCAGATCATTTATGAAGATATTGAACAAAACCGGCCCCAGGACCGACCCTTGGGGTACTCCACTTGATACCAGCTGCCAACTAGACATGGAGCCATTGATCACTACTCGTTGAGCCCGACAATCTAGCCAGCTTTCTACCCACCTTATAAAATTCTATATTTAGACTTCAGGAGTTATTCATTAAAGAGAATATAGGTTTGATTTTGACAGTGTTCTAATTATGGCTGTTGCTATGGGTTAGTCCTGCTTTTGAGTGGTCTTAATATCCTCTTACAATATAGAACTGTAACATGTGCAATGTATGTAGAAGTGATTGAAAATATTTTGTCCTCTGTATTTTGTATATTGTCCTGGAATTTACATTGCTCGCTAGCTTGAAGAGATTGTCTTTCTCTAAATTTAAAAACAGCAAATGATATGTCTCTCTTTTTTGTAAACAAAGAGGTTAGTTACCTGCAAAAGTCAAATTGTGGATGGCTCCACTCTTATGCTGTACTTTATAGGTATCATTAGGTATCATACTCTAAAAAGTATGATAAAAGAGTTATCAATCCAGTTGTGTCCTTATTTAAATATGGAGAAGAATAGTGATAATAACTATAGTTTTACATGTTGTGACCAATCTGAGGCCAGATTGTGGCTGTCACTTTTAACAAAAGAATGCCCCTACTGAGTCAGACCAAAGGTCCATCTAGCCCAGTATCCTGTCTTCCAGCAGTGGCCAGGTGCCCTAGAGGGAATGAACAGAACAGGTAATCATCAAGTGATCCATCCTCTGTTGCTCATTCCCAGCTTCTGGCAAACGGAGGCTAGGGACACCATTCCTGCCCAGCCTGGCTAATAGCCACTGATGGACATATCCTTCATGAATGTATCTAGTTCTTTTTTGAACCCTGTTATGGTCTTGGCCTTCACAACATCCTCTGGCAAAGAGTTCCACAGGTTGACTGTGCATTGTGTGAAGAAATGCTTCCTTTTATTTCTTTTAAACCTGTTGCCTATTAAGGTGGAATGCAGCAGTCATTCCGTATCAGTGACATGCCAAAATTTTTTAGGCAAGAGGAATTGAAGATAAATTCCCAATTTAATCTGAGGAGGAATTTTAGGTAGCCAGAATGTCAAAATAAATCCTGAAAATAAAATCTGGCAAGGAAATTAAGAGGGAGGGAGGAGATATCCATTATCTTGAGAAAAGAGCCATAGGATCTTTACAGAGTGGCCAGGTCCTCACTGGTTTATATTTCAGTAGTACTAACACCATGCTGAGGAATTGAGTTAATATTGACTCAGAAGGAAGAATGCTGCCAATACCTCTTCCTGCAAAGCCTAGGTTTTCCCATCCAAGAACTGATCTGCTGGCATTCCTTGTCTTATGACAAGAACAGAGCCTGTACTGATATGGTTATAAGATGGGTAAAAATATATATAGAAAGTAAACAATAAGGTAATATGTCACAAAGCTGGATACAAAGAGAAAGACAGGAAAATGGTAAAATTATTTCAGTTATTTGTAAGAAGGTAGTGACTGTAGTTATCCACATTTTTACCACTTATTTCTTAACTTTAATACAACAAAATCAAGAGATCTTACAACTGAAATGTTTGGATTTGCTATTCACCATTATTAATATTTTTTGTGAGGCTAACTAGCAAATCAAATTGTCCATTTATTTGTTATCCAAGCTCTCTCTCAGCTGGTAGCTTTCATATCCCTGCATGGCAGAGAGATTTTAATTTACCCAACACAGAAGAATTTTGGCTTACCATCCATAAACATACTGGTTATATTTCCATTTGTACAACTTATTGAATTAATCAGACTCAGCTATTATATGGGAAATATACCACCCCAACAGACACTACAACTTGGGTAAATCTATGCTGGAGCCATAGTTTGCTTCAATTATATATCGTGGTCTTACCATAAAATAATCAAATCATTTTGTGGACAGTTATTTTACTGTTTTCTCCTTTTCTTAAGTGAAGGACTCATCTTTCCCTTGGTCTTTATGCTGTTAGGAATGAACAATCATCTGACATGAACTGAAGTTCAGCCTCTGACACTACTCACATACTTTCAGGAGAGAGTGGTTCCTTTTGAGTTCTCTCTCTGATCCAGAAAGAAAATTATGCCTGCGTCACCAGCTGGAAGAAATCAGCTCCTGTTGGAACTGTGGTAGTATAGACACATGGAAGTGCGGCAGTATGGACATATGTCTCCTAAGCAGTCAGACTCCTGATTATACAGGAATATCCACCCCCAAACTTCCAGGGCCATGTTATGTTCAGTGAGGCACTCTGCTACTATGATACACATCAAGATAACAATTTGGGACTGATAGTGAAAGTAGCCCCCAAGTGGTGGCAGGACACGGTCACCTATGCCACCAGTCGGTTTTACTCAGTGGTGAGCTCTGGACACTGCTTCCACTTTCTGGCTGCAAGTGCCTTGTCATCTCAGATTGGTCAAGCCAAAGGCTGGGGATCTTGGGAACAAAGGTCCCAGTAAAGATCCTAATGTCATTTTTCAAGCTGCAATCAGAGTACATGCATCCATTGCTTCTTAGTTCCCATATTATAAATATACTGTGTATGGAGTTGCCGGTGTATGTTTTTATGCTCTATCCCTCCCTATTTTCAAGCCAATTTTCCATGAAATTTCCAATGCACACTATTTCAAAAGTATAAGATTGCCACAAAATATTTTCCATCAGTTCAAACACAATTTGCGCTCCTGAAAGTTTCAAAGTAGCAGCGGTGTTAGTCTATATCCACAAAAAGAAGAGGAGTACTTGTGGCACCCTAGCGACTAACAAATGGATCTGAGCATAAGCTTTTGTGGGCTACAGCCCACTTCATCAGATGCATAGAATGGAACATATAGTAAGAAGATATATATATACATATAGAGAACATGAAAAGGTGGAAGTTGCCACACCAACTCTAAGAGGCTAATTTATTAAGATGAAAAAAAACTTTTGTAGTGATAATCAAGATGGCCCATTTCAGACAGTTGACAAGAAGGTGTGAGGATACTTAGCACGGGGAAATAGATTCAATTTGTGTAATGATCCAGCCACTCCCAGTCTCTATTCAAGCCCAAGTTAATGGTATCTAGTTTGCAAATTAATTCCAGTTCAGCAGTTTCTCATTGGAGTCTGACTCTCTCTTGCATATTGGTTCCTCCATCAGATTCATTACTACTTATTTTATCAATGCTGTGGACCTCAACCTCCATATATCTCTTGATATTAAGACAGCTAGGAAAATAGCACCAAACCTATGCCCACAGGTATTTACTTGAATTTAAACATGAATTCATACTTCGGGCCCTTTTGTATTCGCTTTCTGCGTAGCTTTGAGTGGTTGAATTTTACTCACAAGAATATTTGGGGAAAGCATATTTAAGTTTCAATGCTTGAGTTTTCAAGGATGGTAAATATTAAATTTGCCCTGGAAGTGCTGCCATGACTACAGAAGAAATTAAATGATCCAGAAGAGGATATGACCTCACCCTTCACAGCTAGGATCACCCATGCACAGACAATTAGTTTGTGCCAGTGACTATGGTGGTAATGACAGATAATTACGGACTAATCAATGCAATATATTTTTATGTAACAGGGTGTTGCGTTTTTAAAACAACAGGGGATAGAGTTCTCAAAACCATTACCAGAATGTGGATACAGAGGTAATTAAATGAGCCATACTAGGATTTGACTGCACTCTCCATAAATAGGACCAAGCACATATAGCATCAGTGTGTGTTAATATGATGAGAGAAAATTAAATTTAAATTATGAACACCCAGTCAATAAATCTGTGGCCTAATTTTTCAAGGAATGATACCTCAGACAAGGGTTACTTGACGCACAATAGGCCTGCAAATTTCTATAATTCGCTAATCCTGTTTGTCTGCCAACTCTTTCTTAGAAATCCGGAACCCCCAGTGTCTTCAAATCCAGATTGTGGGCTTTATCCAAAACCTACTGAAGTAAATGGAAAGCCTTCTTGGTACATTCCAGTTTCCCATTCAATAGGCTTTGAATAAAGACCTATAAGAATTAGGCTCATTTAATCTGCGTTAAACCCAAACAACATCATGTGGTTTATGTGACCAACTGGTCTTGAAATTAAAATATTAAGTATTAAATACTCCTGGAGAATAATTGATGCTGATTTCATAAAGTAAACAAAATATATTGAAAAAAGGACACAGAGAAATCTATAGCTGGCAAAATTAAGGACAACACGATTTTTTTTTTAAAGTATATCAGAAACAAAAGGAAACCTAACAATGGCATTGGTTTGTTACCGGATGGAAAGAGAATTGATGATAATAATGCAGAAAAGGCAGAAATTTTCAAGAAGTATTTATTTTGTATTTGGGAAAAGGCCAGATCATGTATTCATATCATACAATGGTGATATACATTCCATTCCAAAAAGTAACAAGGAGGATGTTAAACAGCAGTTACTAAAGTAAGACATTTTTAAATCAGCAACTCTAGAGAACTTGCATCCAAGAGTTTTAGAAGAGCTGGCTGAGGGGCAGTCATGCCCTTTATAATGGATTTTTAATACCTTGAAAAACTGGGGAAGTTCCAGAGAACTAGGGAAAAGCTAATGCTCTGCCAGTATTTTAAAAAGGTAAATGGTGTAACCTGAGTAACTATAAGACTAACAGCCTGGTGTTGATCCTGGAAAAATACTGGAACAGCTAATACTGGATTTGATTAATAAAGAATTAAAAGGTAATATAATTAATGTCAATCAACTTTAGGGTTTATAGAAAATAGGTAAAGAAAATAGATTTTGTCAAACTAATTTGAAATTTTTTGATGAGATTGAAAGTTTGGGTTTTAAACACAATGGTGTTGATTCAAAATCAACTTAGACTTTTGTGTGGCATCTGATTTGGTTCCATGTGATATTTTAATTAAGAAAATAGAATGAGACAAAATAAACTAGCGCATATTAAATAGATTAAAAACTGCTAACAGCTAGATCTAAAAATATAGTTGTAAACAAGAAATTATCATTGAGCAAGTGGAGTCCCTCAGGATTGGTTCTCGGCCGATCACTATTTAATTTTTATTTTTTAACCTGTGAAATGGAAAAAATATAAAATCGCTATTGATGAAGTTTGCAGAGGACAAAGATTTGGGGAACGGTAAATAATTAAGAGGATAGTCACTGACACAGAGTGATCTGGATAGCTTAGTGAGCTGGGCACAAGCAAACAATGCATATTTTGATATGGCCAAATGTAAGATTGTACATCTGGGGAACAAAGAATGTAGGCTGGGAAGAGTGGCTCTAAAAAACTTTGGGAGTGGGGGCATGGTGGACAATCAGCTAAACATGGGTTCTCAGTGCAACACGGTGGCCAAAAGGGTTAATATGATCTGTGGATGCATAAAAGAGGGGAATATTGAGTAGCAGTAAGACAGTTATATTATCTTCATATTCTGCACTGGCTTGACTGCTACTGGAATACTGTGTCCAGTGTTTGTGTCCACAATTCAAGAAGGATGTTGAAAACTTGGAGAGGGTTCAAAAAAGACCCACAAGAAAGATTAAAAGTTTAGAAAACATGCTTGAAGTAAAAAACAAGGAGCTCAATTTATTTAGTTTAAGAAAGAGAAGGTTAAGACAGTGACTTGATCACTGTCTATAAGTACCGGCAAGGGGAACATAAATTTGAGAAGAGGGCTCTTCAATCTTGAAAACAAAGGTAAATAAGATCCAATGACTGGAAGTTGTAGATAGACAAATTTAGAATAGAATTAAGGCAAAAGTTTTTAACAGGGAAGGTAATTAACCACTGGAACAATTTACCAAAGACTGTGGTAGCTTCTTCATTCCTGGCAATATTTAAATCAAGATTTATCTTTTTCTAAAAGCTATGCTCTAGTTCACACAGGAATTAATTCAAGGAAGTCCTATTGCCAATGTTAGACAGGAGGAGGTCAGACTAGATTATTGCAATGTTCCCTTCTGATTTTATAATCTATGAATGTATGAAACAGAGTTAGTGAGATGAGATCTCTAGGAGCAGCTGTGTGCTTTCCTTTCTCCTTTGTGGTCTTCCATTCAGCTTTATATTTTGATATATATCATAGCAAAAATCCCTGAAATTACCTGTGAATTACTGCGGAGCTGCACTCAAGGTATTGGCTATGCGAAAATGCATATCAAAACACACTGTATAGAAATGTCTCAGGTACACCCAGAAATGATTAAATATAAAATCCATGGTACAATAGTTAATTATATTTCTTAGAACTTTATATTTGAAGATAATCCTGTCTCCTCCTGTTAACCTCTCATCCTTATTAATATATCCAGCTAACCAAGGCTCCAATCATGCAAAAACTTATGGTTATGCCTAACTCTATGCTATATGAGTAGTTTCATTGATTTTATTAAATATATGGGGAAAAACGTATTACATTGTTAAAGATTTATGTACATGCTTAGCTTTACACACCGTGAGTAATCCCACTGCAATAAATTCAGGATCTTGCCCTAAAACAACTGCATTCTTCTCTTTAATACATCTATAAAATGCTAAATCACCATCTCAGAACAACAGCTAATTTCAAAATAGAAGTTTTGTTATATACTTCAAATACCATGGTGATAGGTGTGTAAAAATTACCTACATGGTAGATTAGAAATATTAAAAAGTAGATTAGGTAAATCAAGAGACTAGGTAAAATGCATAAAACATTTGCCCATATAACAGATTAGATGAATTAGATCAAAGAGATTAGATAGATCATGTTAATGAGATTGGCTATATATTAGTTAGAATCTATTTTAAGTTCTCCCACAAACCAATTCATCTGGCGATGAAAGGAAGAAATGGATCAAATTGTACAAACAGTATTTATAATATAGCACAGCCATGGAATGCTTTAACAGTAAAAGGAATAAAGAGGGAACAACTTTATATTCCTGTCTGGTCTCTATTTCTTTTCAGGCCCTCTGCTGCGGGACATTATACTAGTCATAGAGAATGAATATGATCACCATCTGTTGGCTGTTCTGTGGCCTATACAAAACAAGTAGTGGTCTCAATTCAGTTCCTAGTGAACAGGTGCCCACATCACAAAAAACTTCAAAAATGGCACTAATTGCCACCCTCACTAGTGTTACAAGCAGAGAGGCCAAGAATTGAATTGGCTTGATGAATTAACTATCCCTCTCATCTAGCTCAATAAAAAAGTTCATTAGGATACAGATGTTCTTCAATAGGAATTAGAGAGAAAAAATGATAACGTTTACTCACAGAATAAGGTAGCTATGATATTTTGAGGCCCCAGTTATTGCTGCCAAAATTTAATATAGAAACATTTTGATTTTATCAGTCAGTCTGAGTTCTGCAAATATCTTAATATTGGGTCTAATTCTGTACCCATTGCACATGTGTGATTCATCCCCACGACTAGGAGTTGCAAAGGTGGCATAAAGCCAGCTGTGTCCCCCATTGCTTTTGTGTTTCTATGCCAAGAGCTGCTTGACCAGATCAAAAATCTGGGCACCTGAGTCTGTATAGAGTTAGCTATACTAGAGCATAGTATAGTAAATACTGAAATTTATCAGAGTCATGCAAATATGAAAGAATTAAAATTGAACATTTTGGAAATGATGTGATGGGACAGATTCCTGAAACAGATGAATAGTGACAACAATAAAGCCTTTGCAATGCAGTGCAAAATTTGGGCCAGATTTTCACACCTGCCTGCGGGACTATTGTGGAGAAAGGTGCTACTGAGAGTGAGTAAGCGTACTAGAATCTGGCATTTGTTCCAATTCTAGTGACTGCTTAGGGAAGATACAATTGTCTATAAGAAATTGAAGTCTGTAAACAATAAAGAGGGAAAAGAATTGTGAGAGAGAAGTAGAAAAGATGGTGAAGGAGTTGAGCAAAGGGAATTTTAGACAGAATATCAGGAAGCAATTCCAAACAGTATTGTCTATCCCACAGTGTGATAATTTCTACAGGACATTGTCGGAGTCCAATCACTTCAGTTGTTTACAACAAGGCTTAGTAAAGCATTGGTGCAGAGAGAGGAAACACTTTGAAAGAAAGATGGACAAGATGATTTTTTCATCTGTTGTTTTTTCTGTTGCTAATGCTTAGGATGCTACAATTTTCTCTTGGCAGAAAAATGTTTCATATATGAACAATTTGCTGTTTAGGAAGTACTCTGTTTTCCAGAAATGATGTGGGATTGTGCAAGATTTTAAGAATTTCTCATTCACTTTCAATAGGCGGTGCATAGTGCCCATCACAAAGTTTATCTCCCCTTTCCATCCACCCCCAGGTGCCTTCTTCTCTGAATGGAAGTATATGACAAATCAACAGACAATAGATTTGAAAAATATTACAATGCAATATTTTAAAGCCACATTTTTCTTATTGTCATAATTTAAAACCAAAGACATTTGGTGAGAATGAGAAATTAGATTAATAATTCCATATATAAAAACTTCACAAATGGAAAATAATCTATTTCCCCTGTTTGAAATCTGGCCTCATACCTGTCGGACATTGACCCATATATCAGTCCCCATTTTACACATCAAAATAATTGCAGAATAGTAAAACTGAGAAAATTTGTTATTTATTCAAAAATGCGAAGAATTGATCCTTAAAATAAATGCACAGAGAAGAACATTTAGTAGGAATATAAAAAAATACCCTGAAAAATATTTTATTAGAACTGAGGAATCCTTTTCAGTCTAAAAAAACTGATGAGGTAAATCATCTGAAGTGTGTAAAACTAACATCATAAAGTACAAAATTATGAGTATTGCCCTAATTACATTAGTCCAATAAAAATTACATGTCATTTCTTTCTGCAGTGATTTAGTCATCTTGAATACTATCCTTATACTCCCTCAAGTATGTAAAACTAATTTAGGGAGGACATTACACCATTTCTTTAGTGTTACACTCATCACCTCCCCTACCCCCAATACTGTTCTTCGAATTAAAAAAAAAAAATCTGCTGAACACTAATTATTTAACCTTACCTCCTACCTACTTTCTCTCTTTATTCTGGAGATTTCTTAAGGGCTATAATGAGCTGTCCCCACACAAACAGGCCAAATTAGTGGATAATTACTGCTGGGCCTGTGAACGTTCTCACTCCTCCTTTCTTACAGTTTCACAACATTATGAGAATGGTCTGTCACCTCCCTACCAATTAGGCACAATTACTACTTTATAACATTAGTGGTGGCAGGCTTATTATGTTGGAGGATATGTAAAAGTAAGGGGGCTTGTGGTGAGTGGGTAGTGAATCAAGGCCAAAGGAGGTCATTACAGCACTGACAATTTGTTATGTTCATAGTTTTATTTTTATTTTCCTGAACTAAACCTGCACCAGCCTGTATAAACATGGTGGAAAACAAGAAAGTGAATCTCACACACTAAAGTTTTTTTCTTAAATAAACCGGATAGCATTTAGTTTTGATGCATGTAGATTTTCCAGATAATGGAGCCAGCGCTTCCATAAGATGTATTGTTATTTTCATTTAAAGATGTCTTTTAGCAGAGAGAAAAGGATCTAGGTGTCTGAATTTATCAAAATGAGGTATATATCAAGTATGTCATGGTAAAGGGAGGTACAGTGACCCCAAAGAGTAACAAAATTCCCATCCAATCTGTATTTAAATGGGAGAGTTCAGGTCAAGATAAATCTAGGTCAAACATTCAGAGAGCAAGAGAGAGAAATGTTCTAAAGGTTTATACATCCCACATTATTATGTGTGTAGTTAACTTCTGTCCTCCTTGTGGAAAAAAATAACTCATGCTCACATGCCTTAGATTATCTGTTCTCTGCCTTTCACCTTTCAAAGGCAAAATATTTGAAATGTCCAAAAGTCTGTGTTTTAGAGGTCAGAGATACATTTCGAATAGTGAAATGACTCATTGGGAGAACAAAAATCAGAGATTTTCAAAACAAGAGAGGTCACAGCACATTTGGTACATAGTTCTCTGATGTGTGTTTAAAGAAATTGCCTATGTTCCTCTTTCTCCTCATCCTCCCACCCCAGAGCAAGAATTTCTCTTTAGGATATTTCCACTGGTGATTAAAAGATATGTACTTACAAATAATAGTGTGTATGGATATTTTGGAAGGGGTGACAGATAGGGGGCAAGAGGGGCATTCCCCCCCCGCCCCCAACGTTACATAGGTCTATGCACTTTTTGCCTCCCTCCCTGTTTTTGCAGGACATAATATAATCACATTTAATGTTCTATATGCTGACACAACTTTGCCTCTCCCAAGATTTTTTCTGAAATGACACCCATGGCTGGCAGGCATGAGGGAAAGGAATAGTGAATTTTAAAGTGGACAGCATGGAAAGTACCACATCACTGTTCTGTAATACAGGAATTTTGCAAGTAGACTTGTTACTAGTTGGTAATGATAATATTATTATCATGTAGAGATAAATTCCATGGTTACCTTATATATGCAACTCCATCTCTTTTATGGAAGATGGTCAAGCAGTTTTAAGACCAAAAATTATTTTTTTATTGTTAAAGAGAGTTATACAGAACTGAATATGACTAGAAATATTTTTCTGTAATTAAAAACCAGTGAAAGCAGGGTTTTATTTTTCTTTTCTTTTTTGGGGGCGGGGAGGTAGTCAGAGTGGAGTAGGGGTAGATTAAAGAATCCCCTGTAGTGCTGGTTTCTCAGTGCATGAAAACCTGATAATGAAATTGACTATAAACAGAAAATGAAACTGGCCAGTCTAGTTCGCTGCCCAGTTCAGTGCTGTGCAAAAACTGGGCAAATAGCACAAATCATGAAAATTTTTGTTGTTGTTGAATTCAATTAATGATTTGTTTTATCATGTCAGTGTCCTTTTCACAAATGTCACTCATGGAAGCTACTACTGGTAGTGTCTGCTAGCCTTTCTATCAGGAATTGATTCTTTGCAAGGTGGTTTCCTCAATGAGAGTAGAGAAAAGAGAAAGATGGATGAAAGAAGGATGAGGAAAAGAAACAAGAGATATAGGTAGAGTAAAATATGGTTATAGAAGATACAATGTTCATCTTTAAACATACATTTAATGAATATATTACGTGAACATTATTATTCCCTATTCTTACTATTCATGCACGTTAGCTATCGATATACCTCAAATCATTTTGCGTACATACCCTCATACAAGTTTATTCTGCTTTAAATTTGATGTTCTATTCTCTTCCCAAGAGACTTGACAAATATCGTATCCCCAACAACAACAGGCACAGAGGATAAGCACAATTTTGCTTCTGAAAAATAAAAATATGTGAAATCTCCAGCAGACACAGAGCATCACATTATGAATTACAGTGAAACCTTGTGTTAAATGCACCACCTTTATAAAGCTACCACTTGCCAAGGTATCCCTAAGCATTTTACAATGTTAATTTATCTGTTTTAAGCGACTGTTTGGGACATCATTGCCCATAAACATATATGGAATAAATACATAGCTGTGCACAGGATACCCTACACTTTGGATCGTTTTGGGTATTGCTTTAATTTTTTATACTGAACCACCAGTCAACAGGTCAAAATAAATTTCATATTTTAATTTCATTTTGTCTGTAGACATTAGCAGACAGATTTTTATTTCAGATGCAAGTGATCTTCTATACATTCAAACCTGTTTTCATTAAGAATTTATATTTCAGGTATTTTTGTAAAGCTAATAGTATTTTGTCTTACAAATGTTTTATAAACTAACCATTTTTTGAATCAAACTGATTTTTTTATTGGACTCCCTTCACCTTCTCAGATAAGCTTCTCAGTAATCTTTATTAAAAATTAGCACCTCCTTTAAGAAATCATATTTTGATGGGTCCTTGAGTAGTCACTAAAAATGCAAGTTTCACTGTAAGAACACATGCAATCTGAACAGAGTACAGTGGTGTCAATGGGATGTTCAGAGAATGTTTGGGGAGGCTCTATAAAGTTCCCTTGATAGCTACACTGCAGGTCCTGTTTATTCTGTATATTATTATTCAACATTTTTAGATAGCGCCAAGATTACATTTTGGTTTATGGAGTGAGTAATGATACAGACTGAAATTCTCACCATATAGAAGTCAATAGCTAAACTTCCATCGATTTCAGTAAGGCTAGTATTTCACTGATGGTCTCTGCATCGATGAGTTTACATTCTAAACTCATCATTAGATTGAACCAGCAGCCAAGGGGATGGATTAAAGGATGGAAGAAATACACAGAACAAAGATATGTGGTCGCTTCAGTACTACAAAATGTTACAATCTAGATATGCTCTTAGCCCTTATTAGAACTGGACCTGATCTGCAAAGTTCAAGATCTAGATTCAAACCTTCCCAAAGTTCAGGGGCATTCAAAGAAGTGGCTTTGTTTCAGGCCATTATAGGGACAAGAACCACTGTTAAAGTCCACATCTGAACTTTCCCATTGTCTGGAGTTTTGCAACCCACAACTTGATATTAGTTAGCAATTGCTAGTTCTTATTTCAAAGTGAATTTAGTGCTTGAAACATTTGGCAAATTGACAGCCTTGTGGATTTTAAGTTTGCAAGTTACTGGCAGAACTGGTACACCAAGTGCAATGGTAACGCAAATGTCCCTCACATCATCACACCAATTCTCCTCAGCTCTGACATGTAGGAACACCTGTAAGGATAAGTGGGTACTTTGGTTTTAGTCATTGACCTTCCTGCAGAGTCTGCCAACAAGAATGCCAGCTGCTATCTCTATAAAACTGTGTGATAAGTGAGTTATATAATAGTGGAAGTACTTTTCCATAATAAATCTAATTCATTGTGCCTGGCATCAAGAGGAACTGTCAGTCATGGAGGGGATATGATACCAGAACATTAAAGTACCAAGCAGGGTGAGCCATATATTTAGGTTTCTAATGGATATGAGAATGTTAAGCCAGCAGAGCTAACAAATATTTTAACTGTGAGACCATTTTGAAAACAGTGATAATTTTATCAGTGCAGTTTTAATCTGGGTTTATGCTCTAGCTTGAAAATGGATAGATGATAAAAATGAATTGAGAAACAAAGGAGGATAAAAATGAATTAAGAAACAGTTCTGGTCTTCAGTTTACATGAACACATACAAGCTCAGGGCCTGATTTGCCTTTCTGTTATAGTGCTGTATCATAGAATCATAGAAGATTAGGGTTGAAAGAGACCTCAGGAAGCCATCTAGTCCAATCCCCTGCTCAAAGCAGGAAGAACCCCAACTAAATCATAATTGTCCAGAGGGGACTTAAAAACCTCTAAGGATGCAGATTCCACCGCCACCCTAAGTAACCAATTCCAGTGCATCACTAATGAAACAGTTTTTCCTAATGTCCAACCTAGACCTCCCACACTGCAACTTGAGACCATTGCTCCTTACCCTGTTATCTGCCACCACTGAGAACAGCCTAGCTCCATTTTCTTTGGAACCCCCCTTGAGGTAATTGAAGGCTGCTATAAAATCCCACCTCACTCTTCTCTTCTGCAGACTAAAAAAGCCCGATTCTCTCCCTCTCCTCATAAGTTACGTGCCTCAGCCCCCTAGTCATTTTCGTTGCCCTCTGCTGGGGTCTCTCCAATTTGTTTACATCCTTTCTGTAGTGGGGGGGCCCAAAACTGGATGCAGTACTCCATATGTGGCCTCACCAGTGCCGAATAGAGGCGAATAATCACTTCCCTCGATCTGTTGGCAATGGTCCTACTAATGCAGCCCAATATACCGTTAGCCTTTTTGGCAACAAGGGCACACTGTTGACTCATATCCACTTCTGATCCACTGTAATCCCCAGGTCCTTTTCTGCAGAACTGCTGCTTATCCAGTCGGTCCCTAGTCTGTAGTGGTGAATGGGATTCTTTTGTCCTAAGTGCTGGACTCTGCACTTGTCCTTGTTGAATCTCATCAGATTTCTTTTGGCCCAATCCTCCAGTTTGTCTAGGTCACTTTGGACCCTATCCCTACCCTCCAGCATATCTACCTCTCCCCCCAGCTTAGTGTCATCTGAGAACCTGCTGAGGGTGCAATCCATCCTGTCATCCAGATAATTAATAAAGATGTTGAGCAAAACCAGCGCCAGGACTGACCCCTGGGTCGGTCCTGGGGCACTCCGCTTGATACTGGCTGCCAACTAGATATCGAGCCATTGATCACAACCAATTGAGCCCGACAATCTACCCAGCTTTCTATCCACCTTATAGTCCATTCAACCAATCCATACTTCTTTAACTTGTTGGCAAGAATACTGTGGGAGACCATATCAAAAGCTTTGCTAAAGTCCACCACTTACCCCATATCCACAGAGCCAATTATCCACAGAGCCAATTATCTCATCATAGTAGGCAATCAGGTTGGTCAGGTATGATTTGCCATTGGTGAATCCACGTTGACTGTTCCTGATAACCTTCCTCTCTTCCAAGTGCTTCAAAATGGATTCCATGAGCACCTGCTCCATGATTTTTCCAGGAACTGAGGTGATGCTGACCGGTCTGTAGTTCCCCAGATTCTCCTTCTTCCCATTTTTAAACATGGGCTCTATATGTACCTTTTTCCAATTCTCTGGGACCTCCTCTGATCACCACAAGTTTTCAAAGATAATGGCCAATGGCTCTGCAATGACATCAGCCAACTCCCTCAATACCCTCGGATATATTGCATCTGGGCCCATGGACTTATGCATGCCCGGCTTTTCTAAATAGTCCTTAACCTGTTCTTTTACCACTGAGGGTTGCTCACCTCCTCCTAATACTGTGCTGCGCAGTGCAGCAGTCTGGGAGTTGACCTTTTCTGTGAAGAGCAAGGCAAAAAAAGCATTGAGTACTTCAGCTTTTTCCACAGCATCTGTCACTAGCTTGCATCCACCATTCAGTAAGGGTCCCACACTTTCTCTGACCTTCTTGTTGCTAATGCAGAAACCCTTCTTGTTACCCTTCACATCCCTTGCTAGCTGCAAATTCAATTGTGCTTTGGCCTTCCTGATTACAGCCCTACATGCTCGAGCAATATTTTTATACTCCTCCCTAGACATCTGTCCAAGTTTCCCCTTCTTGTAAGCTTCCTTTTTGTGTTTAAGCTTACTGAAGATTTCTCTGTTAAGCCAAGCTGGTCGCCTGCCATATTTGCTATTCTTTCGGCACATCGGGATAGTTTGTTCCTACGCCCTCAATAAGGCTTCTTTAAAATACAGCCAGCTTTCCTGGACTCCTTTCCCCCTCATATTAGCCTCCCAGGGCATTCTGCCCACCAGTTCCCTGAGGGAGTTAAATTCTGCTTTTCTGAAGTCCAGGATCCATATTCTGCTGCTCTCCTTTCTTCCTTTTGTCAGGATCCTGAAATCGACCATCTCATGGTCACTGCTGCCTAGGTTGCCACCCACTTCTGCTTCCCCTATCAATTCTTCCCTGGTCGTGAGCAGAAGGTCAAGAGGAGCACGGCCCCTAGTTGGTTCCTCCAGCACTTGCACAGGAAATTGTCCCCAACACTCTCCAAAAACTTCCCGATTGTCTGTGCACCGCTGAATTGCTCTCCCAGCAGATGTCAGGGTGATTGAAGCCCCCCATGAGAACGAGGGCCTATGATCTGGAAACTTCTGTTAGTTGTCCAAAGAAAGCCTTGTCTACCTAGACTGGTGTAAAACTGATATAATGAGAAGAGAATCAGGCTCACAAATTCCTAGTCTGCTCCACACTTCTCTGGGGCTTGGTGCTATAAAAGAAGCATGTCCAAGAAAAATGGTTTTATTAAAAATGTGGCTTTTGTCTGCCAACTAATTCTTTGCTGAGTCAGCCAGCCAGGCACAGAGCCTAATTCCATTCCTACTTTGACAGTGCTGTGATTGCACTCATAGAATTGTGAATGCCCTTTCACACAGACCCACTTTGTGTGACTTTTCCTGAGACATGACAGCAGTGCCAATCCGAATCTGGAAACTCCTGGAAAAACACCATTTGCAAGTCTGCGGTGTGTTTTCAAGAAAAAGTTTGCACTGAGTTCCCTACAGAGCAACATGCTAAGGCTTCCCAGTCCCCTGCTTCTTTTGTGATTTGTGGTTTATGATCAGTATTTCCTGAGATTTTGATGTCTTTTATATATCAAATTAATCTTGAAAAAGTGATACATTAAACAGAAAATATATATTACAGTAGCATACTGAATCAGAACTGCCTCTGTTTCTACATATAGACTGAAGGAAAATAACAGTGATAGATGAAACTCAAATGGTTCATATCTATAGCTAGAAATTTCACAGTTATGTAAGAAGAGTACCTAAATCTTTTTGGGTCAGAAGTGTTCTGACAACAAGCTCTCTCATGAGATTTCAAGAATCTCTGTATTTCAGATGAGTCAGAAATAACACAAAAATAGCTAAACTCATGCTAGATCAATATTTCTATTTCCAGACACAATCAAAAATCCAGAAATTCAGAGGCTTGCTAAAATAAAAATTTAACAGCAGCAAAAAAAAACAAAAAAACAAAACAAACAAACAAACAAAAAAACCACCAAAGCAAAACTTTTTACCTCCAAAAATGTTTTGGGTTAAGTTGCGTTTAGTTCTCAACAATTTTGGGGCAAAAGTTCAGGTCAATTCTTATATTATATGATGTAGTTTATTCTTCTCTTGAATAGATGTTTTTCAATATAAAGGAGTGTTGAAACATTCAAGTATCAAAAAACAGCCAGTCAAACTAACTTCTTTATTCATAAGTTTCTTTGGAATGATCAGATGGCTTGCATGCAACTGGCAATGAACAACTAAGCTTTTCATACTATGACCGAATCTTGTTTAGTTGCTAGAAGATAGTATTTTTTAATGATACCAATAGGAATGAGCATGCTTGCTGGAAATCACTGGCCTTGTCTTTGTCTACATACAACCATTGAACAAATTTAATTAAACTGGTTTAACAATTGACTTATTTAAATCCATGCACCCCATTGTGTACACAGTCTTAAAACAGTCTAAGAGTGCTTCATACCAATTTAGCTTAAGCAGTTTCTTTAATGGCTTAGCTAAATTGATATCAGGTACTCCAAAACTGGGGGCTTGGACCAATTTAACTAAACTGGTTTAAACTGCTGCAACTTTTGTGGGAAAATATGTCCTCATACACTTTATCTTCACTGCTTAAAAAAGGTGATGGGGGGCTTTTTTTCTTTGATAGTAATGTAAAAAATGTGGGATAGTTCTCTGAGTGTAAAAACCTAGTGGAAATAAGCTCTCTGTTCTTTTTACTGTGAGGTAGCTAGACTACGTCATCCCTGTGGTTGACATCACCTTGTTCACCCGGGAGTAAAACTACAGTGCCTTGCCTCCACTAGGATTTTGCAGCAGGATATGTAACATGCATTAGTTATCCCACAGTAAAAATACTTTTTTTAGCAATGAAGACAAAGACAAAGAGGTTAAGGACTGAGGTGCCAATTCAGTATTAAAAGTCACATTTACTTCAATGTGTTTAAGCACGTCCTTAAGTCCTTTGCTGAATTAGGCCCTGAATGGGCATAGAGCTTAATCCTACTGCATCGATTTAAATTAGAGCTTTGCCATTTATTAAAACAGGGCAGATCTGGACTCATAAAGAAATACTCTGTACAACTTCGAGGTGAACCTTCCTCAAGTCTTCTGCACATTAGTGGGACAGTATAGGGCATATTCAGCTGCTACTGTACTTATTTCCATTCTGTGTATAAACTAATAAACCCAATTTCCAGTGTGGCTTTTATAAGCATTAAATTCACTTTACAAATTCTAAACTTTTTGTAAATTAAAAGTGGCCTTTCCTCAAAATTAGGTTCAGATCTACTTTGAACACAGAATAGGAATGTGTTACTGATCTTACAGTATAGTGGTCCCAAGGAAGCTTTAGAGGGCTAATTGAGAAGCTCACACCTAAAACTAATGAATGTTAATTTCATATTTTTAAATGCATTGTTTCTGTGTTTAATTTGAAAAGTAACAAAGCACTAGAAAAACATATGCTATAGGGAACAATCCAGAATTGGCAGAATGATGAACTAGGTGACCTAAAAGTTGTTTGGGTTTTGCTTTGTTTTTTGCCCCTTCCATTCCTAAATTCAATGCTAGCATTTCCGTTGCTGTGAAAAGCAGTGAATGGTGACATAGTTGCATGACTGTTTCAAAATTAAATTGAATAATTTATATTGTGCAGCTTTCAAAATAATGATTATTCTTTAGATACTTCTACTTGCATGTGTCTTCCTTTCAGAAATAATGAACATATTTTTTTAATGTCAGAATCACTCCACGAACATTTTACAGGTTAATTAGTAGCAAGATACAGTTTCTTTCTGGTGCCTGGCTCTCAACCCCCCTGGCTTCTCTGGGAATACCTTAGAAGCAAGATCTAGGGATGAGTGAATCTTGTTGATTTCAAGGTTTTATGGACCCGGCACACTGTTTTTGAGGGTTCATAAATCTATCTTGAGTTCATAAAACTTCCCCCCCATAATTTAAGCCTATGTTTTCTCTCATTTTAGAAAAACAGCTGAAGGGAAACTTATATTATGTTGTATTCTTGATAAAATAATTGTCCCCTCAAAAGCCTATACAGTGTATAGAATGCATCTATACCGTCATCAGAATGTTTTCCTCTCCCCTTTCTGATCTGTATTTCAGTCTGTCTATATTTGTTTTACACTCAGTCCCCTCTCTGCTCCATTTTTCACAATTTCTCCTAACGAGAACATGAATCCAATAACAATTTAATCAGTCAAATTTTCAAACTCAGGATGTTCAAGTGGGTATGAAATTATGCAAAAAAAAAATTGCCCATTCTTAAAAAAAGGCAAACAAATGCTTTATTCTGCCTGGCATATTGTATTGTAACAGACAATTAATGGAGAACACAAGTCACATGATGATTTCAGCATAAGCAATAAACTCAGAATTTCCTTTCCATTGTATGTTACTCCAGGTGTATAGATTCTAGAAACAACTGTGGGATTTGGCATTCATCATTACACTTCCAGAATGTGTTTCATCGCATGATCTCAAAAGCTAGATCCACGAAGGGATTTCATTGCCACTATAGGTGTCTAATCCAAAATATAGCTCCTTTGAACTCCTGCTCAGCTGTTACCTAATATAGTAGGTGCCTAAAGTCTCTAGATGTCTAAGTTTCCACCAACAAAGTCCCTTAGATGCCTAAAAATCTTCTGCTGGACAGATGCACTGCTGCTGCATTTCTGATGCCCAGGCACCTAACTCATGCCTAAGCTCTGTCAGGATCCTCAAACTCATTTTCCTGCCTATCTCTCCTGTGAGGCCCAATCTGGTAGATATTCTCACAGACTGCCTAAAAGACTGGGCCCAGCACAAAACACAACCAGAGGAGGATGTAAAGGTGCACCCTATTATAATGTTTAGCCCACTGATTAGTGCACCCGGTCATTGGAACTGGGACATGAATTTGAGTCTTCCAGGTGAGTGCCCTAACCACGGGCTATAGTGTCATTCTCACTCATTCTCTGGCCAATTAATATTTAATTATTTTACAGAACAACTGGATCACCTGAACAACTGGTAATTCACTGGAACAACTTCAATAAGAGAGATTCAGAGAGACCCACCCCAGAATACCCCAGAGATTAGGGCACTCTCCAGAGAGGTGGGAGACCAGGTTTCACATCCCTGCTCCAAATCTGGTGGAAGGAGTATTTGAACCTGTGTCTCCCACATCATGGATGAGTGCTGTAACCACTGAGTTTAAGGTTATCAGAGGGAACAATGGCATCACCACTATACCTAGCCCGAGAGAGAAAGGCACCTAACTTTAGGAAAGACTTCACAGGTGTGAATTACAACTTTGTCCCTTCATCTGACCTGGACAAAGGCACCTAACTCCTTTTGAGGGTAGGACTTAGGCCATACCTTTCTCCTAGGCATTTCCTATCGGCAAGCTTAGGCAGGTTCCCACTGAGCACACTGGTTTCTATGAAACCCATTCTTAGGTGCCTAGCTCTCCACATATATTGTATAGGCATCTAACTCAGGGCTGAGGATTCAGTTAGGTGGCAGAGTTCATGAAGTTAGGTGTTGCAATGCTGAGCCTAAATCCTCTTTGTGGATCTAGACCAACATGTCTTACAAACATTCAGAATGGACCTGATCCAACATCTATTGAAATCAGTGGGAGCTTTTCTATTGACTTCCTTCTATTGTTCCTGTTCCAGTGCCCTTTGAAGAGTGGTAATATGAAGGACAAAACAATGAAATACTTGCCCCCAACGATGTACAATGTGCCTGTGACAGAAACAGTAAGAGAACCCAGAAATCCTGATTCTCAGCCACTTTTCATTTGATGCTTTGGTGAATGCTTGCATGCATCTTCTGTATGCCCTAAATCCATGTTGTCCCTCTACCTGTTGGACTGGAGACTGATGTGAAATGAAACAAATTATTCCAGTTCTTGAGAATCTGTTCATACTGTATACTAGAGATCACTCTTCTTAGATTGCAGTTTTTATTATAATTGATAAGAAATGCTGGAAAGATTTTTCCCCCTTACTATATTTTCCTTTGTATATAGCAAGGTCTGGTCAAAAATACCTCTATATCCAAAAACGTCAGGTTAGATTTTATAATTTTTAATTTTATCATGTATTGTTTAAAATGCGGTGTCTTATCTGAAGCCAGCCTGAAATAGTATAAAATTGGCTTATAGTGTATGCATTTGCTTTCATCCTTTTCTAACAGCATTAAAATGACAATTTACTACAGTCTAGTATGTTCATTTTCTTGGTATTTAAAGGTTGCCTTTCTGTTGCTAATTGTTAAGATTAAAATAGCAATCATTTTCTGAAATATCACTGTTCTTTCCACTCCCAAAACCAGAAAAACCATCCAATTCATTTGTAAATACTGCACTTAAACAAGTGGGTATGCCAGGTCTTAGCACACACTATGTCCATTGTGATGCCAAGAGAGAGCAGAGCAGGAGAATTTACCAAGGCTATAATTAATGCCATTTTCTGGTCTGATTCCCAAATGATCCAATGTATGGTCAGTACCTATTGCCAAATCCAGATTCTTCCCTTGGCAAGACTTCTCTCAAATAGCAGCGCAACAGCTTAGCTAAGATTAGCACAGTCATTGCAACCAGTTTCACAAGTTTCAGTGTCCTTAATTATCTTTGACTACATTGGGTATTAACGGCGCTCAGTACCTAGCAGGATTGATCCATAATTCCATATACTTGTTTAAGCCTGTCCCCAATGAATTTTGTTTAAGGGGTTGCTATGACATCATCAGAGCTCTTTGATTTGCAGGTATTGCAGTATACTGAAGTCCAGTAACGTGTGTAGTGCTCATCCTCCTTCAATTTTCTTACACAAGGTACTGATCTCTCGTTGGCCTCAAGGATCCAAGAGCTGCAAGTGGCAGCTACCTTCATCCCCTCCTGCTGAGCTGCACAAAGTCTACGTGAGTCTGGGCAATGGCCTCTGCGTCGCATAGATTAATTGCTAGAGGCCCAACCCTGGAAGGCTTACCTAGCAGTGACTATGTAAAGAGTCATTTACCTGACCACTCATGTGAGTAGATATCAGACTTGCGTGCAAAGTGTTTGAAGGATCCAGCCGTATGTTAGATAAGTCATGACAAAACACAGGGATATAGGGCAACAGAGAAAAGGATGGGAATGGAAGGGAAATTTGCATAGGACAAAGTTACTTATTTTCTCCTGGTTTGTATCATGTTAGTTCCTTTACATTTTTTAGGTCGGTATTTGTTAAGTTTGCCTAGGGGTGGTTGTCAGGTTTGAGGAGATAATCGAAGATGTAGGTTTGGAGGTGTTCTGATGGATTAGAAAAGGGTTTATGAATCATCTCCAAAATAACAGCCTAAGCAGCATAATCTTCTCCTCAACTTCACAGTTTTTATTTATTACACTGTACATTTGAAAGCTACTGTACCCACCTCATGCAAGAAATATATTTAGGAACCCATAGGGGCAGGACCTTTCCATAGCCTCAACAGAACCCTTTGGCACAAGCAAATGTTTCTACTCCATTTAAATAGTCTACACAGTTTTAGTCTCAGAGATTAATACACAATAACCTCTGCCAGACAATCAGCAACAAATAGCTAAAGAAAATTTGCACCACATAGCTTCTAACATCTGAGGAAGCTAAAATCTCAGACATAAATATGGCAGGATTTGTTAATGTTGCTTTCGTCCCTGTTATATAACACAAAGTAAAATTCAGATGAGTTTTAGATGTAGCACATTTTTCCTTTCTTAAATTGCGTTATTTCTCCTTCCCTCTCCCCAACAGCACCAGATTGGGACAACTCATCCTTCCAGTGGGAAAGGGCTGGACACAGCTCACTCTAGAGCCCATGAAATGCTGGGTTATAGCTAGGGAAGATCACCTGAGAGCAACTGCAAAGGTGTCCTTCTCCTAGAGCCTGAGCACATCATTTCCAGTGTGCTCCCAGCCCCCATGGCCTCAGAACTTGGGACTGAACTCTCTCTCTCCGCATATGGGAGCTTGTTGCAGTGTCAGTGTCAATAGACAATTTTACTGTAATGCTCCAGGACACAGTTCCTCCAGATTTGCACTGGTACAAGGGCAGAATAAGACCCTGACTCTTTAGAGATTCATTTGCCCTTTGTTACATGAAGTTGTACTGCATTTTGCATTGATGTTCAGCACTGTGAATTTCTGACTGCCAGACGGTACCAAGGGGGAACTTTGTCACTGGCAGGTGGCTGTACCTTGATGTCATGTTACCTATTTTTGTCTAGGAAAAAATTCCCTCCCGATTTTTCAATCTCATATCATATGTGAGCAAACAAAATAATCTTCCCAAGAGTATTTCTCCTATAGGTGCAGAACATATGTCTAAGAAATGGGTTCATTTCAGTGGGTAAAGATGTTGATGGGCCATCACAGCCTGATGTCTAAACAGGAGAAATTATGAAAAATAATTCTTTTAAAACTCAGAATAACTAATTGTAAAACTTGGCAGGCAGCCAACCATTTGAAAGTGAAGAAAACATCTTGATTTAACATCTGAGCAGGGATAGGGTTGGTGTGTTTTTTTTTGTAATCTGTAAACAATTGGACCATATGTAGTGTGATGGGAAACATGAAGGCTGTGATAGAATATCATTTAAGAAACCTGGTGTTTAATTACTGCACTTGATTAGCTGGATAGAAAAGGCTTTTCATATTGGCTTATAACCTCTATTTTAAAGATATACAGAGTAGGTCTTACTCCGTTTGTGAGAGAAATACAGAAATGTCAATGGTTGCAAAATTATTCTGAAGTTATCATTTAGAGCATGCATGCTTTAAATATACAGGTATTCACAGTTTTTTTAAAAAAAGGACTTCTCATAAGAAGACAAAGATTTGCCATCTGGTCCTCAGAGATTCCCCAGACTCCTCACCTTCTTAGTTCAGTGTCTTTCTTCTATTCCCTCAGATCAACTGCAGGCTTAGTCTCTTCCCCTTGCTACTTTCTTCAGTTCAGTCTCCTTCCCCAGTTATCCCCAAACCTGTTCATTGATCAAGACTCACAGGTGAGTGACAAACCCAGGAATGTATTTAAGCACCAAGCCACCCCAACAACTTCACAATGGAGAGGGGCACTATCTGCCCAAGCTCTCTCACAGACCAGGCATTTAATCTGATCCAGTTACAGACATACCACAATATAACCAGTAACTCAGGATAGACCCTCTTCAGCCTAACACTATGACTCAGCTAACTTCTAAATCTTTTCACTTTGCTCCCTGCAAGGCAGGCAGGTAGGGGAATCTCAGTCTGCAAAGGCTTTAAATCTCCCCTTCTCCTTATAGCAAAAGGTCCTCCAGATTCAGGGTCTCATTTACTCCCAGAAGCTGGCCCTCTTAGCCTTTATCTGCACTGGACCGCAGTCATATTTTGTGACAAATGAAACTTTCCTATATACCCTCCTAACATTAGAATTTCTCTTGACCTACACTGTGTCTCCATAATGCTGTGAGAGAGGCAAAAAACCTTCCAAGACCCCTGACAATATGTCACAACAGGAAACATTCATTCCCAGCTATATGTCTGCTTCCCCATGTCAGGAGAATCCCCAGCAGGGGACATGCAGATAGTTTCTGTCTGCTTTGTGTAACCCAAACAGTGCAGAGGGTGTAGAACTTGCCCCCAAAGTATTGACTGTGGCCCCTTGGCTGTTTTGAAATAATATGTTAGGCCCTTGGGCTGTAAAGGTTGGACACCAGTGTTACAAAGGTTTTACTTGCCTTGCTTTTGCTGAGCCAACCTCCATTTCCTTGGAAACAGAAGAAAGACAGCTGGCAGCCAGCAAGTGGGAGTTAGAGGAACTCACCCTCATGCCAATTTCAACTGAGTGCTACCAGCTGAGACCTGTGATGGATGTTAGAAAGCACCTAGAATTTTTGAAGCAAAATGGCTCTTAACATCTTTAGCATTTTAAGTTTGAATCTATGCACAAGGCATTTTAATGGAGCTCTCTTTTACTTGCCTTTATTAAACCTTCTTGTAAAATATACATTCTAGCTTTAAAATATGATAGTAAATGATTTCTAGCAAAAGGTCTGTGAGGTAGACCTGTGAGCACAGAATACTAAGGGGTAGGAACTCCTGTTCCTGAATTCTAATCCTACTTCTGGCACTGACTCCCTATTGGGCACTGGGCAAGTCATTTAACTAGAGCTGGTCCAAATTTTTCTTAAAATGTTGTCAATTTAAAAAGGGCCATTTTCAGAAACTTTTACGAAAACTTTACATAGTTGACATTTTGTTTTTCATGAAAGGATTTAGTGCCTTTTGATTTTTTCCAAGATTTTAAAATGAAAACATTATCAAACCAGTTATTGAAATGTTTCATTAACTGAAATGTTGGGTAAATGAAACACTTTGATAAGTTTAATATTTTTGATTTTGGAGGGTTTTTTAAAATTTGTTTAAGAAATTTGGGGGAAAATCATGATTAAAAAAAGAAATAGGTCTGTTCTGAATGCTTTGTCATTTTGAAGAAAATAGTTTTCTTTCAGTCTCAGTTTCCCCAGCTGAATAATAGTGATAACAACCACCTGTGAGATCACATTGATCTGGTTCTCTCCACCCTGAACTACAGAGGTGTGTTCTTCAGCAATATTTAGGGACCCTATCTTACTGCATCCATTATACACCTCCTTACAGATGGACCTGAAGTACATGATTTTCGCTGGGGATCAAAACCAGTTAGACTGTCTACAGTTTTTGCAGTAGTAATTTGGCCCCATTTTGAAGGGGAAAAGAATGATGCAAATCATTATTATTAGTCTGTCACTATCGTCTATCTTTGAGCATCATTAATACTGGTAATGCCAGCTCAGATGTGGAAATGCCATTTCTTAATTATTAAAGTGCCTCTAGAGGTAGCACAAATGGCTTTCTGTGGGCCCCTGAAAATACTGACCTATCTTTCCTTCCTTCTGTGGTGGAATGGTGGATTTTAAAAAAAAAAAGATACTAGAGAATTTTGAACATCTGATCTTAACTCTTAAATTAGCCATATGTTGAGCCTCAACAGATTGACAGTATTCATTAACATGAATGTAAAGTTTTAATATTTAAAATCTGCATTTTATTAATATTTAATCCAGGGTCATAGGTAATGTCCATGTATATGAAATAGAAAAGGAAGAAGGAGGTAACACAGGAATCCAATTCAATTACTTTTCTTCCTAATTGCAAATGACTCCAAAGATTGAGGCAGTGTTCTTCCTGTATGACCTCTAGTGCATATTCGAGGCTTCATTAAACAATACCTTTTGTTCTTGTCAGTTATACGTAAATTCTCTCCCACTTTTATTCCTCTGGCTTCTGTTTGTGATCCAGTGACAATTTTGGTAAGAACAGTAAATCGAGATGTCTGAGTATAATTCATATGGGAATCAAAATATGATTGTTTCTTAAGTGTTTTCATCCTCAAACAATCTAGATCAGCTCTTATTGTCCACTGAAACATACATTTACTTAAACGTAATGCGACAAAAATAAATCAGTATATTATTTGTTCTACTCAAGTATATCCATTTTCATATGCATAGCATTAATATCAATCTAAAACTAAAATACTGTATGTCATTCATCCCTCTGCACTGTACACTTAATACAGGAAATATCTACTCATGCCAAGTTTTAAATTAAAAGTACAGTAAGAGAGTTCCAAAGATCAAGCTACTACTACAGGAAAGATCAAATGATATTGCTTATTCCCACATAACCACATATATGTGCTATACAATTCTGTCTAGAATACATAGGTTAATGTACAGAGCAGCAGTAAAACAATAATGAAAATTCAGGGAGAGCTGTAGGGTGTAACTATTTTTCACACTTAGATGGGTTATAGTATAGTCCATGAGATAATACAGAGTTGGTCATAAGTAGAAACAAATTAATTTTATTTTCCTCTAGTATCAATATGCATTGCACAAAATCTAATAACGTGAACAGTTTTCACATACAGTAACTATTGAGTCTTTGACTAGCCAAGCAAGTGCAGAGTAAGGGGAAATGACAAGGAAAGGTGGCTTGAAGCCACTTTTGCAGCTTCCTGCGCCTGGGGCTTCAAGCGCTGTTCTGGCAGCCGGGATGCATGATATTTGCCCACACCAGTGTTAGAATAAATCCACTTTAGGGTGTCTGAATAACCATAGAATCATAGAAATCAGGGTTGGAAGGGACCCCAGAAGGTCATCTAGTCCAACGCCCTGCTCAAAGCAGGACCAATTCCCAGTTAAATCATCCCAGCCAGGGCTTTGTCAAGCCTGACCTTAAAAACCTCTAAGGAAGGAGATTCTACCACCTTCCTAGGTAACGCATTCCAGTGTTTCACCACCCTCTTAGTGAAAAAGTTTTTCCTAATATCCAATCTAAACCTCCCCCACTGCAACTTGAGACCATTACTCCTCGTTCTGTCATCTGCTACCATTGAGAACAGTCTAGAGCCATCCTCTTTGGAACCCCCTTTCAGGTAGTTGAAAGCAACTATCGAATCCCCCCTCATTCTTCTCTTCTGCAGGCTAAACAATCCCAGCTCCCTCAGCCTCTCCTCATAACTCATGTGTTCCAGTCCCCTAATCATTTTTGTTGCCCTTCGCTGGACTCTCTCCAATTTATCCACATCCTTCTTGAAGTGTGGGGCCCAAAACTGGACACAGTACTCCAGATGAGGCCTCACCAATGTCGAATAGAGGGGGACGATCACGTCCCTCAATCTGCTCGCTATGCCCCTACTTATACATCCCAAAATGCCATTGGCCTTCTTGGCAACAAGGGCACACTGCTGACTCATATCCAGCTTCTCGTCCACTGTCACCCCTAGGTCCTTTTCCGCAGAACTGCTGCCTAGCCGTTCGGTCCCTAGTCTGTAGCTGTGCATTGGGTTCTTCCGTCCTAAGTGCAGGACCCTGCACTTATCCTTATTGAACCTCATCAGATTTCTTTTGGCCCAATCCTCCAATTTGTCTAGGTCCTTCTGTATCCTATCCCTCCCCTCCAGCGTATCTACCACTCCTCCCAGTTTAGTATCATCCGCAAATTTGCTGAGAGTGCAATCCACACCATCCTCCAGATCATTTATGAAGATATTGAACAAAACCGGCCCCAGGACCGACCCCTGGGGTACTCCACTTGATACCGGCTGCCAACTAGATATGGAGCCATTGATCACTACCCGTTGAGCCCGACAATCTAGCCAGCTTTCTACCCACCTTGTAGTGCATTCATCCAGCCCATACTTCCTTAACTTGCTGACAAGAATACTGTGGGAGACCGTGTCAAAAGCTTTGCTAAAGTCAAGAAACAATACATCCACTGCTTTCCCTTCATCCACAGAACCAGTAATCTCATCATAAAAGGCAATTAGATTAGTCAGGCATGACCTTCCCTTGGTGAATCCATGCTGGCTGTTCCTGATCACTTTCCTCTCATGCAAGTGCTTCAGGATTGATTCTTTGAGGACCTTCTCCATGATTTTTCCAGGGACTGAAGTGAGGCTGACTGGCCTGTAGTTCCCAGGATCCTCCTTCTTCCCTTTTTTAAAGATTGGCACTACATAAGCCTTTTTCCAGTCATCCGGGACTTCCCCGGTTCGCCACGAGTTTTCAAAGATAATGGCCAAAGGCTCTGCAATCACAGCCGCCAATTCCTTCAGCACTCTCGGATGCAACTCGTCCGGCCCCATGGACATGTGCACGTCCAGCTTTTCTAAATAGTCCCTAACCACCTCTATCTCCACAGAGGGCTGGCCATCTCTTCCCCATTTTGTGATGCCCAGCGCAGCAGTCTGGGAGCTGACCTTGTTAGTGAAAACAGAGGCAAAAAAAGCATTGAGTACATTAGCTTTTTCCACATCCTCTGTCACTAGGTTGCCTCCCTCATTCAGTAAGGGGCTCACACATTCCTTGGCTTTCTTCTTGTTGCCAACATACCTGAAGAAACCCTTCTTGTTACTCTTGACATCTCTGGCTAGCTGCAGCTCCAGGTGCGATTTGGCCCTCCTGATAACATTCCTACATGCCCGAGCAATATTTTAATCTCTTCCCTGGTCATATGTCCAACCTTCCACTTCTTGTAAGCTTCTTTTTTATGTTTAAGATCCGCTAGGATTTCACCATTAAGCCAAGCTGGTCGCCTGCCATATTTACTATTCTTTCGACTCATCGGGATGGTTTGTTTTGGGTGGAAGATGTATGATCACATTCCCTTTATGGATGGTGGTGAAGTGCACAGGTCTTCCTCAGAATGCTTCCCTAAGTGATTTGCTTCTCTTTGTTTTTGCCATTAGGCCCAAATCCTGGAGCTCAGCACATATCCTAAGTGCAATGGCAATCTCTGTGGGGTCCAGCAAGGGAACAAATCCTCCGGACAGGCCATGGAATAACTGTGGGGCTACTCCACTACTGCTGCAGCCCTTACACCCTTTCTCTCTAAGGTGAAAAAGGTCATTGGATCTAGAAGGTGGAGGGCCCTGACACCTCTTTCCCCAGCCTGCCTCCACCACTCTGTCCCAAAACATGACATAGGCTTCCCCTGGCCACGGAGATCCTGGAGCCTCCTAGCTCACTGGTGAGCTTTCCCCTACTTCCGAGCTTCTTCTATCTCCCCAGCTTCCAGACTTTGACTCTCACTTGCAATCCCAGATTTTCCTCCTTGCAGACTATTTGAAATATTTCCATACTTTCAAACGTTTGAGTTTCAAGCTGAACCTTAGCACAGAGTTTTCTGGGTTTCTAATTGTTGTTTTACCACACTTTATGGATAGGGTCTTTTCTTTTTACCCAAATATGCACTCTACGCTTTAACTGCCTCTTAACCAAGCCCATTTTCTGGGAGGACTTTCATTATTAGTTTTAGAGGTATTTAAGGAAATCAGAAGGTCTACCTAAAACACCACACATTAAAGAGGGACTCTGATGCACTGATTTCCATTATAGCAATCCAAGCTAGAGTGGTATGTGTAGTAGCTATATATTGTACTTGGAAATGGTGTGTAGCAGACTAGAGAGACAAGAAGCAAGCAACAATAGTAAAGCATGTTGGCCTGCAAAGTATAAACAATAGAATATTTGGTTCAAGGTTATAGAGTTAACACAGCTCTTCTGCCAGTGTTATCCATGCATAGTTCCTTTATCTATATTATCCACAACAGTGAGTGGAACTCTTTATGAATATGAAAGAATGGAAAGTACTGAGCATTGTAAATACATGATAAGATATTGTATATAAATGAATTGTGATTCATTTAAAAGGATATAGATAATGGCTCCCATTCTTTCATTAAGATAATCATTTTTTCATTTGTGCAAGGAATTTGTATTTGCAGGATAGGGTTTTGGTGTGAGGGTTTCGGTGTGAAGTCAGTCCCAGTATTTGCAAGCATTGTTTTTTATTGTATATCAGTTGAATATCACAGATGTGGCTGTTTTGGCTTATTTTCAAAGCTGTATTCTTTTAAAAGCTGTATGTTAATATGTTGTGACACTGCTTTTCCTTATTAACTTCTTCCAGCTGACACTCCCCATGAAGAAGTATCCTGTTTGACCGTATCAATCATGTTTCTCTTTATGACATCCCCCAATGTAAGTGAATCCAAACAGGTTACCCTGTAACATGGCTGCTGAGAGTGCATTTGGAAAACAAATGTGGACCAGATTCTTCCTTCATCCACACTTAGGTAATAAGAAACTTGATCCAAAGCTAACTAACAGCAGTTGAAAAGATTTCAGTTCACTTCAGTGGACTTCGGATCAGACCCTAAATCATGAGTAAGTCCATTAAAATAATTGTGTTACATTGTTGGAAATCAGGTTACTCTAAGTAAGGAGAATCAGGCTCATTGTATTCTTCTCAAAACTATGGGTAAAATTTTCAATGGCACCTAAGTGATTTTGGAGCCTATGTCCTATTTTCAAAAGTGATTTAGGCACTTAGAATAATAGAACCATAGGGTCATCTAGTATAACCACTTGCCAAGATGCAGGATTTGTTGCGTTTAAACCACTTAAGACAGCTGGCTATGTAACCCTCTTTTTGAAAGCCTCCAGTGAAGGAGCTTCCATGACTTCCCTGGGCACTTTGTTCCATTGCTCTACTGTTAACTTAACTTAGGTTTGAATAGAGACTGGGAGTGGCTAAGTCATTATGTAAGGTAACCTATTTCCCCTTGTTTTTTCCTCCCTCCCCACCTCCCAGACGTTCTTGTTAAACCCTGGATTTGTGCTGGAAATGGCCCACCTTAATTATCATGCACATTGTAAGGAGAGTGGTCACTTTAGATAAGCTATTACCAGCAGGAGAGTGGGTTTGTGTGTGGGGGGGTGGGAGAAAACCTAGATTTGTGTTGGAAATAGCCCAACTTGATTATCATACACATTGTAAGGAGAGTGATCACTTTAGATAAGCTATTACCAGCAGGAGAGTGGGGTGGGGGGAGGTATTTTTTCATGCTTTGTGTGTATAAAAAGATCTTCTACACTTTCCACAGTATGCATCCGATGAAGTGAGCTGTAGCTCACGAAAGCTTATGCTCAAATAAATTGGTTAGTCTCTAAGGTGCCACAAGTACTCCTTTTCTTTTTGCAAATACAGACTAACACGGCTGTTACTCTGAAACCTGCTATGCTGTAGTTTGAACCCATTGCTGCTTGTCCTGCCCTCTGTTCACTTAGGAGTTTAAGTCTCAAGCCTGAGGATATGTCTTCACTGCAGAGTTAACCCAGCTTCTTCCTCAGATTTTAGCCCAATTCCCTCTACTGTCCACATGCAAAACATTTTACCTGGGTTTATATGTGCTTTGAACCTGAGCTTGTTTGCATGGCTGGGGGTATAGTTTAGAGCCCAGGTTTCACTTTAACACAGGTACTAAATTTTGTATTTTGGACACAAGCTGAAACCCAGGTTACAGAACACAGGCTCTGATAGTCCTCCATTGCCCTCTGTCTGTTTCTGGTTGCAGAAATGGGTGGTGCATTATAGGGATTATAGCTGGAAAAAATCATGGTCCTGAGCTGGATTGACACCTTAGCACCAGCTGGAATAGATGTCACAGACAGCAGTGAGGAGCATCCAGAGTCGGTAATGGTTTAGTTTACTATGTTGGTGGGCTAAGTACAACACAGGAGCCCAGGAAGGACGGACAAGTTCTCCCACAATACTCTGTAAAACAATTTATAGAGCACCACAGCTCAGTGCAGGGCTAAGAACCATAGGATGCCCTTAGAAATCTTAGCACCTAACCCAGCACCTGTGTGGACATAGCTGTGTGGCAGCATCTGTGTGGACGTAGCTACTTGCATATGATTCAAATGTAGCTTAGAACTATAGATGCTTGCGTCTGGGGCTTGGCTAACCTAGGCTGCCATACCCTGGTAAACTGCAGCGAAGTCATACCCTTAGGCTCCTAAGGGCATGCTTCACTGCAGAGTTACCTTTATTGCAGCTCAAATCTTACCCCTGAACTCAAATCCTGTCTGCACAAAAACACCCTTAACTCAAGCGTGGGGGTGCTTTTAACTCAAGTTTGCTGGCCCATCAAGAGGTATAGGTTACAGCTCATCAACACAACCCTTATGTGTAGCTTGCATGTTTTTCCACAGTATGACTGCCCTCACTTGAGCTAGGCTCTAACTCAAGAGGACGTAACTCGAGTGTAGGTAACTCAAGTTAACACAGCAAGGAAAACATACCCTAAGTTATTTTTGAACTTTGACTTAGAAACTGAAAATTGATACCACATCTTAAAACTCTCTGTAAAATAACATTACTAAAGCAACCAAAAATAAAGAGAGGAAAAAACCATGCATGTAGATAACAATTGATTTATACCAATATTAGAGTATATACAAATTTTGCACTATATGTGAATATTAATGAAGCATAAATATAACCCATTAAGATATATTACCAGACTACATAATCAGGGCAAGTTTTAAAGTTCACCTAGAGGACAAATTAGATTGGCATCTAGCGTTATGCTCAGGTTAAATGTTTCAGCTTTCTGCACATTCGAGGGCTTTTTTTATGTAATTGAATTTATCCCAGCTCCCAGTACCAAAGGATTACATATTATTATTTGAAATAATCTTACTCTGCAGACAAGCCGTACATTTTCCTTCAACCTATAAGATATAAACCCAAACATTACCAGCATAGTAAATATGTATGCTTCAGATCAGGAAGAAACAGAAAATGAATACCAGCTAGAATATTTACAATATGAACTGTTTAAAGAAAAAATATGTTTGATCTTTGGCAAGTTCCATGACTTTGAACTGACACTAGACAAATGATTATGGAGAGAAGATTCATTAATAGCTACTCCTCCACTTGTGGGCTCTTACATTTGACTGTATAGCCAGCATTCCTGCCTGTGTAAGATATTTGCTCCCACATATGTTACTAAGGTCACTTATTTTTGGTACATTAAGACAGAAAGAAAAAAGGTCTTTCAGCAATGTAGCCTCAATTAATTTAAAACACATAGGAATAGGTTCTAAAATAACAGCATTTTAACCAATGAGTTCATTAAACATTTTCACAAATGCATAACCATTATTTTGCTTAGTCAGATGTTTTCTCAAAGGAGAGTTCATTCATTTTAACTGCTTAAAATACATGATGAATGAAGTAATTTGTTTTTTTATTTACATTTTACCACTGATCATATTTTATTAAAACCACCACCACAAAAGAGCAGAGTGTAGCTTTCAGTGTTTAGTTTCCAGGGCAAAGCTTGCTTTTACATTTAAAGAAATGTTCAAGTTGTGTTCAGAAATGATGGAAAATGAGCTACCCGAAAACTCTGATATATGGATGCTACCATAATTAGTTCTGGAAATTGCTGAGGGATCTATAATATATAACTAAGCTCATAAAATTATTATATAGATGGTAAACTGTTAAGCTTAAGTATATTCACAAATACAGGTTATAGTCCTTGAATATTTAACAAAGGCAGGTTTACCAGAACTGATTTCAGCAGAATCTACTCAGATATTCTAGTGATGAGCATAACAGCAAGGTGTACAAACAAATGAAAGAAATAATCACAAAAATAAAGGAAAATCCTATTGCAGACAAGAGGAACATATACGGCTAAGAGCCACTTAATAATAATAATCACAAAAATAATAATACTTAAACTTAATAATAAAACTTAATAAAATAATAATAATAATAATAATCACAAAAATAAAGGAAAATCCTATTGCAGACAAGAGGAACATATACGGCTAAGAGCCACTTAACTCTTCTGTGCATCCATTTCCTTTCGGTAAAATAGGGACAGTAGTACTTAGCCTTCCATTTAAAAAATGTTGAGATCTTCACATGACAAGGGCTTTATAGGTGCAAAGCACTATTACCAAATTTGTCCAGGTTTCAAGACACTACTGTAGGAAAACAGGGCCATCAGAAGTGCTGGCTCAATATAAAATAACCATGAGAGCGTTCATGGTGTTGATAGTAATCATGAAGGTGCGTCAGCACCATGACATCTCATGTTCTCACAGTCCGTTGTTTACTCCTCTATTTTCAGTGAAGGTGGCCTGAGAGAGGAAATCAGTCTCACAGAAATATTTCACAACTTTTCACCATTTTTAAATACCTCTAAGAGTCAATATTTAACATATTACAATATCAGTGTGCTACTTGGGGTCCAGTTCTGCCAGGTGCTGAGTACAACCATTGACATGGCAAACTGAAATATCTTAAGTAGGCCAAGTGGCTTATATAATTCAGGCCCTTATAAAGGCACAGTCATGATATTTTTCATAAATTTAAACCTTGCACATAATGTTACTCATAATGAATAGTGAAAGGGGCAAAATAGTTACAACAGACTCTAATAAGAACTCCATGGCTGAGCGGAGGATTCCATTTCCCCAACTTGACTGCTACCCCACCCTGCACAGCTCATTTACTCAGGCTGGGTGAAACTCCCGAGTAGAGGGTTTACATAAACGATGCACCAGAGAAGTCACACTAAGCTCCATTTTGAGGGCATATGGAGGCTTTGAGTGCTGGCCCACTGCATAGCGGTGAACTGCAACTCATGCGCACAGGCACCAGGATTAAACCCCTTGAAGTAATTAGAAAAAAGCACTATATTTAGGATTAAGACAGGGTACAAAGTGTCCCTCTTGAGCAACCAGCACATACCAGAGTTGTTCTATACGTTACAGAGCTTTATAGATATCTAAAAGATGTCTCTTTTCCCTGAGGAATTTACAGTCATAGTACCCAGAAAGTAGTCCTTACACATGTAAATTGTTGCATTAGCTGTGTGGAATTGAGACCTCATGTGACAAATGATAAAAACAAATAAGGGTGGGTGAGCGACAAGAGCTATCACCATATGTTGTGTGGATATTTGAACTTGTTATACATACATCTTGTTGCTTTTGCCTTTAAAATAAAAAACAAATATGTCGGTTACAAACTGAAGACACTGGCTGAGAGTTTGTGCTGTGCCTCCAGAGGAAAAGAGGAGCAAAGGTAGCTTTATGGCATCGGCATTCTGGGCAGCTCTATGAACTCCTGCTTGTAGGCTGCTGCATGGTCCACAGCTGCCTAGAATTCCCGATATTGCTTTTTGCTGCTGTGACTCACAAAGCAGTATGGGGAATTCTGGGCTGCTCTGGATTGTGAAACAGGCCATAGGCAACCATCAGATGTCTTCTGTAAATCTGAGCAGCACCTGCCTTTGCTAATTTCTGAGCAATGCTCCACCCCCAGCACACCCTCTGTGCCAGGCCTTTCAGGGAGAGCCAGTATATTATATTTTTTGTGGATTGTAGTAATAGGTAAAGGGAGATAGAGAAGGGTGAATAGGAATTTCACATATATGGACACCTAATGCCATCAGGGGACATCATAATTCCCCCTAACTGTAGCAGAATACTTTTTGTGTTCAAAGCACTAATGTAAGATAATGTTGCTTTTCATACATTTCAAAAATATGTAAATTCCAAGTGATTGCATCTGTATTTGTTATGTCACTATGAATCTGCAGCAAAAAAAACAGCAGATATATTTCATGGTGCCAAAGCCACCCACTGTCTATTTGTGCCTACAGGGTAAAGCAACTTTAAGTGTCAGTAAGGATTGGCCTATTCTGAATTAGCATAAGTGATGGGTGAACCAGTTAAACTAACAAAAAAGCATTATGACTCCCATGACTGTTCCTCACACTGAACCCGAACCCCAACCTTTCAAGGGAAATATTGAGTTTAGTGAAAGGCCTGAACTTTGCAGTTGGCACTTGTCTGTGTAATGAACTGAAGCAAACCCTAGAACAAAACTACGAAACTTCAGGAAGTTCCTAATCCAAACATGAATCCAGATTCAAATTTTGCCGCTGGTCCCTATTCTCTTTGGCTCTGAATCAATCCAAAATCTGGGTGGGTTGAAATTGGAATGCTAATTTTGTACTCGGGTTTTCTCTAGTTTATATAAAGGGCCTAGACTACCTCCTCTCCAGAACGTCTGCCAGTCCCTTGCCTCATTCAGCGTGACCTCTCACCTCCATGACATATGTTGCCTTCCACTCTATAATGCCTTGGCATGCCCTCCTCTAGTATCTCGGTTCCAACACAACTCTTAGAGGTTTATGGCAGGGTCCAGATGTCTTCCTCTACCACAAATATTGATGCTGTCTAAATCTCACGTACTCATTTATGTGAACAATGTAGGCTAGGGCTTATTAAGCAGCAGAACATGCCAGAGTTCATGAGAAAGATATAAAACCTAGAACATTTGAGAGAGGTTTTGGACTCTTCAATGGATCTTCAAAAGCAGGGAAGCTTTTGTAAACACTCTGGGCGTGTCTACATTTACCGGGGAATCGACGTGCAGCCATCAATGCATCGGCTGAGTCTAGTGAAGACTCACTAGTGAGTCTAGTGAAGACCTGCTAAATCGACCTCAGATCACTCTCCTGTCGACTCCTGTACTCCTCTTGAACGAGAAGCACAGGGGAAGTCGATGGGAAAGCGTCGCCCATCAACATAGTGTAGTGTGGACCCCACGGTAAGTAGATCTAAGTACATAGACTTCAGCTACGTTATTCATGTACCTGAAGTTGCGTAACTTAGATTGATGTCCCCCTGTAGTGTAGACAAGGCCTTAGTCTCCAATGCTACTCTTTTGTTTTGTAACATTACTGCTTAAATTCACCCATCTCAGTGAGGTGGCTTGTTGTTCAATCAACTGTTTTTCTCTGCACTGGGCCCAAATGTTACCTGGTACTTTAATGGGATGGAAGGGCATTTCTGTATCTCCACCTGCACTTTGTTATTTATATGAATAAAGCAGCAACCTGCTGCTGCTAACCCATTCTTTGTGCCTGTGTATCATTTACTGCATGTCCTGATAATCAACTAAAATGTTAATCAAACAAAGAGGAAGAGAAAAGATTGTAAAAGTTCATGAATAGCTAGATGTCTGGGAGAGGTATGTTCACAGAGAGATGGATGGAAAGTGGATCCATTTGAGAAGACATGGCTGGAAAGGGAGAATTAGGTTTATGGAAGTGTCTCAGGGAAGAGGCTTATGAGAAGGTTACAGTTTTGGGGAGCTTTTGAAGAGGATGAAGCCTATTCCTATTTGGGGAGGAAAAAGAGGTGATGTGGTAGGACAGCCTCAATGCAAATGCACTTTACAAAGAGCCTCTAAAAACTTCTTGTGCTAATGCACGTGACATCCATTTTAGGATCACTCACCATCATCAGACCAGCTTCATTCAATTGCAAAGGATCATTTTTCTTTCTGGTTCATTTTCTCCTGGATCATTCACCATGCTGCTATTGCTTTGGTCCATTGCCTTTGCCTATATTCTGAAGTATCATATACCACTATGATCACATGGACTATTTTTTATCTTCATATTATTGATAGGGTTCATGTCTATCCTTAAGTCCTTTATTACTTAACCCCGTCCCTCTCTCTGATGCAACACTCTCAAAACCTTCAAACCGAGATGCTCATTCCATAGAATTTAAGGCCAGGAAGGACCACCAGATCATCTGGTCTGTATGTCACAGGCCACTAAACACCACCCAGCACCCACACATCAAGTGCAACAACCAGAATTAGATCAACGCATTACAGCCCAGTATATGTTATATTATAGTAACAAACACAACGTGCTAGACACTACAGAAACACATGGGAAGACACAGCCCCGTGCCAAGGAATTTACATTGCAGAGATTAGACTTTGGCCAGTTTCTATGCAGACATACACCAGAGAGGAGTAATAAAGAGCTCCCTCCCACCTGCCCATTTTGTGGCCTGCATACAGTCCAGCCAGATTTGGAGACCCTGCACTCAGAGCAGCTACTGAGACATGACCCAAAGGGACCAGGAAGTAAGACAGAGCTATAGCTCCATCCCCACTATGTGCCAGCAAGTAGAGCTAGCTGGTCAGACAGGAGGGAAAAGAATCACATTCCTTAAAAAGGATATAGCTGTTTGTACACTTTACTGTGCACTGGGCAGCTGCAGGTAGCTGACTGCCGTCAGGGCTCCCTGAGGGTGGTGCATCTCCACATAGCCCATGCAGGGCTGTGCCTCACAGGCACAATCTAGCCCTACATAAAGATAAAGAGACCCCAATACCGGACTGATGCCCTCTGCAAGGTTTCTCAGAGGATATTATTCATTCCTCTTTTGAAATCACTATATCTTTATTTCCAGGACACCATTTTAGCTCTCTCTCTCTATCCGTCCCTCTCTCTCTTTCCATCGTTTTGTGTTTTATAAATCAAGCTATTGTTTGTGTGTTTCTTGAGAACACCTTGGACTCCTTTACCAAAAAATTAAAAATGTGCCACTCAGAAGAACAAATGAACAACAGCTTTGTTTGATCGGCATTCACTTTAAGAAGTTGGCAGACATGAACCCCTTGTACTAGCAAGCTAATAATACAAGGGTGAGAGCTGTCATCACAGGGAACACAGGGACTGACCAATATGTATGAGAGTTGCATATGGTGCCAGGGACCACGCACACAAATATCACTATCCCAAAGAATTCTTTGAATACAAAACAGTATTGGTGCCAAGTTATTCCTTGGTGATTCCACAAATAATTGGGATAGCATTGAAAAAACAGAGTGAAGACCCAAAATAATCAGCTCCATGAGTCTACAACAATAATATTCAACCAGAGGGAATGTTATACCATAAGCAGCAAGGCACGAACCATATTCAGCTGATGCAAGCAAACATTATATGATTAACAATATCAAGTGCTGCAGAGCAGTCCAGCAACAAGAAAGAAACATACCCTGTATTCACCAGATATATAGAGGTCACGGTAGATGGTAGAATGGTTAAATGCAGTCTTCATATATAGCTCGTGCTGCAGAGACTAATATATTTACATATAAACAGGATTCCTACATGTAAGGATCACATAAGTAAATTTTATACATTATGCTGCAAATGTCATGTAGGAAATATAACTGTCTGATTGATATGCAGAATGTTTGCCAGAACAGTGACAGCCAAAGTAAGTTCAAAGTCACAGAAAATGTTGTCATCAGCCCACTGTAAAAATGTACAATTACTTGCTATTCTCTTTCTGTTTAAAGGTGACTACTACCATCTTTTCCCTAGGCTACTTGTTCACTGTAGCTTATTATCATTACAAAGTAGTATAATGGATTAGCTTTTCCATATTGTGTTCATATTGGGAAGGGCATGTTTTAGACAGCACACTGACAAGGTTTTTGAAAAGGCATTTATTCCTCCACTAAAAATTACCAGGCAGCTTGTTTTCAGAATAAAAATCTCTAAATTGCATGCTTGCAAATTCCTCTTTCCTGATAATTCATTTAATAAAAAGAAATCAGAAAGAAGAAGTGAGCAGCATCTAATTAATATCTCCTAATGCTCAACTAATGTCAAGCATGACTCCAATTTATAACTGAACTATATTTTTACATTGAAAAATTCAATTACATTTACTGACAGACTTTGAAATGCCACATTATTTATATTGGCAAACTTTGCAGCCTCTCAGTATATTTATTAACATTCTTTCCACAGAATAAAGCATATATACAATACAGATCACTGCATTCTTCATTTTTTAATCTTTCAAAGTGATATGTACATCTGCTTGAGTAGGATGGCACTGCCTCATTCTAGGAGATCCAAAAGACCAAACAGAGCCAGCAGTTAATTTGCCTTCCCTTTTGATTCTCCAGTCAAAACAAGGTAACCTTGACATTTCCCTCTTTCTCCTCTCCCTCTCCCTCCCTCCCTCTTTTTCATCTTTCTCTCATTCTCTTTCTCTCCTGCTCTCTTTCTGTCACACACACACACACACACACACATCCCCCCACTGCACTCTCAGTGCACACATCAACAATTTTGAGCTGTGAAGAGGTTCAATTGCCACCTTGGTGACTCACTTGTAATGCACAAATCATTTACTAGGATAGCTTGAGGACATGACAATGACAGAGAGACATCTGTTGGGTGGAGGGGATTAAAAAAAGAGGTTATTCACAGCTGGTAGATTAGCCTTGCTCGCCACTAGGCCACCATAGTGTCCTAGTCCTACAGCTTCTTTTTCCTCCTTTCTGCCTGTTCCCTGCTGTCAGCTGCCAAAAGATATCTGTTCTCACCCTTTGCTGAATGAAAAGGTGCTAATGCATGACTTCAGGATATGTCAGAACATACAGTACTTACAAGTGTTTGGAGATGCAGCCAACCTGACCATGGGGGAAAGAAATGAGTAACTAAAGAGTGATTTTCTTGAAAAGGAAAGAATAGGGAAAATAGTCAGGGGGGTGATTTCTTTCTCTAGCTGTACAGAGGAAGAAAAATCATTTTCTTTTATTGAAACTCAGTTGTGCTTCTCCTACAACAACAAAATACCTAATCAAATGTATTTGTTCAACAACTGGCCTGTGTTTTGTTTTGTTTTCCCCACTCTGACTGACTGAAGTTTCAAAATACACAAAAGGTACACAATGGTCTGGAGATTAATTTGAAATGACTTTCTAATATAAATTATTAGAAAAAGATCGAGGGGGCGTTAAATGAGCTGTGAACAGTCACAGAAAATGGCTACTTGTTCTCTGTTGTGGCTGCTGTACAACACTCGTTCACACACTTCAGATATGTAGTAATCCTCTATCTCATAACACAAGATTTGTGCTGCATACTCACTCACACAAGCTCAACAGGCAGAACTATGTGTTTGCTTTGGGATCGGCACTTCAGCATTGCATTGCACCTCTATATTTTCTGCCCCCAAAGGAGTCAAGATAACATTGGACACTGTTTAAAGGTTTTTAGCATAGCCTTGTTTTGCAGGGCTTTAAAAAACTAAGGGGGTGGGGGAGGAATTAAGATTTGCACAGTTCACCTGATAAAAAGGCCTACACAGGTTAATTTATTTAGGGTAAGAGGCAAAAATCAGCAATTCTAGGATAGTCAGAGAGCAGGGTGCCCCAGAAAATACTGGTGATTTTTGTAGTGGTGAAAATAAAACAAAAACATACTTTTGAATGATAGCCCTGAATTCTAAGGTAAGAAAGTCCTGCAGGTAGGAAGGTCCTGAACACATTTCAAAAGATACATGCACTAAAGAACTCTTTCTTTTCTCCCTCCAGTCTACTGCATAGTCTAAAGGGAAGGTTAGAACTAACCGAGAAGTGCATCAGTCCTATAGAATATACAAACTGAGACACAGATCTAGCCACCTCATAGTTGTGCATGAATTACATCACAAATTGATACTCCTGCAATAATCTGTGGATTCTGTGGTTTGCTGAATGGGAAAAAGGGTATTCTTCCTTGTTGAAAACTGAGAAACACATTTTTCTATAAACAAAGATTTCTTAGTCCACTGGTTTGAAATTCTAGCGAGTGACATTGCCCTCAAGAATAAATTTACATTAACTGTGCTGTGGGAAGTTTGTCTCCCAAATGCATTCAGAAACCAAGAACAATTCTTTGATGTTTGGGGTGAAAAAATTTTATTAAACTAGCAAATTGAAAGAACTAGCAGGAGTCTCATTCAGTGGGAGCCTATATGCAATTTTCACACATCAGCATGCATGTGGAGTGGTCAATGCATACAAATTCACTGCACTCTCCACATTGATTGTGGCTTTTCCAGTCAGCTGATCTTGGGCACATATGGCAGCATCCACTGTTGAGCTTCCTAGGTGCTCCCATGGTAGCTGGTTTTCAACGGTAGCCAGGGTATGAGGGTGCTACTTTGATGGGCATAGTGAGATGATGGATATCAAAGATTTTGCTCTTTATATGAACATCTACCAGTCATTCTCCCAGATTGACAAGGAACAAGAGCTTTCTTTGTCTTGGTCATGTGTGGTGCCAAGCAGAATTTTTGTTAACTGAAACAATGAAACTTGCAATGCAAGCAACATCAAGCACGTTGAAAAAAGAACCATTGGCCACCTATTTATCTTATGCCTGCAGAAGTACATTTTTGCAAGATGTACATTTTGCATATTGACACAGCTTTTAGTGTTATTGTAGTGGAGAATTAGGTAAGGTTTCTTTTTGTCTCTTTCTACAACCTTGCCATGATGCATCATTGATCACATTATTACCGATATGCCCTTCTTTGGAAAATAGGAAACCAGGATGAGTTGCCCAGAAAACCTGACCACCGATGACAATTTTCTCTGCTGAGATACAGATGCATCTCTCTGGGTTATAACCACTGTTCCCTCTAAGCTGTGCGCGTGTGTGCACGCACATAGATCCTAAACCCCGCGCACCTGGGGAAACACCACATGCACAAAAATTTCCATAGAAGCACAGCAATTTGCACAGAAGAAATTTTTTGTGCACATGGCCTGTCAAAAATTAGAGGGAACATTGGTTATAAGTGGCTTGTTTTGTTGGATTGTTCCAACACAGGTCAAGTTTTCGTGAGTAGGTCTTCAGCAAGCTGAATAGTGGTGAAGAAGTTATTCCTACCTCTTTCTTCCAGTATTATAACAGGGCTGAACATGAGCTCCACGTTGTCTGAAGATGAACTTAATGACCAATCAAGAGAAACATGGTCTTCCCTCTTGGAGCAACTCTCGACACAACTTGGCACAAACTCATTATCATGGAATATGTTGTCATCATGTGACAACCCAATTTCAGAATTGCAAATAATTTTTACAAGGTCAGAAGCAGAATATTGTGCCCATTTGGTCACCATCTTGAATTGTGCAACAAAGAAAATCCCCTCAAGAATATTCTAAGTCTGCTGTATTTGGAGCACAATACCTAGACACAGAAAATGTCTCAAGAGCATTAGGCAAAGTAAGCCAGCATCAGTCCACTCTGTGCTGAGGATACCCAACAAGCCTGGATTTTAAGGGACCAACACTCCTGGGGTACCTTCTACCTCAGGGAGACAGAATGCAGCAACCAGTGTCACTGCAATGCATTAATAATTAGCATACACGAACTATTATGATACAAGATACTCTCCTTAGACGCAAACAGGTGTAGATAGAATTACTAAAAATACAGGATAACAGTGCAAAATGTTTGGGGTACAATTGTTTTTGATACAGGGAAAAAAAACATTTTTCACAGTAAATCAAGTTTTTTGATGACTTGTGTACATGTGCACACAATGTTCTAAAACAGCATAGTTGCAGGGCCACTAGTTCATGAGTTATAACAATATGCTTGTTATGATAACAAGTAAAACATTACCCCATGAATGTGGATGAGGGTTAACCCATGGTTCAATTCCTGGAACTTTTGAAAAGACCAGTAAAAAAGATAAATGTTGCCGATAAAGTTATTTTAAAATAATTTATAGGGCAGAGGTCGGCAACCTTCAGCAAGTGGCCCATCAGGGTAATCCGCTGGCGGGCCGTGAGACATTTTGTTTACATTAACCGTCCACAGGCACAGCCCCCCGCAGCTCCCAGTGGCCGCGGTTCACCATTCCCGGTCACTCGGAGCTGTGCGGGGGTTTGCCTGTGGACTGTCAATGTAAACAAAATGTCTCACAGCCTGCCAGCAGATTACCCGGATGGGCCACGTGCCAAAGGTTGCTGACCTGTCACAGGGTATGACAAGCTCCTGGACAACCAATGATGTTGGTGTTTTTCCATATTTAAAAAGTTTGTCAGGATAAATTGAGAGCCAAATTCAGCTTCACAGCAAGTACATAGGGCACAACTCCTGCTGACTTCCCTGGGAATTGTGCCTATTTAACCCAGGACTTAAGCAGGCCCTGAAATTCCTACTCACCTGCTAAGCTACTCTGCATGTTCACATTAACAGCAGACACACACCCATTTTGTTCACCACATGAGGCTATGTTGTTCTTCCAGAGAGGGTCTCTAGTTTAGAATGATTAAGACAATCTGGACTCGGAAAGCTTCTCTTCACAAGGAAATTGATGGGAGGGAACTATATTATTCGAATTGCCTGTAGTTTGCCTCCGAGTTCCTTTTCTTAATAATCTGCCACAATTCATATTAAAAACAGCATATCTCTTCTGCTCCAACAACAGTTTGCTAATGGTTATAGCAAAGAAGTGCTATGAAGTAAATAAAACAAAACTTTTAAAAGAAATTCTAGGGACTTTCAACTGCACATAATAAGCAGACAAAGAATTTCCTGTACAAATGTAGATGTGTAGATGGGAGTGATGGGAAAGAAGCAGGAAATAAAACTTTGATCCAAGATTAGGTCTCTTGAAAATTACTGAATCTAATATGAAGCATGGTCTGGGCTGGATTGATAAAAGGAATAAACATTTTTTGTGTGGAATTTTTTACCCATTGCCTTCCTAATATACCTACTGTGACAGGGTCGGGCTAGATGGCTATAGGAGAGTAATTTTTTTTTTTGAGTGCAAACATGCATATTTATTTCAAAGTACAGTAGCTGGTGTGACAGGGTCAGGCCAGATGGCTACAAGAGAGTATTTTTTTTGTATTTGCATAACACACTTACAAAACAAAACAACAGCATATGCAATGTGTAACACAGCAACCAAACACAATTGTTTTCTCATTAGCTTCAGGGGAGGGAACTCTTCAAGCTTGCCTGGGCCCAGAGCAGGGGGCTTCCTCAACTCTCGTGGTCTTCCACCCTTCCGAGTTACCTGGTGGTCCAGAGCGAGGGGGCTTCATCGACTCTCAAGGTCTGCCACCCCCTCGAGTTACCAGGCGCCAGGCCCGAGTGTCACCAACAATTCCCTCCCCTGAAAGCACCCAACAAAAGGGGCAGACTGTGGAGTGGACAACCCGTGGGGGGGTACGTGCACCTGTGTGTGAAAGGACCCCTCTAAGGTGGTGGTGTCCGCAGCAGCAATGGCTGGGGCTGAGGTCCCTTACTCTCTCCCCCAGTCAAAGGGTCAAAACAAAGGGAGCCGGATGGGGACACCAAGCAGAGAGCCTCGGACAGCGCCCACCACTCCTCAAAGGCATCAAGGGAGTCGGTGGACACCGCCCAGAGGAACTCCGCCCAGATACGTGAACAGACCGAGGATTGGAAGACGGCCCCACAGTCACAGGAAACTCCATCGGCCAACCTCCTCTCTCTGGTTTTATAGATGGCCGTTTTAGCCAGGGCCAGGATGAGGTTAACTAGGAGATCCCGCGACTTTGTGAGGCCATGGATGGGGAGTGCATAAATAAAAAGGTTAGGGGAAAAATGCAACCAAAAACGTAATAAAAGATTTGTGAGGAGCCGGAACAGGGGCTGCAGCCTGGCTCACTCCAAATATATGTGTGCCAGGGTTTTCCTCACACCGCAAAAGGGACAGGTATCTGGGATGGGGTTGAACCGCGCCAAGTACGTGCCCGTGCTCACAGCTCCGTGAAGGAGCCGCCAACCAATGTCCCCGACGGGCCTCGGAACCAAGGTGGAATATAGGCTGGCCCACCGGGGCTGCTCACCCTCCAAAGGTGGCAGAAGGTCTCGCCACTTTGTGTCGGGGCGGGACACTAGGGTGAGGGCGTGAAGGGTGTGGAGCACGAGCGTGTATAAATGTTTCCTTGGCGCGGTTTGGAAGCGTACCGGCTGTAGTTCAAGCAGCTGGCTCGTCGTAAAGGGGTGAAGGTGATTGGGTCTACGGGGCAGGGGTCCAATTAAAAGGTCCGGCGGGCCTGGGGTAGAGGGTGGGCGGGGCATGCCCCCGAGCAGGAACCGATCAAGGTAAGCTCCAGCAGCGGGCGGCAAAGCGGCCTTCACCTCCTGAAGTACGTGCCAGGGAGTACGAGGTCTGGAGAGCCCCATGCACCAAGTGAGCATCAAGGGATCCAGCCAGTCTCCCCGGTCATAGTCCAGGAGGTCTCCAACTCTCGTGACTTCTGCCAGGATCAAACTCTGGCGCACCGAGCAGGACTCCGCCACCTGCACACGGAGCTGGGGGTTGTGTAGCAGGGGCTCTGCGAGGAGATCTGCTCCCACGGTGGCCACCATGGACGTTAAAAACCGTTTCCAAGTCCAGAGGAGGTCCTGGTAGAAGACCGGCAGCCCGGAGAGGTCTCACGGGAGACCTCCTGAACAGAGATAAAAGAGCTGCCGGTCATATCGGAGCCCTCGGATGCGGCGCAGGATGGCGTGCGCCAATATACTCCACGCCGAACTGCCTGCACTATAAAGGAGCCTCTGTAGGGCCTGGAGGTGGAAGACGCAGACCTGAGTGTGCAGACACTTCAGGCCCTGTCCTCCTTCCTTCAGGGGTAGATGAAGAACAGGGGTCCAGTGCATTCCTGACCAAAAGAACCCCAGAATCAATGTCCAGAGGTTGGTCAGGAAACCCGGGGCCGGGACCAGGGTGTTGAGACGGTACCAGAGCTTGGACAGGACTAGTTGATTAAGCACCAGTGCTCTTCCATGAAGGGAGAGACATCGGAGTAGTCCCGTCCATTTCTGGAGCCGTTCTATCACCCCGCCCTCTAAATTTTCCCAGTTCTCCGGCGCAGAGGGATGTGTGGCAGAAAGGTAAACGCCGAGGTAGAGCAGCAGACCCGCACTCCACTGGATGGTCTGAAGCATGGGTGGGAGGGAGCTCTCCTGCTGACAGTCTCCTTCCGCCAAGCCAGAGCTCTTCACCCAGTTGACCTGGGCAGAGGAGGCTGCCAAATAGATGGCCTGGCAAGCCTCCACCCGCGCCAAGTCGCCTGAGTCCTGGACCACGAGGAGCACATCATCGGCGTATGCTGACAGGACCAGCCGCAGCTCCGGCTCTCACAGCACCAATCCTGTCAACCTCCTGCAGAGGAGGCAGAGGAAGGGCTCGATCGCCAGAGTGTACAGCTGACCCGAGAGGTGGCACCCCTGCTGTACTCATCGCCCGAAGCTGACCGGTTCGGTCAGGGTCCAGTTGAGCTTAGCCAGATACTCTGCGGAGACGTACAGCACCCAGAGAAAACCCACAAACTGGGGTCCGAAGCCAAACGCTCGCATAGTGTTCAGGAGGTACCCATGGTCCACCCTATCAAACGCCTTCTCCTGATCTAGGGACAGGAGGGCGAACGACAGACCGCCTCTACGCCCGAGTTCTAAAAGGTCCCGAACCAGAAACAGGTTATCAAAGATACTGCGGCATCCTGCTTCCCCGTCCCTTTACCTTCCCCCATGAGGGCCCTTGTGGCCTGGAGGATTTGAGAAAAGTCCCCCCATCGCTGGAGAGCAAGCTGTATCTTGTTGCGGGAGCCACGGACATCCTCTAAAAACTTCCGCAGCTCTCCTCGCAGCTCATGTGGGGGCGGGGCCCTTGGTGCAGCCCTGTGGTCCACTAAAATGGACAAGCAGGGTGCGGACCCCCGATGGGGTGCCTGATGGGCTGGAGCTTCTAGGCCCGCCTAAAGGTCTGGGGTGATAGGGGGCGGTGGAGGGAAAATAGCAGCTCCTAATGGGTCGGGGCAGGAGAACACAAAGGCTGCTCCCTGGGAGTCATTAGTTGGGAAAGGGAAGGAGACAGCCCCGGGGGCGGCAATGGACATTGCAGGAGGTAAATTGGATAGGGGTAGGGGCAGGGGCAGAGGCAAGGTTCTGGGTTTTGGGAGGCAAGCAGCTGGATGGTGGTGCCTCCCGATCAGGCTCAAGGGTTAAGGGGCTGGTGAGGGAGTTCTCAGTGACACTGGGCACGCGCTCTGTGGTGGATTTAGCAGCCACAGCATCAGGAGGTGGATTATCTTCTGTAGGGCCCCCGCCTGAGAACGAAGTCGATTGCTCCGCACCAACGGGGGGTGCCCCTGGCGACTCGTGTCCCGGCCGCGTGGCGCCGCCTATCATCTGAGCAGGCTCAGTGGTCATCAGCGAGGTGCCATCAGTGGCTGGGTCGGTGGAAGAGTCCAGGGGGTCCTCGGAGGTGGGAGCAGAAGCAGCAGTTAAGGGGAGGGAGCATGGGGAATAGAGGGGTGGAGTGAGGTCGTCCAGATCAAGATTTGCTGGGAAAACGTCATCCTCGCCCTGGGCAACCGGGGTCAGATCTAAGGCCTCGATCTCCTCGAACATGGAGGAGAGGACACTTTCCGCCTCCCCAGGGTTTTCCCCGCCAGCACCTGCCACGACGGTTGCCTCAGGGTTCACGGGGGCTTTGGGTAGCTTCAGGACAGAAGGGGCTTCCTCGAGGGTCTCGGAGGGGAGGGTCTCCTGTGGAGGGGAGACACTACCCTCAGGTGCTGCCACGTCTTTCCCGGCTGACACTGGTGGATGGGACGCACTCGTGGGCAAAGCGGAAGGTTTGGCATCAGTGCCCCTCTTCCTGGTCTTCCAGGGGGCCTCCGCCTTGGGTAGATGAGGTGGAGCTTGAGCCTTCCGCTTGCCTCGCTTCCCCTGGACTAGGGCCCAGCCCTCCATGGCATCATCTGGGGGCTGGTTAGCAGGGGTCGTTTCAGGGGGTAAAGGCGATGGCTCAGGGACTTGGGGGGGGGGGAACGGTGGGGCAGCATAAGGGAGGGAGGATTTTCCCTAGGGCAGCTTTCTCCCATGCCTGGTGGTATCTCTGCCACACCCTCCTTCATAGGCCCCGCTAGATTGTCAGCAGCGAGGGCGGGGCTCTCCCGCTCGTCTGGGTGTTGTAGGGGAGGTGCCCCTTGGGCCTGAGCAGGAGTTGCAGTGGTCCAAAGAGGAGGGGGGGCGGGTGGGTTCGGGTACCGGGCGGCCAGGGGCGTCGGCAATGATGGGGCTGATGTCCTGCCAGGTCTCGGGGATCTCAGGTGCCCCTCCTTGCCGGGCTAAGGGGCAGTCCCTCCGGACATGCCCTGACGCCTGGCAAAGGTAGCACTGGGCTTCCCCCATGGAAAAGTACACCCGGTAACGGGCCCCCTGGTGGTGGACTAGGAAGGACCCTTCGAGCGCCACTCCATCACGCGCCACCAACGGCAGTAAAAGTTGCACTTGCCGGCGGAAGGAAAAAGTGTGACGGAGGGTGGGGTCCTTGCAGCCCAACGGGAGAGGGCTTGATAACAGAAACAGGTTTCCCCAGGGTGGAAAGGGTGGTTAGCAGGGCAGCATTGGGGAGAAAAGGAGGAACAGAGGTCAGGACCAGGCATACACACAGGTCCTCTCGCGGCTCTAGGGGAACAAACACCCCCCCCCCCCACCGCCAGGCCCCTCTCCACTGCTTCCTGGGCGGCAGCCTCCGATGCTAAGAAGAAAATGACCTTCCCGTACATTTTGGAGGCCACCACAATGGCTGAGGGCCCCACCACCCTCACCAACGCCCGCATGTAGGTCTCCACATGGGGCGAGGCAGGCACCAGGAGGCATCGGACACCGTGCTTCCTTGTCATGGTGGGAAAGGGGCCCCGACCGCTATGGATGGTGGCAGAGGCGGTGGGCAGGAGAGATGACGAGGCAGCAGGCGGGGGGGCTGCCGCCACCCAGGCATACGTCCTGGGGGCTGAGGGAGGGACATCCACAGAGCTGGTGGAGGAGGCAGCGGGGGAGGATGCCGTGGTTGGTGGCAGGGCTGCAGCAGTGGGGGTGGCCCCTGCCACGGAGGGCCCGGTGGTTTTAGCAGGGCCCTACCCCTTCTTCTTGCCCTGGCCTTTCCTGCCGGCTGGGGGGCTTCCCTAGAGTCTGGGGAGGCGATGGGCATGGCAGCGGCAGAGGTCACCCCGGTGCCCTCCATTGCCGATGCCCCAGCAGGAGTGGTGGCAGGTGATTAACAGGAGTTGGGGTCAGGTAGAAAGGGACAAGCTGTGGGGTGGACAATTCAGGGCACGGGGGGCACATGAACCACCGTATGCTTGTCCAGAGAGTCCTGTTTGGTTGGCTGGTGCTTCTGGCCCAAGCGGTGGAATCAGGGCGAGCAGCTAAGTCCAGAGGCAGATGTTAAACAGCCAGCAATGACGATGGAGTGGGGGGGTGGTGAAGATCTTCGGTGGGGGTTGGGAGGACACAGATGGATTGGAGGGCAGCTCCGTGCCACACCCCCTCTGTCCCTACAAACACAGTCAAGACACAGTCAAGGTCTCCTCCCACACGAGAGCACAGTTCAAAAGTTACTCAGTCTTAGGCCCCCTCCACGGCGATTTGTAAATTCCCTGGGCGGTGTTCCTCCAGTAGACAGCGGTTTCTCTTTCTCTCTCTTCCGGGCTTTCTCCGCAGCTGCAACACTCCAGAAATGCCGAGCAAGTGATAAGAGTCCCTCTCAACCAGAGACAAGTCCGCAGACAAACAGCAAGTGGCTGGGTCTGGGGGCTGGGTCCTTCCACTCCCCACCTCTGGGGAAGCGGGCCGGCAGGTTTCAGCTGGAGCAGCAGCAGCGTCCAAGGGCGGGCGGCGGAGGGAGGGCTAACAGCCGGCCGGCAGCCAGCTGGCAGAGAGAAACAAAAAACAACAAAAAGAAAAGAAAGGGGGGAAAGCGTCTGGCCCGGTCGGGGGGGAAGCCAAAAGCAGGGGCAAAAAGCAAGGAAAGCCCAGGCCAGAGGGTAGCAGCAGGAGAGCAGGCTAAGTAGGTCCCTTTTCCCTGGGTAAGGTAACAGGGAAGGTTTTAGAACAATCAGGAACCTTCTGGAGACAATTAAGACAGGGTGATTAGAACACCTGCAGCCAATCAAGAAGCTGCTAGACTCAATTAAGGCAGGCTAATCAGGGCACCTGGGTTTTAAAAAGGAGCTCACTTCAGTTTTTGGGGTGCGTGTGAGAAGTTGGGAGCAAGAGGCACTAGGAGCTGAGACCGTGGACTGTTGGAGGACTGAGGTGTACAAGCATTATCAGACACCAAGAGGAAGGTCCTATGGTGAGGATAAAGAAGATGTTGGGAGGAGGCCATGGGGAAGTAGCCCAGGGACTTGTAGCTGTTGCACAGCTGTTCCAGGAGGCACTCTAGACAGCTGCATTCCACAGGGCCCTGGGCTGGAACCCAGAGTAGAGGGCGGGCCCGGGTTCCCCCCAAATCCTCCCAACTCCTGGTCAGACACAGGAGGAGTCAACCTGGACTGTGAATTCAGAAAAACGGCCAAGCTGAGGGCTGCCGTGAAGCTCCAAGGCGAACAAATCCGCCAATAAGCGCAAGACCCACCAAGGTAGAGCAGGAACTTTGTCACACTACTTTAAAAATTTTGTAAGCATTCTAGTGACATGTAGCAAATGTGTATATTTATAGCAAAATGGTAATTTATAAGCATAAAATCATAGCATTATCTACATGTATGTGCAGAGCAATTCACTAATTATCACTAGTACTATTTATTAAAACTAGAGAACTAAGAAATTGGATTGACATTAGTTAAAATTCAAAAAGTGAAAAATATCTACTTGTTATCCCTTTGATGAATCCATCTCTGTCTCATACTCTCTTTAGTCTATTTTCATGTAAATGTTCAGTTTCCATTTGGTTGAGGGCACAGTTCAGTATTATTCCATTTTTAATTGTTATCACAGTTAGCAGGGGAAAGGGAAGTTCCTCTGTCATTGACTAATTTGGCTCCTCTCTTCCCTTTTATCAATTATTGTTTCACTTCAACAACAGTTCCAATGATTGAGGCAACATAATGAATACAAATGATAATGAAAATGGAGATAGGAGTTCAACTCTTGCCTTAATCACAAGTGAAAATGAATATGGTGGTTTCATTCTAATTCCCCTTTGTGAACATCAACTAACCACACTGTTTGTCAAAATTCAGGGTTGACAGTTTCTGCTAAAGAGAAGTTTTGGCTGGAAAAGAAGGATTCTTCCTTGTCAGGAGCTGGATTGAAGTACAATGGCACTCTTGTGAAAAAGCCTCCACAACACTTACTGGCTGAATCCATCTTGGCACACAGAAGGGCTGAACTGCAGACTTCTAGAGCTAGAAACATGAGCTGCTATCACTTGAGTTAAAGAACCATTCTTGTAGTTAGGGCTGTAACAGACTCTCATCAATTCTGAACCAGGCAGAGAAGAGGACCCATAACACACATTAACCAGTGGGTTACACTGACACTATACTTGGTTCAGAGCAGTTGGTCTCTCACTAACATGAACACTTCTGTTACTATGTTGTGCTATTTGATTGTGTCCTAGGCATGCCGCACAAAACAGAGAGTCCCTGCTTACAAGAGCAAACTAAATTCAGATGTGACATGGTGAGTGAGGGATGAAAGTATAGGGAGATGAGGTTTAGAGAGATGAGCCTTGCAGCAGGAAGAGATTAACTGAACTTGAAAAAATAAATATAAAATGAAGGTGCAGACTGTGGCTGTCCTCATGCATGTATGCAGAGGGAGGAGGAGAGAACAAACACATAACAGATGTTAGTCACTTTGCTTAATGTTTGCACTATAGTGAGAAGAGCAGTGTAAGAATTTCTATAGAATAGAATAGATGGTGTCTCTCCCAGCAATATGTCCTCATGCAGAGGCCAGCTGCAATGTTGCTGAGAATGCAAGCACTGCATAAGGGTGATATCACCATAGATAAATGCCTCCCTTAAAGGAAAGGAAGTGGGGTGAGGGTAAGGCCATGCCTTCTCCATCCTAGGAGTTCATTGAGTGCATGTTGCTCCTGCTGCAGTACGAATGCCCCTCAAGCCCAGGAAGGAATTGTCTGAGTCTGCTAAAATGCCTATTATTGCTCCTGCTACAGTGCAGTCCCATTGCACCCTCTCCAATCTCAGGGTTGAACTTTAAAGGCACAATATAGACTTAAGGATTTAACTGAAGACAGTTAATTGATCTAGGTGGCTCAGAAGTGCAGCCTGTGACAGTGGACCAACTCACAAAAAATCTCCTGGGGAAAATTAATAAGAGTTTTGTGGGTGTAACCCTATGACGAGTCGCACTCGCCCCACACTGGACAGGGAAGGGTTAACCCTACGTTGTGGGCTGAGGAAACCACACCCCCTCAACTCTGCTGGGCATACTACAAATGCACTAGTATAAAAGGAAGCAACTCAGCTCAGTTGCTGCTGCTGACTGCCAGGGAGGAAGGATGTACTCTACCAGCTCCAGTCAAGGATCAGCTGAAGCCCAAGGCCGTGGGAGCTGGAGATGCTGCAACCCAGGCAGATGCCAAGGTACCTGTGGAGGCCTCACATAATCCAGAGTAGCCAGGGACTGCAGAGATGGCCAGACTGCAGCAGCAGGAACTACAGTGGGAAACGGCTCAAGGGAATTAGATAGTGGCCAGGTTAGTGAACCAGAATTTTTTAGTCAGTGTGTATCGGTCGGAAACCTCCTACTGGCTCCCCCACTCCTGCCATTACATAGTCTGGGGTATGATGGAGGGCTTCTACCCCCCTACCTGGGCTGCCACCCCCCCCTCCTTTTTTTGTCTGTGGCAGCCCACTTCCTGACTGGGGCCACTGGGCCACACTACCCTACCACCAGGGATGAATTTACTGACTTTGGCCACTAGGCCTTATTGCCCTGCAAAGAGGGGTGAATCTATGGACTCTGGCTGTTAGGACTTACAGACCTGTCAGCTGGGGCAAATCTACTGATGCTGGTCATTGGGGCACACTGCCCTGCTAAAAGGGCAAATGCATGGACTCTGGCCACTAGGCCTTACTATACTGATGACTGGGAAAAATCTATTGACTATGGCCATTGGGCCACACTGCCCAGCTATTAGGGGCAAGTACATTAACTTTGGCCATTAGGCCTAATTGCCCTGATAAGAAGGGTGAGTATATTGACTCAAGCTAAGGAGGCATAGACACAGGTTACATACACCCCAACCCTATGCCCTAAGAGAGATGGGGTGCACTTGCCCCACACTGGATGGAGTCACAACCCCCCTTTGGAGTTTGCTCCCTCATGGAACACTGAACTAAGTCAGCCAAGACTTCCGTAGGGCTCCAGACCTGGGGCCAGAAGAGGACCCTGTCCAAAGCAGGAGTAAAGACACCATAAGGAATCCCTTTACTTTTTGTTTAAGCTGGCTAATGTTCACAGCACTGCAGCAGTCATTGCAGGATTTATCCTCAACATCCCCATCTGCCAGGAAATGTACTAAGGAGGAAGCTGGTAGGGGGTGCGTGAAGGGAGATGGGAGATTTGTTATACTGTTGAAGTTTTCAGATTTAAGTTATCTTAATCCTTTCCTTCCATAGAGCCTTTGTTTCCTGTCTACAATAAAGTCCCCTCTCTTATACTGTTATTTTTGAGTGTAACATTTCACTGGTTTGGGTTTGTATTAATATGTTGTGTTTTGTGTATGGGTTATATTCCTTGTGAATAGAGTAGCAGTATTAGTTATTTTACCAAGGGACCACGTCCCTGATATCCCAAGCACAGAGAGGAGTCACCTTGGGTGGAGACACCAAGCACTTGAAATAAAGAACTCAAGACCCAAAACATGTGAGGACGCATGGAGAAGCCACTCCGATTAGCATGCACCAGGGAGGAGACTTGAGTCACGTTTCGCGGGAAGAGAAATATGTGGACACAGCAAGCAGTATTTGGCGATTTCTAATTAATGCATATTAACTCTTAGACAATAGAGTTTAAATGTATATTCCTTATTCTTGGAAAACTTTCTGTTTTGTCACCTTGATTATTTCTTTCCTCAGTGTTTTTTGTGAATCCTATACAGATCATATTATCATTGTGGTTTAGATGGCCTCAAGTAGACACTGTCAGAAAAAACATTTTTTAATGTCACAAGTGATCATAAAGCCAGTAAATTTACTCTTGAGCTGTCTGTCTATTAAATTATCTAAGGGTCAATATAATTTTCTTTCAAGTGCCTTCTTTCTAATCTACAGAATCTGATTCGTTTTTTGGAATGCTAAGGGGTTATACTATCTCACTGAATGATTAAGCAAATAGTCTCATACCTTAAATCAGTTAAGGAGAGCACAGTCTCTCTATAGGAAGCTCATATGACATCTTGAGAGCCAGAGAAGTTTTGGTTCAGGCGATGTGCTCAGATTCATAACTGTGATATAGAAACCTATGATCTCCAAGTCCTCACACAAATAAAGAACAAGACAGAAGGGGCATGATGATGATGATAATAATAATAATAATTAATAATTCTACTGACCCTTTGCAATGTGTCCTGAAACCCACTTACAATGAATACTCTGAGAGTAAAACTCTATCTATGACACTTCAGTGCATTGGACTTCCTCTTATAGGCTGCTTAAGGTCTCTTAACGAGCAACTTAAGTGAATTTAAAAGGTGAACAGGACTTTGTCTTGGCCCTTTGCATAGGAATACATGTAACCAATAGTGAAGAGTCACTAAACTATAACCAGATACCACCATTAACTCTCTTGGAACACAGTAATCACCACCTATCGGATATTAAACTGCGTTGAGCTAATTACTGAAAATGCCTTTTATAGTTTAGTTTGAGAGGTACAAATCTGGATGTTAAGCAAACTGTTTATTTTATTGTAATTCATTTTTGTCTCATTTTAATTCCCTTTTATTTCTGTCTTTAATAAATCTTGCTTCTTTTAAGTTGGTTGTATTTCTCACAGATATCCTCAAAGAGGAAAAAAAAACTGGAGTCTCTAAAAAGTTAAGCAGAAGAGTAAAGAGCTTCTGGAACTACACCTCCTTCCCTCAGACTCCATAAAGGAGAATAGAAAAATTGTCCATTAAGTTCTGTTGCCATCAGGCTGTGGCAAGAAGAGAAGCCAAAAGAACAGGGAGCAGATGAGAGGTAGTATGGGTGTCACTCACACTTGTTAATATATTTATACTTTTTGAGACGTGATAGCTTTCATAGTTCCTTAGATGAAGTTCACAAGAATCAGGATAAAGTGTTCTTGGTTAAGACCCTCATCTGTAGATGTCATAAATATAAAGGGAAGGGTAAACCCCTTTGAAATCCCTCCTGGCCAGGGGAAAGCTCCTCTCACCTGTAAAGGGTTAAGAAGCTAAAGGTAACCTCGCTGGCACCTGACCAAAATGACCAATGAGGAGACAAGATACTTTCAAAAGCTGGGAGGAGGGAGAGAAACAAAGGGTCTGTGTCTGTCTGTATGCTGCTCTTGCCAGGGACAGAACAGGAATGGAGTCTTAGAACTTTTAGTAAGTAATCTAGCTAGGTATGTGTTAGATTAGGATTTCTTTAAATGGCTGAGAAAAGAATTGTGCTGAATAGAATAACTATTTCTGTCTGTGTATCTTTTTTGTAACTTAAGGTTTTGCCTAGAGGGGTTCTCTATGTTTTTGAATCTAATTACCCTGTAAGATATCTACCATCCTGATTTTACAGGGGGGATTTCTTTATTTCTATTTACTTCTATTTTTTATTAAAAGTCTTCTTGTAAAAAACTGAATGCTTTTTCATTGTTCTCAGATCCAAGGGTTTGGGTCTGTGGTCACCTATGCAAATTGGTGAGGCTTTTTATCCAACATTTCCCAGGAAAGGGGGGGTGCAAGTGTTGGGAGGATTGTTCATTGTTCTTAAGATCCAAGGGTCTGGGTCTGTAGTCACCTAGGCAAATTGGTGAGGCTTTTTACCAAACCTTGTCCAGGAAGTGGGGTGCAAGGTTTTGGGAAGTATTTTGGGGGGAAGGACACGTCCAAACAGCTCTTCCCCAGTAACCAGTATTAGTTTGGTGGTGGTAGTGGCCAGTCCAAGGACAACGGGTGTAATATTTTGTACCTTGGGGAAGTTTTGACCTAAGCTGGTAAAGATAAGCTTAGGAGGTTTTTCATGCAGGTCCCCACATCTGTACCCTAGGGTTCAGAGTGGGGGAGGAACCTTGACAGTAGATGAAGAACTTACTGAGCCTACTGAGATATGTTTCTAGATGGCATTTGAATGTAGTTGTCATAACAGGCATCCAGGGTTTCCATAGCTCATTCTTTTGTTGCACTGATTATAAAATAGCAATGAGAAGATTTACTGATTTAAGATATGACAGATAATAAACATTTGATGTTCACCTTTTACAACCAGTGGTGGAGAAGAAAAGAATGGTGGGCTTCCTGCCTTTATGTTGCTTTGTACCTTTACCATACATGTACAGATATTGTATAATTGATATATATTTTCACTCCAGCCTTAAGTATTCCTTCCACTTTGTCTCTGCAAATAGGGGGACAATTCTGCCACCAATGTCTGTTTCTATTTAGGTAGTTTAGATGTTTAAGAATGTGACTTTCATTCAGTTATTAAAGTGCAATGATTCGTGCTGACAGACTCCTCCTCTCAAATGCAGATGTCAGAGTTCACTATCCAGGTTCCATAACCAGAGGATAGCCTCTGTATGAAGGGTGACTTGGTGTTGTAAACCAAGCTTCAAATGTTGAGTTGGGCACTTTTCCACCACAAGCAATTGCCTATGAAGGTCCCCAAGACTCACAGCACAGAGAGGAAACCAGGCCAAGCTGGTGCATAGTTGTGGTGTCTTGGAATGAGCCAGAAAGTAGCCAGTTGAGCCTGGTCCAGGATCTGCAATCAAGTGGACAAGGAAGCAGATGCTAAAATGAGCTCCTGAATTTACTTACTATATTAGACGCTTTCCCATCAATGTTTCACTCTGTCAGAATGTAATTTTCGGCTCCCTGGCAGTGCTGATAATCTGTGCACGGTAAAGGGCCATAGTGCTCTTATCCAGAAACATGTGCGTTGTAGTAGTAAAAGGGTATTGAGTGATCAGCCCTGGTGAAACACCCTGGTCTGCAGGAGTGAGATTTATCCCCTGAATATGAGCACACATTCAAGTTGATATAGTGTGTTCACTGTCTGAAAATGGAGTATCAGTCAACCGGCGATGTAACAGGTTGGTTTCATCTGTCATAGCTCTCGAGGCAGACTTAACTGTAATGGCTTCTCATCAAAGGTCTGGCAGTCTTAGCACTTACAAACTGAAAGTTAGTGTATAGTTCAATCACTAATAAAAACATGAGTTGTCAATGCAGAATTGAATTCAACAAGCTGAGTGTGATGACTGCCCACCCAGACCACTGAGTGATAATCAGCTGGAGCAAACACTATGCCCGATACAGTTATATGAAGGACCAAAGGATCTAATCCCCAGAAGGTTGCTGAGAGTTTTCATATCAAGGTGGGAAGAGATCTTCCCTGACTTTCAGGATGCTCACAAACTAAGGGTGCAAAAGGCCAGGCCGCATTTTGAAAATGCACCCCTTAATACATAGTGCTTACTTTCAGTGGTGCTCAGTCTTTACAATGGATTTTCAGCCTATATGTAACCCACTTTTTATCAGCTACCAAATAAGAAAAAGACATTATATTGAATTTTAGTGGTCCAAATAATGGTGGCTTAGATTGTCGGAAAACTATGAATCTGCAGCCTCCCTGGATAACATGGCATACAAAATACTTTTATTTGATTTCTAAATGTTGTACTTCATAAAATTGAAAAGATACAGTATAAACTTCCATGCAACAGTTGCTATTAGACCTTTATCTATCGGAATGGGATGGAAGAATCTGTCAGCTAAGGTATAGCCTCATCGCTAGAAACTACTTCCTGGTCTAAGTCCTTACTGATGACAGAACAAGTTTGGTAATATGAAATTAAATGCCTTGGAAGGGTGAAGATTGAGAGCTAAATGAAAGCACCATTACAGAAGAGACTGTAAACTCTTTGGGGCAAAGACCATGTCATTCAATGTGTTTGTATAGTGCCCAGCTCAACAAGGCCCTGATCCTGATTGAAGCCTTTGAGCTCTCTCTCACTCATGCGCGCGCTCTCTCTCTCTCTCGGATTTAAAAGTGACTCTGCAAAAAAGGCATAGGCAGGCAGGTCCATATTTATTGCGTCACTGAATTCCAAAGCAAATTAGCTGTCTTTCATTTTTTTCTGAAAATTGTTTCTTCTAATCACAAGTACAGAAAAACTTGTTATATGAAATCGAGGTTGTATTTCTTCTTGGTTGTACATCCAGTAATGATTCTACAGTTGAAACTTAAATTAATTAATAGTTGTGTTGCTGGTGTTGTTGTACCAATAAAATAAAAACCAGCAGGATCTTATTAAAGGGAAAAAGGCAAAATACCACATTTATTGTGAATACAGAAAGAATCATAGTAAGCAGTTAGTTATAGCTATAACATTCCATTCAATCTCATATTTATTCACACATTCATTCATACAAACACACACACACACATACACACCCACACACACACAGGTTCTGCAAGGTTGTTATCATAGTTACCAGCCTTAGAGTTGCTCATGCCAAGCCACTGGCCAGGTGGCCTGGACATGAGGAGGGAGCAGGGCCTTGTCAGATGCTCATCTGATGCTCCTGGAAGTTGGTTTGCAGAATCAGACCCCAAAGTTCTCACTTTTTAGAGTCTATTTTTATAGGAATTTCTTCCTATGCCAGTCTATGGGAATTGCTTCATCATGCTGTTGCTGAATCAATCAGCAGATAGCACATTCCTGACGGCTCCAAGATGTTATCTTGTTCTTTGGTTCTCCCATCCTTGAGGCTGCTGGGTGGATTCCAGTCTGCCCTCCGGGGGGGGGGGGTCGTCTGGTTATTTCCACTTGACGCCTTCTTCAGCCGATGGACACTGGATTCTTAGGCTGGCACCTCCCTGATCATTCAGTTATTATCCACACCAAGCATCCATCCACATACATCCTCTATCTCTATTTTAATCACAATTGTTAATACAACAAAAGGGTGGGGAGTCTCTGGGTGCTGTTTCTGTTGTTAGAGTATTGCTTTGAGTCTCTCTCTCTTGTGAATTGCTTTGAGAACAGACTCTGTCTTAGAACGTACTAACACAATTAGCAGCTTGCAAGTTTCACACATAGAGGGAGAGAGACAGTACCAAAAACCAAGAGACCTCTTAATTAGTAATACCCTGGAATTTAAACTCTGGGGAATCAAACTCATTTGTGATTTTAATACAGAACTTCTTTAATATGATCCAACAGTGTGAAGAGAACAAACAATTCCTTAAGTAGATACGACTCTCAATATTCAAAGGGAGCAGACCTCCTGTGGAAGGAGGAGTCATTTCACAGTCACTTTTCTAACATACAAGCATTTTAACAGATTTTCACCTGCCAATTAAAATGTGTAATCTTAAATTGAGACCAGATATTGGTTGATTCTTAATATGAGCTGCAGAACTTAGTACCTGATGTTGTAAGCCCTTGCGCATGTGAGTACTCCTGTCTCATGAGAGCAGTCTTCAATGTAAGTAAAAACATGTAAGAATTTGCCAGGTCAGGCTCATATATACCCCCTTTAAATTTTGCTATATTACATTCGTCATTATCTGGAGCTGGAAGTGCCACCAATTGGTTTAGGCAAAGAGTTTAAGACATTTTTACAGATGACAGGCACCGCTGGGTAATGTCTCTTGACAATATCCCTGAAATACCTATTATGATTCAAGAGCATTCTGAGCTTCCCTTAAAATTAGACTATTTTGACTACATTATTGGCTAGTCAATAAGGCTCCAATCTTTACCTGGAATAGGGTCAGGCCTCAATCTTCTTCATTTTGATCTGCCAAAAATGCTCTGGATCTTGATAACCTTGAGTCAACATTGCTGACAGAAATCACACCTTTTGCCATCATCTGAGATGTTTTACTCTGAGTGTTAATAGACGTCCTGTGTGGGGCCTCTCCTGGAGCAATGCTTCTCGCTTTCAGGAGTAGCTAGTTGGGGCCCACTTGCAGAGGGATAGGATGCTGCCACTGCTGCCCTTTGAGCACACTTTCCATCACCAGACCCCTGCCTCAGGAGGTTACTCAAGTAAGAGCTGGCATAACGCAGGATAACTTGCCCCTAGACAGTGAGCTGGAACTGCCTACACTAAGCTTCTCAACTCTAGATTCTGTTTATATTACAGTTGACATTCATCTTGACACACAGGGTTGTAAGCAGTTGATGGAATATACGATCCACAATTATGTGGTAACCTGGAGAGCTATGTGGATCTAGTGGCCTACAGTAGCTGTGACATCTATTCTGTCCCATAAACTGGAGTAATGGCCAGAGGTAGAGGGGGAGTATACTGCCCCCTCAGGATGTAGCTCCAGAATTTGGGAAATGAATTTAATCACCCAAACTCCATGCACTGCACCCACATAACCTACATAAAACCAGAATAATTTGGCTTTATGTGAATGTCACTATTTGGTAGGTGTGAGTATATTGCAGATAACTCTCCTGAATCAGTGAGGTACTTTATAGTGCTGTACTTAGGTTGACACATTTCTTTCCTCTTTTTTCTTTCTGTCTTTTTCCTCTCTTGATCTTTCAACTGAACTACTCATTCTTCTTGCTCACACAGTCAACCTGATTTCTTTTTATATGCAACCTTCAGGTTAACCAGGAATGAGACTAATTAATTAGCATGCTTGATTTTCAATCTTTAGTGTCTTCCAATGAAATATGATAACTGACATTGACATATGAATTGCGGGATATATAAGCCACCTTTCTATTCCATTGCATCCTTTTATATTAATTACTCTTCCAACCTAATATTTTATTCATGTATGAAGATTGTTTGCGTTAGCACATATTCGCTTTAAAAGGATGGTTAAAGAAGAAAACTTTGCCAGCATATCTGGTGCAAATAAACAGAGCTGATCACTAGAACAATTTTTGTCCACTGGTGAGAAGGTACTAAAAATAACTCCATTTAAAACCTGATGCCTCCAGCCTTGTTCAAAATAAAGACAAACATATGCATGACAAAAATACATGATTTCATTACAATTCAGAAAGACTGTGGATTTGATTTTGAATTCATACAGAAAATTCCGTATGCTGGTCGGATGTATTCATGATGTCAGTGACTGTATGAGTAAAATAAGCTTATACAGAATTAGATAATAGTAATTTATTTCCTGTTAATTTGGTATCTTTATGTCTTTTTATGCCTGCCCTTTCAGTGGGTACAAATTTTCCTGCAACCAACGAAAACTGGGAAAAAAACAAAGCTTGTAACATCCTCCAGAAATGCCAAATTATGCCACGAGGCACAGTCCTGCCTGGGGATGTTGCAGAACCATTCACCCCAGCGAATACTAATGAGACCTTATGGAGCAACTAACTCGAGAGAGTACATTATACACCCACCCCCCGCCCCTTTGCAACTAGCCTGAATCGATGATCAGCACATAAGCAAGGGTAGGGCCATGATTCTGCCTCCTTTCTGCTCCTCCTTGTCTTTTTTGGGAGGCAGCTTTATCCCCAGGGAGATAAAATATAAGCAGGGAGCAGTTCCCATGTTCATAAGATTTGTCAAGGTTCCTCCCCCACTCTGAACTCTAGGGTACAGATGTGGGGACCTGCATGAAAAACCTCTTAAGCTTATCTTTACCAGCTTAGGTCAAAACTTCCCCAAGGTACAAAATATTACACCCGTTGTCCTTGGACTGGCCGCTACCACCACCAAACTAATACTGGTTACTGGGGAAGAGCTGTTTGGACGTGTCCTTCCCCCCAAAATACTTCCCAAAACCTTGCACCCCACTTCCTGGACAAGGTTTGGTAAAAAGCCTCACCAATTTGCCTAGGTGACTACAGACCCAGACCCTTGGATCTTAAGAACAATGAACAATCCTCCCAACACTTGCACCCCCCCTTTCCTGGGAAATGTTGGATAAAAAGCCTCACCAATTTGCATAGGTGACCACAGACCCAAACCCTTGGATCTGAGAACAATGAAAAAGCATTCAGTTTTTACAAGAAGACTTTTAATAAAAAATAGAAGTAAATAGAAATAAAGAAATCCCCCCTGTAAAATCAGGATGGTAGATATCTTACAGGGTAATTAGATTCAAAAACATAGAGAACCCCTCTAGGCAAAACCTTAAGTTACAAAAAAGATACACAGACAGAAATAGTTATTCTATTCAGCACAATTCTTTTCTCAGCCATTTAAAGAAATCCTAATCTAACACATACCTAGCTAGATTACTTATTAAAAGTTCTAAGACTCCATTCCTGTTCTGTCCCTGGCAAGAGCAGCATACAGACAGACACAGACCCTTTGTTTCTCTCCCTCCTCCCAGCTTTTGAAAGTATCTTGTCTCCTCATTGGTCATTTTGGTCAGGTGCCAGCGAGGTTACCTTTAGCTTCTTAACCCTTTACAGGTGAGAGGAGCTTTCCCCTGGCCAGGAGGGATTTCAAAGGGGTTTACCCTTCCCTTTATATTTATGACAAGATTAAAGGCTGTTAGCTGGCTCCTATGCAGGGAGCCAGCAGAGTGGGAGGAGGAGCTCCATGCATCCTCCTCCATGAACTTGCAGAAACATCGGCCACATTCTCAACTTAAGGGAGCTGGCTGGTTGGTTCTTCTCCAGTCTCCAGCAGGCAAAAGTAGCTATCCTGGCTGGTGAAGCTAGATAGTTTTTGGTCATTTATTATTTGTATTCCAGTAGTACCTAAAGACCCCCAAATCAGCATCAGAGACCTATTGTGCTAGGCATTATACAGACACAGTACCTATTGCAGTTTTATCACACTAACATCCTCATGATAACTACTTCTCTTCCTGGATCAAGTCTATCCCAACAGTAACAAATGTACTTTACCCCAAAACCCTGCCACTCAAGTAGGGATACAATTTAGTCAGTCAATATGAACCTGACTTTCTTCTGCATATGTCCAGCCGCCTTGCCTTGCAAATGGCAAACCAATGCAGGAAATACACTATAACCACTCAAACTTTCTCTGAAGCATTAGTTATGTTTAGTTCACAACAGAGAAAAGAAAAAAAAATCCTCGTTTGTCTTTGGCTGAAAGAAAGTTTGCACGTGTGAGTTAGTACTTAACATTGCATGAATGCAGATACAGCATTACATTTGATTGGTAATTAAAGTCAAGTGCCCCCAAGTTTAGGCAAATCCAAAATAGCTAATTACAGGTTTTATATTGCAAAACAATTGTAGCATTAAAAGCCCCCTTACAGAAAAAAGAAATCTGGAGGGAATTTTTGCAAATCTGTAATAGTTTCCCCCAGCTCTACACAAATGTAATTGGGAGGAGGAGCAGAGAACTCCCTTGCTTGACTTCATGTGTCACATCTCTTACTGTTACTCCAGCTCAGGAGGGATCCACATTTTTCTGCAATGCTGTTATCACCTTTCTCCTTTTAATTACAAGAAACATGATGAGGCCACTACTCCCTTCAAATTTCTTCTCAAGACCCACCTTTGCCACCAGGCCAATAAGAAATCACATAGTTGAGGAGCTGGTCCGAGCCCATAACCAAGTCAATCAGTGGTACTTTGTTTATTGTTTGAGTAAAGAGAGGCTTCACCCTCCCACCCTGAACACCAACCAGGGATGTATCTTTTTTTGGGCCCTGCTGTTGCCAGTTTGCTTTTTATTCACATTTCACCTGCACTGAGCCGGATCTTGATTGGGGCCTCTGGGCACTAGGGTCCAAACTCTGCTCAGGTCCCATTAGCTTCTGTGGAACTGCTCACGTGAGTAAGGTGGGCAGGATTTGGCTCTCTGGACCATAGAATGTTTTGAAATATCCTTACCACTTTTGGTGCTTTTGCTCTCTCTCCCTGAAAGCTGCCCTCCCTCCTGTGAGTAAGTTCTCTGTTTGGATTTTTGGTTGCAGCAGTGCTTTGCTGGCCTTCCAGCAGATGTCTGCTGTCTGGTCCCCTCTGCTTACCAGGACCTCTCTTATTTCTTACTTTCCCCCAGAATATGAATGTGATGGATGAACATTTCAGTCTCATTATCCAGACTGCCCTCTCACCATTCTAAGTCATTAATTTTCAAAATCATCTTCCTCAGTATGAACCTAACCAGCTAACCACAAGTTGATACTCTTACTATTTGTTTATAGCTCAAACACAACTGAATGAGAGCTGTCAATACTTCAATAAAATCCCACTTGCTGTTAAATAATACAGACTTGGGCCAAGATTTTCAAAAATAGGAGCCTAAAGTTAGGTTTTTGGGGTAAAATTTTCAAAAGTGCTTACGTTACCTTGAAAGTCAAAGGGATTTTGGTCAGTAGGTTGCTTTTGAAAATGTTACCCCAAATCCATATTGAAGTCAGACCTGTTAGTTCACCACTTCTGAAAATAGGCAGCCCAACTTTAGTGAGGTTTTCTGTTTTTCGTTTTTTTAAATTTTGACCGTAGTGGGTGGGTGGAGGGAAATCTAGAAAACCTATCTGACTTTTAAAATCCATTACCTCTGTTTGTTTGCTTGTTTGTGTGTGTGTCTTTGTTTGTTTCCAAGTGCCTTTTGCTTCCTAATTTTCTGAACTAATTCTACACTTTTCTTGGTCAACGGCTTCCTTTGAAATAAATAGATGTTCATACTTTAAATTTACCATCAGGCAGAACAATTGAAATGTCTGCTTTTTTCAGATGCAAATGAAGCACTCAGAGTGTGTGTATAATTAAGTGGCTTAATGCATTTGGAAATATACCTTTTGTATGGTCAACTCTCCTTTCCTTACTGTTAGTAATGTTTCACCACTTTGAGGTGAGTGAAAAGGGAAAACTGTTATTTCAGAAAACATTATTGTTCCTAGACAGGGAAAAACTTGGGCTCCCGCCCAGCTTCTGCACTGTAACACTGCACCTGTGTAGTCTGCCCGTACCTCTGTTTTAATCTAATATGCCACAAACTTCTTTGTAGGTTTTCATCGGAAGAATAATACAAAAGGGATTCTTATAGTTATGCTAATGGAAGACGGAGGGATAAAATAAAGTGTTCATGGTAGAAATGCTGGAAGGATTGTTTCTGTTACATTTTGGTGTGGGGGAGGGGGAAGGGGGAAGAAAACGGAAACAGGCTGGCATGCCTGCCACCTGCATTCAACAACAAAACATTCAGAAAAAAAGGGAAATTGAGGCACAGGTGGTGCCAAACATTTTCAAACCTCTAAGCAGAAAAGATTTAAGCGGGAACCCTTCGGGATTGAGCAACCCTTATTTTTATCAAATATACTCCAGCTGTTGATGGAATTTGAATATGGTCCTGTGTAATGAACTCATCATAGAAGCTGATTGAAACAACCTTTGCACTACATTGAAATTCTTGGGCAGGTGGCATTTCTCACTCCTTCATATCATACTGCTGGAACAGTTCAGGGAAAGAACCAATAGTGTGATAATGTGAAGGAGAACATCTTGCAACTGATTAGGTGAGAAATCTACCTTCATCGATGATCCTGGATGTGGCTCTACACAAAGAGCCCTTCCCATCCTCCTTGCCTTTAAATACACATACAGTGTTACTATCAATACAAGGTTAAAAGTAATGAAAACTCTATAAAGACAGGTTCTAGCATTAGGGGCCTATTGACAACAGGTAAATTTTCTTCAAATCCACCATTTCTAACTTGTTTTAAAATGCTGTGATGTAGAGTTGCATAAGATTATAATGTATATGTTAATCACATATGCTGATATGGGCCATAAATATGACATAAGACTGTGTAATGAAACAATCATATATCAGGGTAGTGGCCTGGCCTAGCGGCCAGAGAAAAGACCAGAGAATCAGAAGTGGTTTCTATAGCTGATTCCACCACTAAACTGCTGAATGATCACGGACTAATAATTTTGTCTCTGTGCCTCATTTTCTCCATTTGCCTGTGTATAGTGCTTTTGATTCTTAGAAGAAAGTTTTACTGTCAGTGCAAGAAAATAGTACTACTACCACCACCAGACATAAGAGTTATTAAATCCTTTAATTCATCTTGGGTGGTCATTATGCACGCACATTCAGAATGTCTGGGGCACGAGGTGAGGAGAGCTGGGCAGTGCTGAATACGAACAGACTCTATGGGATGTGGTATGAAGGCACACCTTAACATTTACCAATACTCAATGGGGAAATGAATTACTGAATGTCAGTCTCTATTAACCTACCAGTAAATTTGGACAAAAATACACATAAAAATGAAATAAAACAATTAGATAACACTTTAAGTGGTTCATTATTATTAATTCATTTAGTATTCATTGTAACTGTGCTGGTCATAATGAATTCATTTGATATTAATGTGGATGTTCTGCAGCAATTTCATTGTAATGCAGTTTTAATTCATGTGCCATTAAAATAAAGTAATGCCAAAATTTATATTTATTATTCGGAGTGCATAATTTCTTATTTTCAGAAATATTGTAATATTGGTTTTGTTTCCCACAACTTTAACTGCATATTTCAATCATGGGGTCCTTGACACTCAACAACATCACCTCCTTTCCAGGTATACAGAACCTTTACTTCCACAATCCAAAGCAGAGCACAGATTTTAGACACACATTAAAGTCACTGGGAGATGTACAGTTAAAATTCTGTGCAACACTTTAGAAGTTTATAGGTCAAACACAAATGTATTTTATATGCCAAAAGTCACATAGTGAAGAGCCTAATTTTACCCCCTTGCTAATATTGTTCAGAGTATTGCTCATGCATGTAGTCACACTGAACAAGTAATACTCAGAGTGAGCAAGGTGGCTGCACTGGGTTCAGTATGTTTAGCATGAGTAAACATTAACCTTAAACCCACAGTGGAGAATGTTAATCAGGACTGCAACTGTGACTTTCTCAGCTACCGTGACAAAAATGTTGGCCAATACAAAGATAATGTGGGTTTTACTTACTCTCACGGCTGATGAGCCCAGTCATTAGATGGATGCATTCATTTTCCTAGACGTACTATCCATAAAGTAGAGAGGAAATACAATTTATTTTTCTTATTACTAATGATTTACATATTAAATGCTGACAATTGCTAAAATGTTAATTTTGATGTAGGATATTTTTGAATCAATGCACCAAGATAGGATTTAAAAAAATACCAGAATCAGTGTATAGAGAGTCCAGACAGTGATGGGTAATCAGTGTTGAGCCATGCTAATGTATTTGTTACTAACCAGCTATTCAGATATCCTGATTCTTGTGGCATGATAAGCATTGTGGGCCATTCTAGAGGGCCTCCCCCTTCTCCTCCATGCTCTGGAGTGCTGGAAGCCACATGAGGCTAAATTTTCAAAGTGCTCAGTCAACACTCACAGATGAGGCCAAATTTTCAAAAGAAATCAGCACACTTCAATTGAGATACTTATGGTCATATTTTCAAAGAAACTCTTCTGAAAATCTCACCACTATTTGTGGGGCCTCAGTGGAAACTGACAGGTTTCAGAGTAACAGCCGTGTTAGTCTGTATTCGCAAAAAGAAAAGGAGTACTTGTGGCACCTTAGAGACTAACCAATTTATTTGAGCATAAGCTTTCGTGAGCTACAGCTCACTTCATCGGATGCTTATGCTCAAATAAAGTGGAAAATGAGCTGCTCTTAAAATTCCTGGCCACAATACCTGCGTCCAGCTGTACAGAAAGCAACACAGGAGAATGAAACTCCTTGCAACATTTTTCTTTCTTTAATTCATTGTATAGAGGCAGTCTTAATATACAGTACATACTGAAAATTGTACGTAATGTCTGAGTTACAATCCTTAGTGAAATGAAATAATTTGAAAAATGGGGCCACATTTTGGGAGATGTTTTAATGTTGTACAGGGCTTTCTTTTTGATGGGGGTTTTCACTCTCAGACACTAATGTGGTACTACTTAGTTGTCATGAGACAAACTAAAATGGCTATTAGGAGTAAGGAGTAATAAATCAGAGTTGCTTGTACTTTCATTTAACCTGTCCGTTATTAAAAAGACTTTTTATTTCCCTGATATAATTTAAAAAAAATAAAGTGTAAAGAAAACACTACTTTCGGTATGTTACTCATTTTAGTCCAGTTTTCAAAGTCTTTCCTCAGCATTGATCACAAATAGAAACATTAAATCTAAAATCTCAAAGGAAGAATGGTATCATCTATGGCATACAGAAAATATTTGTAGCTGATCTGGTCTGCAAGGAACAGTGGGCAAGATCAATAAAGTGAAAACTAAAGAAGCAGCCTTTCTGGTCTCAAAGTCTGACTGCTCTTTGTTGGTCCAATAAAAGGTATTGCTTTTAATCTACTGAACTTTGTCTACCAAGGAAAAATTAAAAGTTCAAGGCTTAAGTCCAGAACTTTAGCTCTTCATTTTTCAGACGTGCCAACAACAAAAAATATCTCCCGCTTCTATCCTCCAACTGATAAAGAATAATTTTGTAGAAGCCTTTTAAATTGTAACTATTTATTACTCTTATCATTAAATTCATACATCGTAAGCACATACATTTAATACCTTCCTCCCACTCAGAAATAGCATAATAGTTATGATATGTGATAGCGATTGAAGTACATCTTTGAATCCTGCTGGCTTCAACAAGAGGGTGGTCTGTACCTTGCAAGATTGGACCTTTTATCTGGTTAAGTATCCAGTGTAATAAATTTATATAAGAGAATTCTTAAACCCAACCATTATTGGAAAACATTGGAGTATTCTACAGTTACATGTGATTCTATAGTAATAGTGCTCCTGCAGTGATTTGAGCCAGTACTGAAGAACAACCTAGTTTTTAAAAAATTATGATGGAAACTATAATGATTAAATACTATGCCTCAGAAAAAAACAAATGAATAAAGAAAGGAAATATACAGTTGGCACTCAACCAAGTCAGGTGCTCAATATTTCCTATCACGTGCTGAGCACCCTCAAATCCAACTAGTTTTAATGGGAGTGGAGGAAGCCCAGCACCTCTCAGGATTGAGATGTTAGAGAAACCTACTATACATCCTTATATGCCCAGACATAACATGACACAAAAGAAAATGGCTCATTATGGCGCCTATGCATAGAAGGACTTATCTAAACCAGTTGATATTTGTCACACAACTGCAAATTTCCACACTTCTATCTATTTTAGGGTTTTAATCTGGTGCCTACTCATTATAGAAGTATTTACTTCTACCAGTTTGCGTCTTGGTGAGTTAATGCACTTGCTTTTACTTCTGGAGACCCAGATTTAAGTAAAAAATGCATTAAATGGCCTTAGTCTAGTAACTAGCAGACATTCATCCACATCACAAAACAGCCAAGACATTCAGTGTTATTAGCATTCTCTGCTCAAGAGGCCAAGCACTAGGGGAGGAGATTATTTTCCTTTAAAATATAAAATAAATCAAAAAGACTCTATAAAATCTTTAATGTGAACCCCTCCCTCAATCCTCCAAAAAGAAGTAAATCACAGAAATGCACTATTGCTCGTAGTCAACATGTATGCATAAACACTACTATTGAAGATTTGTGCTGGAAATCACTTTAGATAAGCTATTACCAGCAGGACAGTGGGGTGGGAATAGGTATTGTTTCATATTCTCTGTGTATATATAAAGCCTGCTGCAGTTTCCACGATATGCATCTGAGGAAGTGAGCTGTAGCTCACGAAAGCTTATGCTCTAATAAATTGGTTAGTCTCTAAGGTGCCACAAGTCCTCCTTTTCTTTTTGCGAATACAGACTAACACGGCTGCTACTCTGAAACCTGTCATTGAAGGATATGTATCAGCCGAGTGTGATGCACCAACCCTACCCTAGCTCAAAGAGCAAGAATTCAGAATCATTCATAGAAGTAATGTCCCTACAACAGGATTTTCAAAAGTGTCTAGGTGACTTATGAGCACAAGTCCCATGACATTTCAATGAAACTTGTGCTCTCAGTCATTTGGTTGCTTTTGAAAATCCCCATCCTCTGGAATGTTCTCAGTCAGAATAAACATCCAGAATGGTGGATGGATTTAAGTCTATTGTGTAGCTACAAGATGAAATGTCCCCACATAAAAAATACAGTCTCTTCCTCTTTGCTATTCAGTAGGACTATACGTGGAACAGAATCCTCTGAATTTAGCACTGTAACTGTTATTACTGCCAGTTTTTGGTGATGGGATAAGAGATGTGTCCATATTTTGTCAATCTAACGTATAAAGGAGATGCTACTGAGTTATTGCAACAACTAAAAGATTTCCTAGGCATACCAGGTCATCCTCCAAAAAATACTATCAACTTACCCAAAACTGCACTGCTGATCACATCTCTCTTTTCCATACCTTGTTGATCAGAATGCCAAAATTAATGCATATCCAAATGCATGTCAAACCCACAACCTGTTTACAGTGTAATACCAGCCTATTTTTGTCTTTATGTGTATTAGACGTTCTGTACATGGAGAGTCATTAGGTTAAAAAAAAAAAGCTTGCTGTATTATCCAGTCTATGGACATTTAGTTTGCTACTTGAGGTGATATGTATCCATGAGCAAAAAACAAACACAATTGTCAAAGAATAAAGTTTCCTTTCATTATACATGAGGATAAAAGAAAAGTCATTGTGTAAACTTTCCATATCATCAAGAAATTTAGGTCACCTGAACCCAAAGGTTTAATTTAAGGTACAAAATGAGGCACATAATGCATTTATCAAACACGCATAGTCTACTATAGACCTTTATGCCAGCCAGAGTAACCACAGTTGGTCGCATAACATCAGGCATTGTGTAGTGAGGTTCCCAGATCTGACTTAATCCTACGAATCCACAAATCTTTGGGGCAGTGCCAGGTAGCGTCAGGGTATGCCTCCCTGCACACATCAATGGGGAGTTTGACAGCACGGTGTGCTGAGGTGTTTTAGTCCATCCTGGTGATATGGTTGAAAAGCGCGCAACACCACTTTTGAATATAATGAGTGCTTGAAGGAAGGCCAGATCTCTATGAGATTATAAAATTTGACACAAAATCAAACCACTTAATAGTCAGGATTTGGTGCTGACAGAGCATATGGAATATCTCTAGCTGCTCCAAGTATGCCTATAAGAGGGTCCAGTTTTCTGACCCATATAGCAATATGGATAGTACAGAAGTTTGATAGATCCTGAACTTTGTCACAGCGTAAAGATGTTTTTGTGTCCATAAGTGAGACATGGACTTCATGCAGGAGGTGGCAAGACCTACTGGTCAAAGAACATCTTGTTTCTTATGACCATTTGTACTCTGCTTGCAGCCCAGGTAGATGGATAAATCAATGCTTTACACAGCACTAAACCCAACCTGCACAGGTGGCTCAGCTCCAAAGTTCTGGATCTTGGTCTTCTGCCATGAAAAGTTCCACCCCCATGGTGTATGCAGCATCTTGAAGCCCTTGGAGTGTCGGGTTGAAATTCTCTGACTTCACCACCACAGGGCGGCATTATCTGTGTAGTTTTTAGTTAATAAATACTTCTTGACCAACCTTTTTCTTTTTGTGCAGAGCAGCAAGTCCTAATAAACAGATGATTGCACTACAGAATAGTGCTGGGGAAAGAATGCAGCCCTGCCACACAACTGAGATTGTGTAGAAATCTAGCAAAAGCCATGACCAACATACACTGTCACAGTTGTACTAATGTGAAGATTGGTCACCAGATTTAGCAGAACATCTGGAACACCAACTCCTTTCAGTGGAAGCCAAATCACGACCTGTCAACTGAATTTAAAGCTGCTCTAATGTAGATACATGCCATGTGAAGCAGGAAATTTAAATTCTCAATGCAGCTCAGCTAGAAGCTGGAGGGTAAGGGCAGAGTCCATTGTCAACTGTCCTTCAGCAAAACCTGATTGCTGTGGAAAACAATGTCTGTTAAGGAGCAGCTGCATCCTAACAAGAAAAATGTGAGCAAAGACCTTTCCGGGAACTGATAACAATGAGATAGGCCAGTAGTTGCCACAGTCGGTGCAAGATACTTTGCCATTGCATAGGGACACTATGATGCCCTCTTTCAATTCACACTTTTAAGAACAGTTATACAGGTCAATGCTCACTAGTTTCCAAGACACATTTGAGCAGCTCGGGTGGAATATCAGGCCCAGCAGCACATCTGCTCCATAACTTTGGATGGTCTTTCATACTTCCTTGAATGATGGAAGATTGGTGATCATCCCTGGGTCTGCAGCTGTGCAGTTCACCAGGTCACATAGCTCTGGACAGTCCTCAGCAGGGGTTTAGTTCACAGGCTGTTGAGGATAACATATGTAACTTCAGTACCTTCCCAGATAAAGAGGAGACCACCCGGAGTGGTATCTGTAATGCTATCTTCCATTCTGCTGCTGGAACAATGTGAATCAGACAGTCATGTGAGAAACCTTGGTTTTCTGAAGTGGTCTTTGATATATTGGTGAAAAAGACAGAAGCACACAGGCAAGGAGATATCCAAGAACATAAACATCTGAAATGCATTTTCTGGGCCACTGCAAAACATGACCATGAAATCTCCATCAAATCCCTGGTCAATGAAGTAGAGGGTGACCTAAAGTACAACAATCTGCATCCTGCATATAGAACCATCATCGGCCTGGCTGGCAGCTATACACAGCCTTCTAACATTTCCATCAGATGGCTTTCCTGGTCATCAGTGGATGAGGTCCTGGACAGATGGAAAATACATTATGAAATCAGGCTGAACAACACACTATAACACACTGAATCACCTATTTAAGGAAATAACCTTTTCAAGAAACAGACCAGTTATCCTTCAGTACTGGGTAGTCTGCTGTAGGCAAATGTGTGTGTATGGAGTGTTTTCTCCTTAACTTTACAGCACGGGTTTGTCAACTTCTTCCTGATGGGTATTCTACCATAAACATTTCTCAGCATGAACCACTGTAACTTTTTTTTGAAGAAGCTCATGCTAAAACTGAAAAATTCCATGAATAATTATGTAGCATCAGCCACCTTAGAACAACTTGTATTTTCTGAAAGACAACTTCTATTTACCTTTCCTCCAAAAGGAAATTTCAGAAAAGCATTTGTTAACATTATTAATAAAGAGGGTCACCTGATGAGGCCTGATTTTACATGTTACAGAAATAATGCTTTGTATACACTTTCCACAAATGTATTATCAAGTTATCATAATATGAGCTTGAGGATTTAATATGCAAAGAGTTGTTCAAGAGTTTCCCACTTAATCTGTACATGTAATTACTATAACTGTCAAGCAGATCAGATAATTTTGCATGCAAACAGGAATTTATGCATCTCATTAGTTAGTTAAAAACATGATTTGGTACACATTTGTTGTAAAGTCACATACAGATTTGGTGTGTAACTGTGTGTAAGTAGGTGCACCAGGCCTTCTGAAAATGAAGTCCAAAGAGTTACATTGTCTGGCTATACTGAATGAAGGACAGGAGACATTTGATATGGTTTAAATCAGGCCACAACTTTATTATTAGATGTTTGGGACTAACCAGCAGATAAAAGTGTACAGTGCAGGTAACTCCATGTTCATGTCAATATCCACCAGGGGACTTCCTCCAGTCCCCCTCTTTTTTCCATCCAGGTCTCCCAGCCAATCCATTGCTGGGACCTTACCATCCCCCCCTGCCTTCCGATGGAGGGTTAAGGTTGGGTATAAGGAAGGGCAGTTGGCTCCCTGCTGTACCAGTCATAGGAGCCCTGAACCCCACTCCCCATTTCTGCTCCTTTAACAAACACCTCCTTTTAAAATCTTTTACCAAGCCATTTATCTGGTCTCTGTATCCCTTCCCTATGGAGTACCTGCACTGGACATCCGCCCCACACTTATATACTGAGTTGCGACACATAGCCTAACTCCCTTCCCTACTCATCATAACAAAACCCCGCCCCCACCCTGTGGAGAAGGCGCACACACACAAAAACCTGCTCCCCCTAGGCCAATCTGGTGGGGAGGGGAAAATTCCTTCCCAGTCCCCCTATAAAGGAGTGACTAGCATGATGCCCACAGCAGGTCCTGACCAAACCTGGTATTTTGCCACCTCAAGGGGAGGGAGAGTGGGTGCTGCTTTGGGGAAAAGGGGCATCACCCACTGGACTTGCCCCTTTTCAACTCCCCAGCCCTTCCAGTCCCTGAGGATGAATCAGTGTCACCATACTGAGCCACTCCCCCTTTTGCAGCAGCCTCTGAGCCTCTCTCCCGCCCCCCACCATCCATAAAGTGCTATTCCATCTCCCCAAGCAAGCTGGACAATGCTCCCCTCCCCCTGCATAAGGTGTGGTGAGGTCATTAGTAGAATTGTTACATATACACAACCAACTTAATTGAGAACCTTTGGTACTATAATGAAAATATCACACACTGGAACATTCTTCTTCTGTTTGCATTTTGTACAAACCTAACTTCACTAAACTCTGTTAGATCAAGCCTTCATTGATAAGTAAACTTATAACAGTTCACACAAGTATTACCAAAGTAACTGGCTTATGTGTCGTTAATTAAAAAAGGGAAGAATGGAAGTTAAGTACCACCAGACTCTCAGGGAGTTAAGAAGAAATACAAAGAAGACAAATGTGGTGGTGAGGGAATAGATTATCAAAAGCAACAAAAGAAACTGCAACTGTCAAACAAACATCTAGACAGAAAAAACATTGCAGATGTATATATATGTTAAACAGATACTGCTCATAGATGGACTTAGATTTGCTGCCAATTCATTTCCAAATGGTACTATATTACTTCCAATCAATATACTCCCAAGAGGCAGCCAATGCATACATTGTAAAATGGGAGATATGTGATCTATAAAGTGAATCTTGGTAATAGCTCTGATGACAGCATTCAGGACCATCTGCAGATGATTTAACTAACTATCTGGAATGCCCAGAATTAAACAATTAGAGTGGCCAATCTTGCGAATAAGGAGGGTATGGACAAGTGAGATGAAGTCAGCTATAGAGAGAATAGTCTTTAATCTTGCAATATTCTATAAATAATTCTATAAATTAATTTCCAACATATATTTAATATGAAGATCAAGAGACAACTTGTTTTCCCCTACATTTCAAACTACAAAATGTGAATACGATTTCCGCAGCTCACTAGAATGTTAAGTAAGAACACAGGAAACTGGTTACAAACCAAGAGCAGTTATGCTCCAGAAATAAAGTGCACTAGAATTCCTAAAAAGACACTTTTAAGAAGACACTTACTTATTCTATACATCCTTGCCCATTATTTCTCCTAACTAAGGAAGATTGAAATAGGGTAAAAACATGTAGGGTCAACAACAGTATCACAGTTTTCTTCTGAAGTGGAATTAATTTATTGAACACATTTAACTCTCTGGAGATTGGGCAACAGCTTTTTTTATTCAAACCAATTGCCAATATTAACAGTTTGCATGAAATATCCAAGTACTAAAACAACGGAAAAGTTCATTCTAACAAGAGTAAGTGTAACCCACTAAACTTCGATTACACAAGTAACCACTATCGTTCCATTTTACGGCAGGAATAGTGAGTGGGTTCAGTCTGCTTTGACAGCAGAACTCCCACCTGGGGATAACGACACATAAGGTAAATACAAATGCAATTTGAATAGATGCGTATATCCCATCCCTTGGTTGCTCCAGTTTGGAATAAAGACACTACGATGTAGTAAAGCTGCTCAAACTTAAAGATTTTTTTTTAGGTTTATAAAAAGACAATTAACTACGGCTTCTCATAAATCTAAACACAAATCTTATTCCATTAATCAGCAAATACTATGCAAACAACAAAATTTAGTATCAAACATATAGATTTATTCAGTACCAAATGGTACACAGGCCACAATTCCTATGCATTTAAAATATACACTACTGATTTGGCATTAAGATCAACACACCATCCTGAGCTGAACTAGGAGCAAGTGCCCAGGTTTTTTAATAGGCTGGTGTCCCTCTCCTTGTGGTTATCTTCTTGCTGCAACTAGTAAAGCAGGCCTGTGAGTATCAGCCCTCAGGGCAGATATCTTCCCCTCCCCTCTGCTATGGATGTCTCCCTCTGGGTCTGGCTGAACTAACTGAAGAGTTTAGGAATTATTTTTCTTTATACTTGGGGGGTGGAATAGGTCCCCACTTTTGGAGATGCCTTACTGAGCATGCTCCAATGGTTCATGAACTTTTTCCTTTGTTTACCTGCTAGTCTCAAACTAGTTGGAGTCAGTGGACAGCTGCTTTTCTGTTCTGGCAGGAAAAATATTGACTACTACTGTGTAAAAGGAATAGTGACAGAAGCATGGGTTACATAAGGACTTACATGCAAGTTTTATTGGCTATGTATTCAAGGGTATTTAAATCACCCTCATTTTATCTCCTATAGTCATCTTATCCACTCTTCATTCTGCACACATCAGGACTTTTTTTTAGGAGCACAACTAAACATGGTGGTAGCCATGTTTAAGGATTAATTAGAAGTTCAAGTTTGTTTTACAGTATCTGCTTAGATAGCTGGAAAGCATCATAAGCCTCTGAAAGGCCACCAGGTGACACTGAGTACTGTTAAGATTTAGAATAAATCAATTTTACAAATAACAGCTGTAGGATTTCTGCTTACAGCACTGATTTTGAAACATACTGCATCCCAGCTAAAGCCACAGTTTGAATATGAAATTTTCTGCTTCCATAGCTGACCATTAATTTTAAGAACAAATCACCTCCAATCCCTTACAATCAGCTGCACACATGTATTAAAGATCCCAGTTGTACCAAAAGGATAATGGACTGCAGATAACATCATACAAATATAATGGTGTTACTATAAACAGTTAATGTTAACTAAAAATGCTGTAGCCATAATATTCAACTGTAGTTCACCTATTAGATAATAAAGAAAAAAGGCAGAAAGAACTACAAATATCATGCCACTCTGACCAGTGTAAACAGCAAAAGTGACTGGAACTAAGGAAAGAATTTGTTCAAGAATTAGAATCACCGTGGTAATCAAAGTCAAAATGAGAAATTCCAAATATAGTAATAAAGCATATAACCCCTTCAACCTGTAGGAATGAACTAGAGAGAGTGAGAGAGATGAAAAATTCATAGAATAAGGTAAGTAATGTCATCAGAGGCACTATTTAATCTGAATTTGAAGTCTCCAAGGACTTGCACTCATATCCTGGGAGAAGTCAGGACCAGTTCAGAAAACACCTTTGCATACGAAATGGGAAAAATCTCTAGTAGCTGATTCTAAATAATAAAGAAAAGGAGGTGAGTTTGTGAGAATAAAACTATAGAAAAGTGGAGGGGAGGGTAAATAGTATATATGGGATCCTAGTAACCCCATTAGCAATTTAGTATTTTGTAGTAATTGGTTACATATAATAGCATGTACCTTTAGAGGACACAATGAAAAGAAAATTGCAGTGACCAACTTTTTTCCCTAACTTCCTTTTCATAATGAACTCTTCACTTCTGTCCATAAATTTAGTGGTTGGAAGATCAGTAAAAGTATATAGATTTATGTCTATGCGTTTTTCAAGTGATCCACATGAATCAGTGACCTACAGTATTTTATCTGTACTGATACACATTGTGGTTACATCTCCATAGAGGTAATGCTCCTGAAACATTAGGTAAGTTCATACGAGATCCATGAGCCATTTCAGATTATAAAAAAGTACTATTTTATGGAATTCAAGTCATCCCATTAACTTTGCATTGCATAAAACCACTAGGTTAGGATTTTTAATTGAATGGGTTTGCACTTTCTGTTTTTTCCCCATTCTACTATAGTAGACTTCTAACTTATCACTTTGGAGATATATACTCTATAATCCAAATTCATATCTCTTAAACAAATTTCAAGAAGAAGGTCATATACAAACACACCAGTGCTTAGAAAAAGCACTATAGCATTACAAAGTAGAGCAACAGAGGATGATAACTTATTTTCTCTCTCAGTCTTAAAAAAAAAGATATTTTTAGCACTGACCTTTCCTTGAAAATTGAGTAAAGTTAAGACATACTATAGATCAGCTGACTGAAAGATATTAGGGTTTACAATCAAATCAGCTAATAGATTGGTGCACAAACAGGATTGATGAGTCTTATAGAACTTCTAGATCAAAAATGACATGATCTACCTACCTTTCCCAGTGCCCTACTGTCATAAATATAAAGGGAAGGGTAACCACCTTTCTGTATACAGTGCTATAAAATCTCTCCTGGCCAGAGGCAAAACCCTTTCACCTGTGAAGGGTTAAGAAGCTAAGATAACCTCACTGGCACCTGACCCAAAATGACCAATGAGGGGACAAGATACTTTCAAGTCTGGAGGGAGGGGAACAAAGGGTTTGTCTGTCTATGTGATGCTTTTGCCGGGAACAGATCAGGAATGCAGCCCTACAACTCCTGTTAAGTTGGTAAGTAATCTAGCTAGAAAAGTGTTAGATTTCCTTTTGTTTAATGGCTGGTAAAATAAGCTGTGCTGGATGGAATGTTTGTATTCCTGTTTTTGTGTCTTTTTGTAACTTAAGGTTTTGCCTAGAGGGATTCTCTGTGTTTTGAATCTGATTACCCTGTAAGGTATTTACCATCCTGATTTTACAGAGGTGATTCTTTTACCTTTTCTTTAATTAAAATTCTTCTTTTAAGAACCTGATTGATTTTTCATTGTTTCTAAGATCTAAGGGTTTGGGTCTGTGTTCACCTGTACAAATTGGTGAGGATTCTTATCAACCCTTCCTCAGGAAAGGGGGTGTAGTGCTTGGGGAGATATTTTGGGGGGAAAACATCTCCAAGTGGACTCTTTCTTGGTTCCTTGTTTAAAACGCTTGGTGGTGGCAGTATACGGTTCAAGGACAAGGCAAAGGGGAAGTTTTTACCTTGGGGAAGTTTTTAATCTAAGATGGTAAGAATAAGCTTAGGGGGTCTTTCATGCAGGTCCCCACATCTGTACCCTAGAGTTCAGAGTGGGGAGGGAACCTTGACACCTACATATATCTGTCAGAAAGAAGTAATATGAGAAAAAAAGAAACTAACACTACAACATGAAGTTTTCAAAATTGTTAGTGCCGGATTGGAAAGCAGTTAGGTGGTGAGTGGAATGGAGTTTCATGTTAAGTACTAGAAATGGGACACCTTCACCATATAAGAAAAGTGGACCTATATCCCAAACAATGTAAAAATGTCAAAGATCAGTATCATGAATGAAAAATAACATCTTCTAGAAGAGTTTGCTGACTCCCTAGTAAATGAAAAACTTAAATAAAGGAGAAAATAAACAAAAAACCCCAAATCACACTCTTATAAACAGAATGGTAAAAAATATTCAGATGTCCCAAACATTGCGGCACGCACCACAAACACTGCTGCTTTCTCTACACTTATGGTGGCATGTAAAGTACTGGCACTAAATGTGCAGCTACGCGTCACAGTGAAAGCAGGCTGCTTCCACGCTTGTCACTGCAGTGTATAGCTATATGTGGCAGTGAAAGGCTCCAACTAGGTAGACAGGAGGGAAAGGCTCTGTCAGGATGGAGCTGCTGGTGCCTTTCACCACTACCTTCTCCCTGCCAGAGCCTTTCTGGACTACTGTAGCCTTTCACTACACCAGGAAAAAACAGTGGGGAACATCTGCAGCAGCGGGACAACATTTTTAGCAGTGTAGATGTGAGAGGCACTGCTTGGGCATGTAGAGAGCTGTGTAGGGTATATACTCTAGGGCTCAGGTATATAGGGTACTCTGTTCCAGTGGTTCTCAAAGCTGGTCTGCTGCTTGTTCAGGGAAAGCCCCTGGCATGCCGGTCTGGTTTGTTTACCTGCCATGTCCGCAGGTTCGGCCAATCGCAGCTCCCACTGGCCGCGGTTTGCCACTCTAGGCCAATGGGGGCTGCGGGAAGGGCGGCCAGCACATCCCTTGGTCTGCACCACTTCCTGCAGCCCCCATTGGCCTGGAACGGTGAACCGTGGCCAGTGGGAGCCGTGATCGGCCAAACCTGCAGACGCGGCAGGTAAACAAACCGGTCCAGCACCCCAGGAGCTTTCCCTGAACAAGCGGCAGACCGGCTTTGAGAACCACTGCTCTCTTCTACTCACCTAAGCTGTGCCTCACCAGCTATGCTGATATTTATACTCATACCAGCTGGGCATGCTATGTCTATTCTCTACACACTGCCATTAATGTAGACGTACCTTGAGAGACCATTCCACTACCTAAGAGAGCTCACAGTTAACTTCAGTGGGACAGGCTCAAGCACTAACTGTAGGCCAAAACATATTTAGCCCTTAAAACGTTCTTATAAAAAATCAATTCTTTAAGCTTGTTCAGTTTTGTTGCTGTGCACTGAATTTTTTTCCAGTTTGTCTAGCTGATGATGAGGTACCCATAACTGAATGAAGTATTTATAATAAATACTGCTGTTAATTTATGGTGTGATCAGCCTCAAACTATACAAGAAGTAACTGCTGCTTTTGATAATGTAGCCCCAAATTGTTTTGGCTATTGTCCCTGCAATATCACATCAGAAATGTAACTTAATTTGCTATCTTCTCTTACCCACAGATGTCTCCAGGTTTTATCCCTCCCAACAAATATCTGTGTTTCAATTTATTGTTCCACTATTGTAGTTTCGAAGCCAAATCTCATTTTGTTATATTTTGTTCATGTTTCCCTTCCAGTTGCCTTTTTTGACTCCTATTATTTCGCCATCCTCACTGGTATTCAACACCTCCCAACTGAGAATGATCTTTGAATTTTAGTAAAGTGAAGTTTATTAAATCTTCTAAATAATTAAAGAATACTTTAAAAAATAGAACTAACAGCAAGAACTCCATGCAAGAAGACATGGTCCATGGCTGAAGAGTAATTAGAAGGGTTATGCATGATTCTCCTACCAGTTTTCACTGGCTGGGTATGTTAATATCTAAGTCAAGAGTAATATTTTGTGAAACACTATCAAAAGTCTAATTAAAAGGTAAGTAAGTGTGCAATCATCTACTTGTGCAATCATGTTAAATACACACAAGTACATGTGTGCACATTTTGTGAACTTTGGGCCTCTATTTTTTAAAATAAACCCCCCTAACTCTAGAAGTTCAGTGATATCCTCTCTTTTAAAACTTGCATTTTCTTTATTTTACTTGGATTTGAAGTTAGACTTACTGGACTTACTAGTAAGTGGGAAAATCTATTTCCTTGTTTTGAAGGCTCCAAACTTCTAATCTCTCTTTTCTCTGACTTTTCAAAAATACCTGCTAATGGTAACATAAGTCTGTTATCTAAGTTCCTTAAATCTTAAAATGTTCTTGGATTAGTGGAGTTGTAGATATAAAAATAATCAGAAGTAAAATGGTCAGCTAATTAACATAAGAATTGAAGTATTATTCAATTCATGTTCTACCCTTTGGAGAGAACTTGCAGTATCCCAAATAAGCACAAAAGTTAGGTTAGCTGATATCATTACTTTTTTCTCCCATCTTTTACTTACAACAATAAAAAAAACCTACCAGCTGCATGTTTTCAATAACGTTAGGAATTTGTAATGTTAAACATGACAGCTGATTGTACTGTAGAGGAGTGGAATAAGATGGAAAACCACACCATTAACTCTACAAATTTGTTCCACATCTGTACTAAATTGGCATTTGCAAAAATACAGAAAAGATAAACAGGATTACTGTCATTAAAATAATTCTGTTACCACTGTTATATTTAAAGTTGTGTGAGTTCATATTGTATTATAATCCCTTTTTTGGAGGGTTGATAAATTTGATGGTAAAAGTTTGTCTTTGGATGGAACATTAATACAAACTTTTAACTGAAAAACTGAATTTGGAGAAAAGCACTTTTTGAAAATATGGCTTGATGTTTTAAAATAACATTTTTGCATGAACTGCTAAGCAAATATTTCTAAATTTTCTTTTAAAAGCCAAAATTACTAAACTTTCAAAATTGGCTACTATAAAAGCAGAGAAACTATTGACCATGTTCTCAGCTGACGTAATTCAGCATAGCTCCACAAAAGTCAAAGCTGTATGCTATTTTACAAGCATTTGACACTATATTTTTTTCATCGTATAGTTGTATTTATTGTACGTTACTTATTTTATTTCAGGTTTCAGAGTAGCATCCGTGTTAGTCTGTATCCGCAAAAAGAACAGGAGTACTTGTGGCACCTTAGAGACTAACAAATTTATTTGAACATAAGCTTTCGTGGGCTACAGCCCACTTCATCGGATGCATAAAATGGAACATATAGTAAGAAGATATATATATCTTATATATACACACATACAGAGAAGGTGGAAGTTGCCATACAAACTGTAAGAGGCTAATTAATTACAATGAGCTATTATCAGCAGGAGAAAAAAAACTTTTGTAGTGATAATCAAGATGGCCCATTTAGACAGTTGACAAGAAGGTGTGAGGATACTTAACTTAAGGAAATAGATTCAATATGTGTATTGACCCAGCCACTCCCAGTCTCTATTCAAACTCAAGTTAATGGTATCTAGTTTGCATATTAATTCAAGCTCAGCAGTGTCTCATTGGAGTCTGTTTTTGAAGCTTTTCTGTTGCAAAATTGCCACCCTTAAATCTTTTACTGAGTGGCCAGAGAGGTTGAAGTATTCTCCTTCCGGTTTTTGAATGTTGTGATTCCTGATGTCAGATTTGTGTCCATTTATTCTTTTGCGTAAAGACAGTCTGTTTAGGCCGATGTATATGGCAGAGGGGCATTGCTGGCATATGATGGCATATATCACATTGGCATATGTGCAGGTGAACGAGCCCCTGATGGTGTGGCTAAGGTGATGAGGTCCTATGATGGTGTCACTTAAATAAATATGTGGACAGAGTTGGCATCAGGCTTTGTTGCAAGGATAGGTTCCTGGGTTAGTGTTTTTGTTGTGTGGTTGCTGGAGAGTATTTGCTTCAGGTTGGGGGGCTGTCTGTAAGCAAGGACTGGTCTGTCTCCCAAGATTTGTGATAGAGAGGCATCATTTTTCAGGATAGGTTGTAAATCTTTGATGATGCTCTATATTCTAATAAACTAATATTTTATAATTGCTTCATAGAAACCATCCCAATTGAATATCACATTAATGATTTTAACTGAATAACATCCCAATGGCCATTACAGGATACATCATGATAAGGACTGCAAAGGAACTGTTGGAAGCATTGCTAGTGGTCATCAAGTTAATGGATCAATACTTCACATTGCTGTGGACAGTTCCATATCAGTGATGGAAGAATCTTGAAGTTTGGTTCTGATGCATCTCTACAAATTTCAATGCTTATCAGAAATTGAACCAAACACATCCAAACCATATAAGGTCTTTGGTTTTTTTCTGTCCTTTTCCTCTACTTCCCATTTTTCTCTCCACAACCTGGAACATACCAAAAAAATCCTCCCATCATTATAATTCCATTCTTTCCTCTTCCTGTAAGCCAACTTCCTCCTGCAGACCCACAACAGGATCCCCTGCCTTAGTAATGTGCTGTAAAAGCAGAAGATGGTTCAGATTTGGCACCTATTTCTTTTATTTAAAGATTTATAAAAATAGTTCCTATCACTATGGCCATTGGGCTTCTGAAACAACAACAACATAAATCAAAATTATGAAAAGAAAATAGTCTCATACTGTGTGATAGTGCTGGGTCCCATTGGCTAAGTAAAACCCAGTCCAACCAATTGGTACTGAAACTAATCAAATATAGGTTATGTTGGGGGCCGGAGAAGTTAGTCTCCAGTTGAGAATGTGCTACCACGAGTCCTGGAGCATTCAACTCCAGGAACTGACAGCAAGAGTAACCCAGCAGACTGCAACCACTTGCATGAAATACAGTGGGAGAAGATATCTCAACTAGTTGGGTAGAAGGCCATTTGCTACTTATAGCCTTTATTCAACTCCTGAACTGCACTCAGAAGTGAACAGGTTGCCAGTGCTGAACATAGAGCACTGGTTTCATGTACTTATTGTAGTTATCATCCATTGAGACGGATGGAATCCTCCACTCATTTTGCACTACCTGAAGCTTCCAGATTAGTCCCAAATTTAAAAACATTGCAATAATTTAGACTTGAGGTTACAAAGATAGGGCCCTTTGTGCAAGGGACCACTTCAGGAAGTAATGGTTGCAGCCTCTAGGTCACCCTTAGATAAAATAAGGCATTAATTGCTATCACTGTTACCTAGGACTCCAGGAGCACTGATGGATCCCATAGCATCATGAGACTACAAACTATACAGGGAAAGGTTAAACACACACATGCCTGTGATAGATAGCTCTGCCACAACCACAGCCACAGCCCATTCTTCTAGAAGTTTCCCTTCAGCTATCACCATCACTACTCTGTTAACCAAAAAAGCAAGTTTTAAATGGAGCCTCTATGAAGTTGCTTGACATTTGGAATACTAGAAATAGTCTTGGTGGAGCTGGATTAGTGGGCACAGTGCAGGTGATGCAATCAAAGATGCATGACAAATATGCTGAATGAAATGGCTCTGCAGTTTATCACATCTCTGTGCAAATTTGCACATGAATATCAGCTGCACATATTCATATATAAAAACAGGTTGACTGCTATTAACAGGCATTAGTTTAAAGAAAGTCACATCAGCAAAAGGAGTTTTCTACTATTCCTCACAAAATAATCAATATTCACTGTACTTGTAAAGTAATAGTCAAGCTACTGACTTGTAGTATCATTTACTGTGGTGACAAATCCTGTGTCTTTGCAGGGGGTTAGGCTAGATGACCCTGGCAGTCCATTCTAACCCAATGATTCTATGACACAAACATTCTAATTTTTCCTTTGATAGTGTTACCACAGTATTTATAAGATATTCCCTGCATTATGTATTGCAAATACTGATGTACTGTTATCTAGTTCTCTAAGACAAAAATTGGATAATTTTAAAACGTGATGTCACACTGTACTTTTGTTTTAAATTTGAAGGAGGATTTTTTTTAAATTTCCACATTTGACAAAGGTGTGTCCCTTTTTTCCAGATGGAATTAAATCTTACAAATAATGTAAACTAATATAGCTAATACATATAATAATATATTTAATTTAATGTCATGTTCCAAATCAGGGAATTTTGTTTTGTTTGAACTGGAAACCCTTCAAAATGAAGAACTAAATTTATATGATAGCATCTTTTCTGATTAATATACCATGCTATTTGATTTGATAAATATTTCTCTTTTGATCATACAGAAGAAAATGAATGACTGAATTCTGCATCATACATAAGGATCGCTGATGAAATATCATTTTTAAAGGTTCTGTTATAATTATAACAAAAATAGGGATGGGCAAACCAGTGGAAATAAGGTACCAACCCAAACTTTCAAACATTCACAGGTCCCATTCATTTCAATGTTAGGAAATATTGGCTTTTTTTAAATATTAGGAGCCCAATTAGAGTGCAGTTAATCAGAGTGCACATAGAAACTGGGTAATTGTGTGATCAAATAGCTATTGGGTATTTCTAACATTTTCAAAGATTGGCCTTTTTTCTGTGTGTGTAAGTGTTCCTACAGTCATATGGAGGTAAAAGAATTTACCTACCTCACAAAGACTCTGAAGTTTAATTAACTAATATTTGTAAAGCAAAAGGAAGGTGCTATAAAAATGACAAGGATCATTACTATAAAAAAGGATATGCTCTGGATAACTGTCTGAACTTTGAAGCTGATTTTGCCAACCATATCCTCCAGCCTTTTGAGGCTCAGCAATCACATATCAAATGGGTCACATTGGTGGCCCACCTATATTTTGCTGACTGGTAAGTGCAAAATATACATATGTATGAGCAAACTGGGTAGCAGAGCTCATACTTACAGACTAGTTTTTGTAAATGCTCTTTGTTCATACATACCCAGAAAGAATATAATATTCTTTTTTCTCAGAAGTCACACTTCATATATTTTTTGGATTATCTGCTTGCTCTAGTTATGAAAACCATGACTCTTTTTCGGTCTATCGGACATACATGTACATATGTGGCATACTCCTATTTTTACCATGTTTTCCCTGTGAACAGGTGGGAAAAATCCTTTTTAATAAGCTATTGGTCTCTTTTCAGGTCACCAAAGGATTTTGATTTCTTTGCTTGTCAGCCCTGATTAAATTAAAAGAAAATGTTCTAAAAAATATGACTTCATGTGGCAGGCTATGTCAAAAATAGTTAACACTGCATGGGAAAATGTTTCAAAGCATCTTCAGGAACAAGTCAGAAAAAGTATTACATTCTTTTCTTCAACTAGGTCTTAAGAACAATTGCAATAATTAATATCTATTATTATTAGAATCAATTAGGAAGGTAGTAAGAAAACAATCAGATTCATTGGATTTGTTTGCAAGTTATACATCCTGCCTAAATACTAATGGGCTAACAATACTGGATATAAGCTTGCATTTCCTAATCATGCACTTTAAAGTCACTTTTACTTTAAAACCTCAGGACATTTTTAATGTAACATATGGTTTCAGTTACATATTTTTACAAGTATGGATGGCATAAGATGGAAAGGAAATGTCATATTTAAATGATAGTAAAAGAATAAAGATATATGTTTCTCATGTAATAATTATAGAGAAAATATTAATTTATTATTCTTTATGCCACTATGTCTCTCATGTAAAGCATATTTTATGTTTATTAATCAATGGTTATATTTATATATTTTCTAAAAGAGATCTAGGCACAGTTATAGATTTTCAGAGTGAAGTAGTTGTTGCACTCCAAAAGATTAAAAGATTTTTTAATATTTAAATCAATTAGTTCTTACTTTGCCCTAAAACCAACTTGAAGGTGGAAATACTTCCTGTGTGTTACTTTTCTTTGTAACGTCAATACATGTTCCTTTCATGATAAGTAAACAGTTGGCAAGGAACTCCCTCTTGTGGTCAAATATTCTTAATTAGAAAAAGATTTGCACTCAACTGATGGTCTGGATTATTAGAACATGGGTCACTTGAAACCATTAAGATTAACAATACTGATATAAGTGGTTTTACTGAAGCAATTCATTGCAAATTAGGACTGAGTTCTGAAACATATGCTCTTAATTTTTGCTAAAAAGTAGGGATTTGCACCCATGTTCAGTATAAATTAGATATGAAGTACAATTTCCACCTCTCCCCTCCCTCCCTTCAAAATTGCAGCTCCTTATAACAAGATCTGTATTCCCTAAACATATCTAGGGTGCAATGTAGAAATTCAAAAGGAAGATTAATTTCTCACCCTAAGAGGGACAAGATTACCTTGCTATTAACTACTTCTTTGCCGTGCCACATATAAAAGTAGAACGCCTTATTCTCAATGGCAATAACGGCATGTTCTAAATCTGGGAGCTTTCCAAACATTCCAAATTAAGGATGTGGTAAATTACAAGGAAAATCAGATGTCTGACGGATTCCAACCTCTACTACTACCTGATAATTTGATTTGCAAGCTACCTCAACAATTTTAAAAAATTGAGAATGGTCATACATTATTTTGTTATCATAACATACATAACACCAACTGTGCATAGTAGCTGGTTTATAGATAGTTAAGAACAACAGGCCCCTGATCTGAAGAAAACTGCTGGCCCAATTTCCCACAAATAGCAAAGCTCTTACTGATTTTAATGGGATCAGGATTGGGCCCTAAACCCTGGTGGCAGCCATTTAATTTCTATTGCGTTTAACCCTAAACTGTTACTATGAGATGTAAAATGTGACATAAAACATATGATGGCATAATGCATCAAAGACTATGGGCTTGTTGACACAGTGGAGTAATGCACTCTACTGAAGTGTGATTTCTAAAGCACACTGAGAGTTGCACGTTAATTGGTCCACGTGACCACTAAAGTGCTGGTCCACCTGGACCAATTAATGTACAACCCATTAAGGTGCTTTAGAAATCACACACCCATAAAGTGCATTATCCCACTGCATAGCCACGCCCTTCAAGCATTTCTCTTAGGCCAAATTTTACCATCATATTTATACATGAGACTCCCACAATGGGAACATCAAGTTTGCATCCAAGGGCAGAATTTGGATTCTAATTCTGGAGAAGAATGTGTAATTTTATACTCTCTTTATGAATAAATAAAGTCATAGAAATCAGTAAAGGTATAAGAGAGCTAATAGATGAAGCACATTAGCTACCTAACTTATCTATTTAATGAGAAGTCCAAATATGATCATTGTTACCCCACCATGTGACTACACCATGTCTACAGGTTCTAAGCCTGTCTAACAAATAGTACAGGCATGGTGGCAGGAAAATTAAAATATTTTTCTCCATCAACACTTTTGCTCATGCGCATTACATTGGTAACAACATGATTGGTCTTCAGGACACTTAAGACTACTACTTCTAGCTGATCTTTATAGAAGTAATGACTGTGGTCTCAGATGGAGAAGGGAAAGTACAGTGTTGATCTTTACTAGGGGAGGGGAAACCAAGGATTATAAGTCATCCATATAATGCAGAAATGGTTTATAGGTGGTCAAAGATGTACACAGCATTGTGCAGACCAGTTGAAAAATAAGGGGCGAGGTTCTGTATTCTGCTTCTAAAAGGCACAGCACAGAATGTGTTGCTCAGGAAAGATAGACCTCTGGTGGCTTTAAGTTATTTTTCTTCCCTCCTCAACCTGAATTGCTCTGGGAACTAAAAATGCCCCCCCCCGTGTAATTTAAACAATTCTAGAAGTCAAACTAAGGCTTGGTCTACACTACATACTTATTTTGGTATGACTACATTGCTCAGGAGTGAAATCCACACCCCTGAATGACAAACTTATACTGACCTTAACCCCCCATGTAGACAACTCTATGAGCTTCTCCCACCAACATAGCTACCACCTCTTACAGAGGTGGAGCTATTAAGACTACAGGAGAGCTCTCTCCCATCAACTTGAAGCATCTTCATACTACACGGGCACAGCTGCGCCTATGTAAAAAGTGTAGCCCTGCCCCCGTTACAGAGCCTCCCAGGCTGCAGCACTGCCTGGACTCTGCATAATACTGTGTGCTGTGGACTCAGTCCTTACATTCTCTTCTTGCCCCCTAGCCTCACCCCCAGCAGCCCTATGCCAAGACTTGCAAGGGGTTTTTAAGAAGATAGCTTTATGGCTGTCTTCCACAGTGCCTGGACCAGGAGAATCTTCCCTCAGCTGGAACTAATGTTTTTAGCATCTATTTACGTTGCTCGGGTGCTTTTAACTCAGGGTAAATGTGCTGGAGCAGAGGTGAGAATCTCACCCAAGAACCCTGCCAGGCCATAGGAATTCACAATCTAACCAATGGAAGAGGACCATAATCATACCCGTAGGGAAGGGGAGGACACAAAGAAGGAAACTAATCAATCAACTATTTGTTATTTCTGTTCATTTCCCCACCCCCACTCCCCACCCAAGTGATCTGCAACTGTCCTCACAGCTTCACATTTGTAACAATTGATTTACTATGTATTTTTTGTTCAAGCTAGCATTCGACCATGCCTGCCCCAGTTTGGGTGCACTAAAAACCAGGCAGAATTTGTTTACCAGTGAAGGGCGCCCCAGCCAATTCTAATGCAACACTTCAGAGGGAACTTCTCAGGCTAAGGAATGTGGCCTTGGCCTCACTCCTCCCTTTTGCCCCAGTGTCCCAGCCTGTGGTTCCATAGCAGCACTGAGTTATGTGGAGGCTAAACCGGAAACTGCTGCTTCTAATCATGCTTTTTTCAACATCTCTGAGGTATCCTTCACCATGGAGACATAATGCCTCCAGGGACTTTCACTCAGACAGTGCTTCCCCCCACATCTGATGCCCATAATAAAGTCCATGTTATATATTAAATGACACTAAATTGGTTGTATGCAGTGTTGTTGTAGCCATGTAGGTCCCAGGATATTAAAGACAAAAAGTGGGTGAGGTAATATCTTTTATGGGATCAACTTCTGTTGTCTCTCTCACCAACAGAAGTTGATCCAATAAAAGATATTACCTCACCCGCTTTGTCTCACTGTATTGTTTGCTTTTCATCACTAATTGTATACATATTACATCCATTTTAAAATATATAAATAAACCCCATATTAATTTAATTTATTTAACTCTTTTGTTGCTACTGGAATGAACATTTTTCTAGCAGGAATTTCCAACGGACCATGCATTCAAATTAAAGGAACATTAGGGATTATCAAGTTGATTGGCCAGATCGGACATGTTTAGTACATCATCCAGCAGAGACAGAGTTAGTATATTCTGAATGCATCTTGTTTCATAGTATTTATTATACGAAATTTTGCCAATTATATAGGTCACATATGTTTTACACATCTGTGTAAAATGATTCTTCAGACATATATGGGAATTAATGTTTTTCCAGCTGGGCTGTGTAAATGGTTGCTTCTGCTATATACTGTGGGCTTGTGGACGAACAGCTTGGGGGTTGACAATTGGCAATAGGAAAACTTGCCAGCTTTTTTCTTCTTGGCTAAAAACTATCTTTGATTGCAGAGCTGCACTCTTTGTTTTGTGTTTGAATCTAAGACCCTGTTCAGATTTCTCACAAAATCCATAGATCTTTTGTACTTGTTATTCTAGCAGTGCACTGTGTAAAGTAGCCCTACAGCTGCCCACAATCAAAGTACTAGATGGCCCACTTGAGCACAGATATTGCTTTATGAATTAGGAGTACAATCCACAGTCTTTCTTCTATGTATAGAATCCCAAATGTAAACCGTTGCCTGAGAATTTAATGGCCCTGGGATTTTCACTTTATGGAGATGCTTTACCTAGGATTCTGGCATTTAGAAGAATGTTTAATATTTTTGTACCACAAATGATTGTTTTCTGTTGAAGCAAAGTAACTTACCACGTTTATCTGTAGTAGTTTCAGTTCTGGAAACCAATACCTACCATGGATAATATAAAATGTGCTATTAAAGCCCAGTCTCACAAGGGATTGAGTAATAACAATGGAAGGTATGCTCATGAAGAATCATACCCATAAAACACAGATATTTAAATTGTCTTCTCATGTTACTAATTTGAAAGGGATTATTGACTAAAAAGGTATAGCCAATAGTTGGACTATACTCACAGTTCATTTTAAAAAATATTGAAGACACCAAAACAAAACCAAAAAACTTAACCAAATTTATTGTCTAAAAATGAAGCAGAAAGGACACACACATATCTTCCTCCTGGGAAGCAATTCTTATCCCACAGCATGCTTTAAAGATATGCATTTCAGCTACTAGTAATATTATTTAGTATTTATAGTATGATTTTACAAGTTACAAAACTTTTTACACGACACTAAAATCCACCCCACCATTTCATAATAGTTCCTTTACTTGATGTTTAATTCTATATTTTTTTAAAAAAAAATAACTGGTTTGGATACTACAGTCCAAACCAGTTAGGCATAGAGGTACCTATATTAGATACAGAACAAATGTATTTAGATTTTGACAGATTTTGTATTTGCTAGTGCCAAAGCTGACTTTAGCTTTGTACAGTGTTATGCGATGCTTAGAATGAGTGAACAAGAGTAAGCATAATAGTCAAATATAAAGCTTTCTGCTAACATTTATATGTAATATTATGTGTAATACATATTAAAATAGTGTGAAATATGTATGACATATACATCTTGGCTAACAGGGTGCTGAGAAAATTAACCAATTTTTGTAAAGAACCTTGAATTCTTTTGCTAAAAAAAGTCAAAGAATTGCAAAGTATAACTTATTATATTTTTGTGGGTTGGTCCAAACATCACTGAAGCCAGTGGGTATAACTACTGCTCTTCATTTAAAATAGCTTTAAGAAACAGATAAGCTCCTTTATAAACAATAGCTATCTTCACTCCAAAACATAGACAAAGGCACATGTGAGACCACTCAGGAATTTGAACTACGTGGGATGGAGGCTTGGTTGAGTATTGTTTTGAAGTGTGTGTGAGAGAGAGAGATTGACCAGAAGACACAAAAGATACAGCAGAAAGTCAGACACAGCCTGAACAAGCACACTGTTGCACTGAGAAAAGCTGAGAGAGAAACATTATGGCTGTGCTGGCTGAAATGGAACTGGAGGGAGCAGAGAAACTGTCTCCTGTTGTTTTATTTTTCCTATGTTCAGGGGAAGAGGACTTTGTACAGTCTTTGTAAACAGGATTGCAAAGATACCTGACTCCATTATCAGTTTCTCCTCCAAACAGAAACAACCCATAGAGCCCTGAACTTTGGTCAACTGCTGGTATCAAAAGGGGAACCACTGGTGTAAAGACTAGGATCCAATTTCCAAGGAGAGAAATTGTTAGCTGTTATTTCTGTTGAACCAGAAAGGAATAATGGAGGTGCTTGCAGAAATGACAAATGGCCAGAAGGAATTAAAACAAGATTTAAAGCAAGAATTGAAGGCTTCCCAGAAAAGACTGAAAATCTGGAGGCAGAGATGAAATCTTTTTTGAAGCAGCAAGTACAAAAGGACTGGACAGACTGGAAAGCCCAACTGAAAAACTCCCTGTCTGGAATGGCAAGAGATATTGAAGAGGTGACCAGTAACCTGACTGCCACGGATTAGAAAGTTTGCCAGGAAATCTCTCTGGTGCACTGGGAATTTGCTAATAGAAAGGAGCTGGAGCAAGAACTAAAGAAGCTGGGAAATCATTTTGAGAAGGAAATCAGTTTAACAGCCCAAAGTGGAAGTCAATAACCTGGATGTGAAACTGTTATGGCTAAAGGAGTTGGGTAAGACAGGACATTCACAGCAATTTTCTACCCCTCAGTTGTAGCCCATAGAGACCCAGAAAGGAGAGGTCAGATTGTCCCAAATAATGCAAAAATTTTGAGGGAAAAGCTCCATGGGAGTCTCTAAGGTGCCACAAGTACTCCTTTTATTTGACTCAGTTCAACATCATAGCCCAAATGAGTGGTTGGAAAAATAAACAGAAAAGGGATTTTCTAGCTGACAGCTAGAAAAACTGCATAACTTACACCCTAAAATACAGTTAGTCATTTAGTTATCCAAGCCTTGGTATAAGCCCTTGATATGTGGTTTGGAGCCAACCATTACTCTGAGCTGGCCAGGACACAGTTAAGAGCTAGACAGACAGAGAAAGAAAAGACCTGAACTGGGAAAGGACCTGCAGAGACTTGTATTCCTGGCGTACACAGATACCAATGAGGGCTTCCAGAATAAATTGCCAATAAGCCAATTTATAGATGCACATCTGGGCACGGACTTACAGATCAAGGTCAACAAAAGGAGGCCAAATACACTTTGAGAGGCAGTGGAACTTTTCATGGGACTTCAATCCTTCTATAGTGCATCAGAAGAGAAGGCAGATATGAGGATGAAGGAAGCTGACCACCATGAGTCCTGTAAGTACAACCTGTACTAGGTATGATGGAAATAGGGTAACCAGATGTCCTGATTTTATAGGGATAGTACCGATATTTGGGGCTTAGTGTTATACAGGCGCCTATTACCTCCCACCCCCTGTCCTGATTTTTCATACTTGCTGTCTGGTCACCCTAGATGGAAAGGGGATTCTCATCTGGTTCCTAACATTTTCAATTAGAGAAAGTGATAAATTTGCTCTGTAAGACAAGAGAAATTAGCAATAATGCACAAAAAAAAAGGGGGGAGTGAAATAATTGGCTACAAAAAAGAGGACTGCTATGAATATAAGGCTGTTCAGGACACAGCATCACAGATGCCTAGCAAAAGTCTCTCATCCAGTTCATGGGACACCAAGATAAAGGGGCATAGCTCCAGTTTTTGTTTAGATCTTGGCAATTGAACAATACAAGTTTGGCTATTGAGTATGTAATAGTATCTGTGAAATACACAGGCATAGTAGACACTAGCTCAGACATAAATTACAGGACCCAGAAATGCTACAAACTGAATCCCCTAATTGGCTTAAAAGAAGAAAAACTGGATCTTTGGAATATGAGGAAGAAGTCCGGGTAGGCAAGATAGTGGATGAGCTAATAATCAGTTTGGATTTCATAACTATGTAATCAAGGCCAGAAAAGATGTCTTACAAATGCAGTCTGTGTAAATTCCATTTAAAGATGTGGCCAAGGTAAGACAAAGGATTTGTAGGCAATTTGTTCGCAGTGAACAAGTTGTCCTGCCTCCAGGGGCAGAAACCTACATAACAGCTATATGCTGCGCTCACTTTCCAGCAGAGGAACTATGGGGAGTGAGCGAAACCTGTTTTGGGACCCAAGGTCTCAGGGACATCTTAGCTGCTACAGATGCTGTTGATCTGAAGCAGGAATGGATCCTTGTGCTGAATGTTTTTGACAAGTAGAAAACAATATAAAAGTAAACAACAGTTATAAAATATGGAACAATGTATCTAGTAAGGTATAGAAGAAAACTACATGGGGGAAGGAGGTAAATGTGTTCTCCCAGAGTTTCTTTTGGATCTGTTCCAGCACAGGGCTGTAAGCTTAAATGAGGAGCTGAAGAGTGGTCTAAGAGCCTTTCTGGATAGGAATCATGAGTGGTTTTCCAGATCCAACAAAAATATAGGTTGTCCTATGCTGGTCCAGCACAAGTATGATAGTGGAGAATAAACCAATTAAATAACAACCTTCCCATTTATCAGAAGCAAAGAAGAAAAAGCATTACAGGCTACTGAAGAAATGCACCAGTATGCATAACAAGCTTCAGCCAGTCCTCGGACCTTACCCATTCTGCTGGTTAAAGAAAAAGGTGGAAGCACCAACTTTTGTATGGACTATAGAAAACTTTAAAGGATTCTTATCCATTACCATGATTAGATGATCTCTTGGATGCTGTATCATATTCAGTCTGGTTTCCACAATGGATCTTAAAAGTAGGTATTAGCAAATAGACACAGATTCAAAGAACAGAGAACACAGTGCTTGCACAGAAGGATGAGACCTATGACAATTTAAAACTATAGCTTTTGGCACCTGCCAATATGAAATCAGACCCAAAGAAATGGAAGTTGTTTCAAAAAGACATAAGCTACCTGGGGCACACAATCAGTGAGGGAGGCAGGGGGAATTTTTACTGACAAAGAAAACTGAGGCTATCCAGAGCTAGAAAACTCCCCAGAAACTCACAGATGTGCAGAGTTTTATAGCGGTCTGCTCCTGTTACAGAAGGTTTACTTGTGATTTTTCAATATTGCAAAGCCATTGCATGACTTGGGTGAGAAAGAGAAACCATTTCAGTGGTCAGCAGAGTATGATTTAGCATTCTCAGAGTTGAAAAAGATTCTGGTGACTTCTGTGTTGACCTATCCATGTTTCAAAACCTCTTTCTTATTGGACACAGATGCTAGTGCTTATGTTTGGAGAAAATACGGACACAAGACAACAAAGGACATTCGAAGATGGTGTGTACAGCAAAAAGTTATTACACCACCAGAAGGAACTCCTAGCAGTTAAGAACATAAGAACAGCTATACTGGGTCAGACCAAAGGTTCATCTAGCCCAATATCCTGTCTTCCAACAGTGGCCAATGCCAGGTGACCCGGAGGGAATGAACAGAACAAGTATTCATCAAGTGATCTATCCCCTGTCGCCCATTCCCAACTTCTGGTAAACAGAGGCTAGGCACACCATCCCTGCCCATCCTGGCAAATAACCATTGATGGACTATCCTACATGAATTTATCTAGTTCTTTTTTGAACCCTGTTATAATCTTGACCTTCACAACATTCTCTGGCAAGGAGTTCCACAGGTTGACTGTAGGTTGTGTGAAAAAAATGCTTCCTTTTGTTTGTTTTAAACATGCTGCCTATTAATTTCATTTGGTGACTCCTAGTTCTTGTGTTAAGAGAAGGAGTATTTATTTTCTCCTCCCCAGTCATGATTTTATACACCTCTATCATATCCTTCCTTAGTCATCTCTTTTCCAAGCTGAAAAGTCCCAGTCTTATTAATTGCTCCTGTGATGTACGGCTAGAAAAGGTTAAACATCCTGCAAAATAAACAGCCCACAGAAGACATGTGGGGAGATAATGTTTGTGTTTTTGTGTATTTACATAGAAATGAGTAGGGTCCACAATGTAATCAACAGTCCTTGTCTATGCTATATTCCGATAGTTCAGAGATCAAGAGAACATCCTAGCATTTAAATGAATTGTAAACACAGGCTATCTCAGTATTCATCTCTCTTTGAAATGTACTGTGAATGGTGGAGAAACAAGCAAATTGCCCTATGTTAATTCTATAGCTAAGTACCGGTGATCGACCTCCTTCAAAGTCATCCTAATTACCTTTTGTTCCTGGAGGAACTCCCAACTTGTCAAAGAGGACATGAAATTGTATAAAAGATTCTTGGGTCCTGATTCTGTCATTTCAGATCTGGTTAGGCTTCATCAGGGGAAGTTTGAGTTGCAAGACTGAGGTCCCAATTATGCTGGTACACCCTGAATATGATATTTGGACATTGCACTATAACCTATAAACTATTTCTAAAAGAACTCTTTGCAACTACAAAGCTCACCATCTCTGCTATGAATCTGCACCTAAATGAATTGAACTCATATCTGTATGTATGTTGATCTTTTAACCATACTCTCTCTTTTGTTTTTTAATAAAGTTTAGTTTAGTTAATCAGAATTGGCTGTTGCATGTATTTGAGTAAGATTTGGAATATTCAATAACCTGGGAGGTAATGTGTCAGACCTTTTGGAATTAGTAGAACCTTTTCTTTTATATGATGAAATAAGATGTACAGAAATTTTCATCATATTTGATGTGGGTACCTGGATGGAGGCCTGAGGCTGGATCAAGGGAACTGCGTTGTTTGGACTTCTGAGTAACCAGTAAGGTAATAAAGAAACTGTTTTACGCTGGCTTGGTAAATCTAAGTATTGGAGTATCCACCAGCTTTATGGGGATTGTCTGCCCCATTCTTTGCAGTTCACCCTAATTTAGTGACCATAGCTGGCTTCCCCCTAGGCTCCCAGTCACAGCTTCTCATATGGAAGCCATTCCATACCCCTAATCATTTTTGTTGCCCTTTTCTGAACCTTTTCCAAGTCCAATATATCTTTTTTGAGATGGCACGACCACATCTGCACACAGTATTCAAGATGCGGGTGTACCATGGATTTATATGGGCAATAGGATATTTTCTGTCTTATTATGTATCCAATTCTTAATGATTCTCAACATTGTTTGCTTTTTAGACTGCCGCTGCACATTGAGTGGATGTTTTCAGACACAATGACAACTAGATCTCTATCCACAATGTCTCCAAGATCTCTTTCTTGAGTGGTAACATCTAATTTAGACCCCATCATTTTATATGTACAGTTGGAATTATGTTTTCCAATGTACATTACTTTGCATTTATCAACACTGAATTTCATCTGCCATTATGTTGCCCAGTCACCCAATTTTGTGAGATCCTTTTGTAGCTCTTCAAAGTCTGCTTGGGACTTAACTATCTTTAGTAGTTTTGTATCATTTGCAAAATTTGCCACCTCACTACTTACCCCCTTTTCCAGATCATTTATGAATATGTTGAATAGGACTGGTCCCAGTACAGACTGCTAGGGACACCACTATTTACCACTGTCCATTCTGAAAACTGACCATTTATTCCTACCCTTTGTTTCCTATCTTTTAACCAGTTACTAGTCTATGAGAGGACCTTCCCTCTTATCCCATGACAGTTTACTTTGCTTAAGAGCCTTTGGTGAGGAACCTTGTCAAAGGCTTTCTGAAAATCTAAGTACGCTATTTTCCCCCCTGGATCCCCCTGTCCACATGCTTTTTGACGCCCTCAAAGATTCTAGTAGATTGGAGAGGCATGATTTCCCTTCTAGCAGATTGGCGAGGCACTTTGACTCTTCCCCAACAAATTATGTTCATCTAGGAGTCTGACAATTTTGTTCTTTACTATAGTTGCAACCAGTTTGCCTGGTACTGAAGTCAGACTTACCAGCCTGTAATTGCTGGGATCACCTCTGGAGCCCTTTTTTAAAATTAGCATCACATTATCTATCCTCCAGTCATTTGGTACAGAAGCTGATTTAAATGCTAGGTTACAAACTACAGTTAGCAGTTCTGCAATTTCACATTTGAGTTCCTTCAGAACTCTTGAGTGAATACCATCTGGCCCTGGTGACTTATAGTTTATCAATTTGTTCCAAAACCTTAATGACACCTCAATCTGGGACAGTTCCTCAGATTTGTCACCTAAAAAGAATGGCTCAGGTTTGGGAATCTCTCTCACATCCCTCAGCCCATGAAGACCGATGCAAAGAATTCATTTAGTTTCTCCGCAATGGCCTTATCGTCCCTGAGTGCTCCATTAGCATCTTGATCGTCCAGTGGCCCCATTAGTTGTTTAGCAGGCTTCCGGCTTCTGATGTACTTAACAAAATTGTTTGCTATTACTTTGAGTCTTTGGGTAACTATTCTTTAAATTCTTTTCCTAATTATATTTTTACACTTTTTTCCTAGAGTTTATGCTCCTTTCTATTTTCCTCACTAGGATTTAACTTCCACTATTGAAAGGATGCCTTTTTGTCTCTCGCTGCTTCTTTTAGTTTGTTGTTAAGACACCGTGGCACTTTTGTGGTTCTCTTATTGTGTTTTTTTTAATTTGGGGTATACATTTAAGTTGAGCCTCTATTAGAGTGTCTTTAAAAAGTTTCCCTGAAGCTTGCAGGGATTTCACTTTTTGCTCTGTACCTTTTAATTTCTGTTTAATGAACATCCTCATTTTTGTGTAGTCTGCCTTTCTGAAATTAAATGCAACAGTGTTGGGCTGCTGTGGTGTTTTCCCCACCACAGAAAAGTTAAATTTAATTATATTATGGTCACTATTACCAAGCAGTTCATCTATATTCAACTCTTGGACCAGATCCTGTGCTGCATTTAGGACTAAATCAAGAATTGCCTCTCCTCTGGTGGGTTCCAGGACTAACTGCTCCAAGAAGCAGTCATTTAAGGTGTCAAGAAACTTTTTCTCCATCCCATCCTAGGGTGACATTTATCCAGTCCATATGGGGATGGTTGAAATCCCCCATTATTATTGAGTTTTTTATTTTTATAGCCTCTCTAATGTCCCTGAGTATTTCACAGTCACTATCACCATCCTGGTCAGGTGGTCTGCAATATATTCCTACTGCTATATTCTTATAATTAAAGCATGGAATTACTATCCATAGAAATTCTATGGTACAGTTGGTTCATGTAAGATTTTTATTTCATTTGATTCTATGCTTTTTTTCCACATACAGTACCACTTCCCCACCAGCACGACCTGTTGTGTCTTTCTGACATATTTTTGTACCCTGGTATTACTGTGTCCCATTGATTATCCTCATTCCACCAAGTTTCTGTGATGCCTATTATATCAATATGCTCATTCAATATTTGGCACTCTAGTTCAAGCATTTTATTATTTAGACTTCTAGCATTTGTATATAAGCATTTTAAAAACTGGTAACTTTTTAATTATCTGCCATTACACGATGTACTGGAATGGGACTCTTTCATTTGACTGTTTCTCATCAGATTTTACCCATATTTTATCATCTTCTATTCTCTCCTCTTTACTAGGGCATACAGAATCTCCATTAATAGATCCTCCTTTAAGAATTGTCTCTGTCTGAACCACATACTTCTCCGTACCTGTCGGCTTTTCCCCAGCCCTTAATTTAAAAACTGCTTGATGACCTTTTTAATTTTAAGTGCTAGCAATCTGGTTCCATTTTGGTTTAGATGGAGTCCATCCTTCCTGTATAGGCTTCCCCTTTCCCAGAAGTTTCCCCAGTTCCTAGTAAATCTAAACCCCCTCCTCCTAACACCATCATCTCATCCATGCATTGAAACCCTGCAGTTCTGCCTGTCTAATTGGCCCTGTGTGTGGAAGTGAAAGCGTTTCAGAGAATACTACCATGGAGGTCCTGGACTTCAATCTCTTATGTAGCAGCCTAAATTTGGCCTCCAGGACCTCTCTCCTATTCTTCCCTATGTCATTGGTACCTACATGTTCCGTGACCACCGGCTCCTCCCCAGCACTACACATAAGTCTATCTAGATGCCTTGAGAGATCTGCAATCTTCGCACCAGGCAGGCAAGTCACCATGCAGTTCTCCTAGTCATTGCAAACCCAGCTATCTATGACAGGTTTCAGAGTAGCAGCCGTGTTAGTCTGTATTCTCAAAAAGAACAGGAGTACTTGTGGCACCTTAGAGACTAACAAATTTATTTGAGCATAAACTTTCGTGAGCTACAGCTATCTATGGTGCCACAAGTACTCCAGCTATCTATGTTTCTAATGATAGAATTCCCCATAACTATTACCTGTCTCTTCCTAATAACTGGAGTTCCTTCAACTGGAGAGGTATCCTCAGCGTGAGAGGAGACCATGACATCATCTGGAAGGAGGGTCCCAACTATGGGATCATCTCTCTGTGCTCCAGTTGGATGTTCTCCTTCCCTGAGACTTTGATCCCCCTCAGCAGCACAGAGGCTGTTAGACCAGGGGTGGGACCAATCTACTGTGTCCTGGAAAGTTTCATTCACGTACCTCCCTCTCCCTTAGCTCCTCCAATTCAGCCACTCTCCAAAGCCTGTATACTGTCTCTGGGGGCCAAGAGCTCCTTATCCCTAACACACACATATGCCACCTGCCCATAGGGCAGGTAATCATACATGATGCATTGGGTGCAATCAACTGGATAGCCCCCACTCTATTGCTGGACTTCTGCCTGCATTCTCTTTTTACTCTTGCAGCTTGTTCCTTTGTTGATGTTTTGTTTTTATTAGGGAGTGTTTTGGGTTTTAAGTTTAAAGACTGTTAAGCATATCTAGCCCCTCCTCACTCTCTCCCTCAAAGCTTCCGTTAGCCGCTCCTGTTCACTAGCTCCTCCAGTCACTTTGGAGCAGGCTTTTTAAAGCCCTAGTCTTCCTGAGTAGCCCCACCCCCTGGTTAAGAGTTGATGGGTGCTAAAGGGCTTAGGGATCAAAGCTTCATTATGAAGCTCTCAGCCTTGCCTAGCAGGTCGCTAGGCTCATCACACAGTCCCCAAACGAACAGACTAAATGATATATTTCAGTCAAGCAGCAAGCACACCACAAACACGCATACTACAGTTGTTAAATCTATAGAAAATTCTCATCACATTCTCATGTTTATGTGGGATGGAGTTTATGGTCAGGACAAACCATGTTTTGGTGCAATGGCTCTTTAGATTCAGGAATCCTGAGGAACAGCTTGCCAGGTGGTTGGGGAAATTGCAGTGCTTTGATTTGACAATTACACAGAGGCCTAGCCAAAAGCATGGTAATGCTGATGCCTTGTCCAGATGGCCTTGTTAGGAAGCTAATTGCAAACCTTGCCTCAAGCAGGAGACCAAGAAATTCATTGCTCCAGGTGTGCCTCTCTTCCTTTAATTTGCAACAGTGCTCATGTTCCTGGAACAATGGGGAAGAGGTTGTAGGAATGGACCCCATAGCAACTAAAAACTCTCAGATGAGATGATCCTGATATCAGGATATCATGTGATTGGAAAATCAACTGGCAAACACAGTGAACCTGGAATAAAATGTACCCTTACAGTACCACAGTAAAAACTTTCCAGGCACAGTGGGAAAGCTTAAAGATAAAATATTATCTAGAACATGGGAGAAACCAGCAGGTGATGGTTCCCGGAGTCAGCTCAATGTTAAAAAAGGAGGTTCTGAGGTTATTTACTTTTAAATCTGCTGAACATTTTGGGGTTACCAAAACTTTAGTCAAGCTAAGAGAGAATTTTTAATGGGTAAAATAGAGGCAGGATGTAGAAAAGTGGTGCAGGAAATGTGATGCTTGTGTTGCAACCCCCCATGCATAAGTATCTTGGGGGAGCACCAGTGGAGTGCATTGCTATTGACATGCTTATGTATGTGCCTGAGACTGAGGCTGACAATCAATATGGGCTTGTTCCTACTGACTATTTCACAAAATAGCCTGAGATTTGCCTAATAGGAAACCAAAAGGTTGTGACAGTAGTAGAAGTCCTCATGAGTGAATTCTTCACCAGATTTGGAGTCCTGGATGATTTACATACAGATCGAAGGAGAAAATGTGAATGCAAAAGTGGTTCAGGGAATCCATAATACTTGCACCACCCCAGCACACCCATAGTCGATGAAAGGTTCAACAGGACTTCGGGGGTTTAGCTGGCTACCTTTCCAGAATAGCACCAAAAGGACTGGGACCAGCATTTCCTGTTCCTTTTGATGGCTTGTAGAACAGCAGTCAATGAAAACACAAAGCATACCCCACCACTCCTTATGTTTGCACAAGGATCCCAGCAAACCTCTGGTATGGAATTGCTGAAGAGGAATAAAGGGATTTGAACCATTTGGATTATGTAGAAACCTTGTAATCTAAAACTGAACAATCTCAAACCATTGCTAAAGAAAATTTGAGGATAGTCTGTGATGAAATTAAAAGGCTGTAAAATGTAAAGTTATACAGAGAGACTAGTAAAAGAGTGGATCTGGTCTGTTTCCACAATTTGAAGAGAAAGAAAGGTAGGAGCCCTGAGCTGGATAAACCTTGAGAGAGATGCTATACAATACTGACCTGAGTAAATGAAGTGGTGTAAGGGATATAGTTGGAATTCAGGACTAAACCCAACGTTATCCATAAGAACCATCTGAGATGGTATCAGAAGGGCAGGATTTCAGTGTGGCTGCCCCCAGAAACTGAGTATGTAGCTGTGGAAATTGAGGCTAGGAAAACTGTGACAGTAATGAGTCCCCCATTAACACATATGGGAAGAATCTGTCTCGGCCAGCAAATTTTGCACAGAAACAATAGACACGCTTTAAGAGCACATTGTAAGTGGCTACTTGGTTGCCTGGAAGAAAATCTGACAGGGAATGAAAAATTCGGGGGATTTGGATGGGAGTAGAATTGTTGTGTTGGTGGCATGAAAATATCCTGACAGAAAGGCACTATGTAAATAGTGAAGCTTGTATCATTTGTAATTTGTTAAATTATTTATTTTGTTTCTATCTGGAATGGGTTGTTGGATGTTACCATTTTAGGACACTTCAGGATGATGGGCAGAGCTAAGACAGAGGGTGGTGTTGCGGGTAGCGTAAAATGTCATTGAAGCTGGTGGGTAAAACTAGCTTCCCTGCATTTAAAAAACAGTTAAGCTCCTTTATGAAACAGTCTGCACTCTAAACACAGGCACAGGCCAATGCGCAAAACAAAGACGCACGTAAGACTGCACAGGAATTTGAACGATATGGGAGAGGGGCTTGGTTAGGTATTGTTTTGAGTAGAGGTGTGTGGGAGGAGAAGGAGAGGAACCCCACAGAAGACACAAGAGACACAGCAAAAAGCCAGACAGAGACTGATTAAGCACAGTGTGACCCGGAAAAAAAGCCTAGAGAAAGAGTTTGGGGGCTGAGTGCGACTGAAAGGCGCTTGGAGCTGTTCTTGTATGGTGAAGAATACCACAATAATTAAAATTAGAGGTGGGAATTAAAGTATGCAAAATTTAATCACCCAGAGACTGTAGTGTAGCTAAATCCCACACACCCCTTCTGAAAATGTAATCCCCCAACTGAATTAAAACTATGTATTTTTAACTTGGAACTATATCTCCTCCAATTGTTAATGGAGTGCATTAAGAAAGTCACTAAGGTAATGCTCCAAACTGGAGGATGTGAAATAAATTTCTTTGTTAATATTGGATTGCTTTTGTCAGTTTGTGTTACAATTTAACACTGTCTTACCATTGTATATGTGTGTGAACTATTGTTCAAGAAAAAGCATATTATTACTGTTATTGTTTTAATTGATTTTGTTGTTTTGGTTCCAAAGTCATCTTGCTTTGTATTTTCCAGTGAATTAAGTACTTAGTTCCACAGAATAGTTTTCACTTTGTTGCCTCCTATTAAAAATGATATGCTATTTTAACTCTAAACTCAACAGCTTTAATTTGCTCCAGTGTGTTTTATTTTCCTTTCCTATTTTATACACTAGAATGTACATGGGATATAAACTCTGTTTTTATTTCATGTAGTTGTGTAGCTTCAAGAAAAAGTCCTTACCACATGTAGGGCTGTATCAACATAATGACAAAAGAATTAGGAACACAAAGGAAAAAGGAAGTTTTAGCATAAGTAGATTAGTATTGTCTCGCTATACCAAAAGAAGGACACAAGACACTGGATATAGTTCAATTAGGCTGCAACTTTATATTTAAACATCTGGGAATACCCAGCAGAAAAAAGTGTATAGTGCAAGTAACTCCATGATCATTTCAAAATCTACCTGTGGGGCTTCCGCTTGGTCTCCAGCCAACCCACTGCAGGGACCTTACCACCTCGCCCCTCAAATGATAGTTCAGGTAGGCTATAAAGGCACCGCACCCCAACCCTCCACCGCCTTTCTGCTTCTTTAGCAGACACCTCCTTTAAGTCTATTTATTTCATCACTGTATCCCCTCCCTATAGAGCACCTGCATTGGACATCCGCACCACACTTACATACTGAGTTGTGATGTTACAGCCTAACTCCCTTCTCTATTCACTTTAACAAAGTCCCCCTGAAACCGGTGTGAGGAAGGTGAAAAAACCCCCACTCTGCCTTGGCCAATCTGGTAGTGAGGGAATGATTCCTTCCCAGTCCCCAAGAAAGGAGCAGCTAGCACAATGCCCATAGTAGGTCCTGACCAAACCTGGTATTTTGTCACTCTCAAGGGAAAAAATAATTTCAGGTTGACCCAAAAATGAATTTTTTCAGAATTTTCAGCGAATGAAGAAGTTGAAAAAATAATCATTTGGGATTGAATGAAACTTTGTCCATCCAGAAATGGAATATTTTGTATCTATTTATGTTTTTGCTTTTTTAATTCTATTGAATAAAACTCCTAATGGAAATATTGACACAAAGTTGCAAAATGTTTGTCTAACCAAATCCATATTTTTCCCTGAAAAAGGTTTCAGACGAAAAATTTCACCCAGCTCTATTACCAAGTGCTTCTTGGGAGGACTCCGGAAGAGGAAAAGACATGGTATCCAAAGCCCATGGAACTATAGGGATCCCTTCAGCACCAGAGATTGGTCAGCCCTCTGCACAGCTCTGCATAAACCCTGTGCTCTTAGCAGAATAGATTGCCCTGCAGCAACATAGAATCCACCTCAGATAACAAGGAGGTGAGGTGGTTGTTCTGTGCACAGGTGTGGGAAGAGCTGTTTTCTTTGCCCCTATGCAGACACTCTGCACTAGAGCCAGACCTTTGTACAGGAGTCCAGAATTCAGTTCCCAGTAGGAACTGCTGGGATTTTAGGCAGTCACAATGCCTCTCTCCGTCTACGCCACTGGCTCCTGCTGGTGCACAGGGCAGAACCTAGAACTATGTAGGACTGCAATTGAAGTTATTGGACTTTTGCTACTGTGTTCCATGGAACAAGGATATGGCCCTTCAGTAGTTAGCCCTTTTAACTTAGCTGTTTAGATTTGTAACACATCTTTATACAGGCAAACTTTTACTTTTCTGACTTGTTTCTTAACCACCTACAATGTTTTGCATCACATATAATTCTATCGCATTAGTGGGTCAGAGCTGTTCCCCTTTAAAACAATTTGTTGGGTAGGGCTGTAATACTCAAGCAACATGTTTTTTCTCATTGTGCTACATGAATTCAAAGCCAGTTATCTGGTTATTATTACCTCCAGACTTAGGTGACGCCGTGGGTGTCACATATTAAAATAACAGTTTTTCCCCCCTTTGTGCTCTCTTTTCATATCTTCAACGTGCTTTCAAAAAAAAAAAAAACCAGGATCCTGTTGAGAAGATTTTTTTAATAGTTCATTTTACTCTTCTTTGTACAATACTTTCTCCATAGCTTAAACATAATTTTCCCACTACTGATTTTTTACTTGTCCACTTGGCAACCCACTGATTGCTTTGAACGGATGTTGAGATTATTATCGCTGTTTTTTTAGTTTTCATATGGCATAAAAATTTTACATTACCAAACTGCTATCACAAGTCTACATTGCAATACTACTGCATTACTATATATTCACTCTAAAAATACAACATAGGTCTCTGAAACAATTAATTTTCTATTCAAACGATGCCGGAAGATTACAACTCTTAGGACAAAAAGGGAAAATTCAAGGTATAGGTCATTTTTAACTGTCCCTGTTATCAAGAACACATGCACAACAGAACTAACACAAGTTGTTTAGATTGAGATAAAGGATTTTTTTCAAGCACCTAAGTGACTTAGGAGCCTACATCTCATCGCCTAAAGTAATTTAGGAGCCTAAGTGCCATTGAAAGTCAAGCTCTTATGTGACTTTTGAAAATGAGTCATAAGCACATTTGAAAATGCTATCCATATTTCCATCAGGAAAAACATGTAGGAATAGATCCTTTTCCCTGCACACAACACAAGTAAAAATCCAGTCAAAAAGATACTCTACAGGTGATGAAGGAAATGACTTCCCCCTTCCCCGCCAGCACATGGAGCCGTGGCAGAGCCTTTATCATAGCCCCTGTGACTGACATTCTCTCCCCACATAAAGGGGTTTGCATGGTGGATCCTTATATTTGCAGAACCTCTCATCATGTCCTCATCTCTTCCCGAGGCACAGGGAGTACCCCTGCAGATCACAGCTCTCACTGTGTATAATGGAGGTAGACCCTTCCTCAGGTTTCCTGTATGCTGCCCCAACACAGCAGTTCTTCTGTATTAAGTATCTTTCACCACCCTTACTTGCAAGTAGCCCTAAATCCAAACATTGTAATGTAATATCCATTAATAGTTTTGTTGTTACTTTTGTGTGTTCTGCCGTTTATATGATCACAAGCTTAAAAAAGAAAGCTATTTTTTCTTAGTCCACCAGTCTGGAAAATCAAAATGTAAGATTTTTTTTTTAATCTTGAATGTGTTTCAAAATTACAATTTATAACTGATCAAAAATATTTCATATCAGGGGACTAGCTTGGACCGGCCATAACATCCATATTTACCCAGACAGAGGATGAGCTTCTGCTAGGAATCAGCCAGACCATTATTTAGGGGAGAAGTTCTCAAATTGTAGTCTGGGGACAACTGGCAATGTGCAAAGCACTTGCTGGTCATCTCTGAAAAACCAGGTGGTCTTAAGGTGCCATAATTTCCTCCTTATTCCCAGCTTCTAGGAGACAGCTCTGAATCTCATCTCAGAATTAAAATGAAAAAGATGAACAACCTCTGGGCTATGGTCACCCACGGATAACTCTTTTTAGAAGCTGGACAAAGGCTGGTTGGGATGGAGGTCCACTCTCACTTAGGCAAGACTGCAGATCACTCTTCTCAGCAGAACAACTTCTGAAATCATTACATAAGATGCTTCATTAGACTGCCTTCGTATCCAGCTCAACCCAAGTCAGAAACCCTGACAGGTGAAAAATATAAACTTAAAATAGAGACAAGGCGAGTGAAGTAATTTTTATTTTTTTAACAACTTCTGTTGGTGAAAGAGAGACATTCTTGTCTATCTCACCAACAGAAAGTGTTCCATAAAAAGATATCACCAAACTTGTCTCTTTAGTATCTAGGGACAGACACAGCTACAACTACACTGCATGCAACAACATAAAAAAAAGTCAATAATTCTAAGAGAAGGTTAGCGAAATCTGCAGAAATAACTGCAGACTCATGAGGGTCTTATTGAGGAAGAGTGAAGAATGCTTAAAGAAAGCAACTAGGATTGCAGTGATAATGCAGTCCTTACATCATCAGTCCTACGTGACCCATACAATGGGGCCTCAGTTGAGTGGAGGATACAGATACAACTGATTTCAGGCTAAAAACTGTTCCTGAATTACCACTAGTCCCAAACACAGGGAATGATTCACTTATTGAAAGTGACCTATCGTACTCTCACCAAATCCTCATAATATTCTAAATCATCTTAACTCTGTACAAGGTTTGAGAGAGAAAGTTACAGAGAGACCCAACTTACACTCCATGCTAAGAATAAATCCTCATGAATTTCAGTGAAAGTTTTACCTGTGCAAAGAATGAAAGATGGGGCCCTAAATCTTGAAAGTTGTATCAAAACAAATCATCGTATTGGAAGAGCAACTCTTCCAAGTTTTTAGTCAAAATGCTAGGATCTAAATTCCACAAAGGAAGCTTTAGTGCAAGAAGAAGTGGAGACTGTAAATTTATATGCCTTGAAGCTTAAACTAGAACACAATACTGAAATGATTCAATTTTTTGGGATGCATTTTCAGTGATAAAACTGCTATAGACACAGAGAGACAAAATACAGTATGAACTTGGACAGTTATACAACACATGGTTGATGATGGTCTTTGCCCAGTACACTGACACATTATTAAATTGGACCTCAGAGACTTATGCAAGTAAGATCTCAGAAACTCCCTTAACCTCTTGGTTAATTAGCCTTTTCCTATACTGTGTTGACCAAAGTAAGCCAAGCCCCCATAGTGCTTTCCAGCCAACTCAAAGGCAAAATGGAAAAACCCAGCTTGCAAAATTTTAGTCACATACCTCCTAAATGCTTAGGTCAGGTATCAAATAAGGAATGGACTTTATCAAGGTTTGTGAAACTGACTCTTATAAACAGAATATATTGGGAAAACAGCTCTCACAAACAGAATTTTTAACCAGGAAGGGAAGTTGCTTTATTACCTACTACCAGAAAACAGGTTCTTTCAGCTCACATGCTAAGGGTATGAATCAAATCACGGTATTTATTTTTTGTAGCTCTAAGTGTGATTAAAATGTTTATTTAACCAGAATAACAAAGTAGCTAATAGTGACTAAATATAGTACCATATATTTAGAATGCTTATATTCATTTTAATTTGTACAATTCTAAAATTATACTGTAGTTAGGTGCTGTAACCTTTGCATGACTCTTGCTCTATATACTGAAGGAGAATACAAGAAGTTTTGAGAAATACACTCAACCTTCCAGGCTTTAGGCTGCTATGCTTGGCTACTCCAGAGATTCTGTTCTGCAAGTATGTATGGGGCCAGATAAGAGAAGGTCTGTAAGGCTTATGATGTTACCAATATAATATACAATATCATCATATACATTTTTATTACTATGAATTGTATTCATGTTAAGCTCTTCAAAATTGCTTTTTAGTTATGTTAAGTTGTTTAACCAAAGGGCAATGTGAAGTATTTTAATCTCAGTGTTATGTATAGAGGCATTCCAGAGAAAAAGGACAAGACAAGCAATTTTGGTGATGCTTAGCTAACACAGTTTCTGTACCCAAGCTATAGCTGATGCAGGATGTCTCTAAAGTTTTGCTGATATTTGCAATGCTATGGTAAAAACAAGATAATAACCTATTTACAATCTCTATTCAGTTTACTGCAGGATCTGTATAAGCCTAGCAAAAAGTTTCCAAAAAGGTGTCAAAAACAGAGATAAGAATGATATGTTAGGTTTAAAGTAATGCAACTAAATGGTGAAACCCTCCTATGTTGTAAACAACCCCAGTATATATAAAAGGTAAAGTGAAGCTCAAATTTTGAGTCAGTGCAAGGCTCACTGCTGCCTTCCATGCTGGTGGTAATGTATTGATCTTCCTTTCTGTATTATGCAGTTTTAATCTTTGACTAATAACCTTTGAGCAATAAAGTTGATTAAGTCTATATATTTGACATCTCTTGATATTGAATTAAATCAAACCCAAAACAATTGCTATTAATATGCTTTCTTTCACTCTGTCTGTAGCAGACAGATGTCTGTCTGTTCAGATGTGCTCACTAGTGGGAGCTTGTGTATTTTCTAACCATGGATTCTGCATTGTTATTGGCTATTCTAGCTCTCTGTAACATAGGGATGCAGGCATCTGGGAGCCAATGGCTAGAACACAAGACTGGGATCCAGAAGACCAGGCTTATATCCCCAGTTCTGCTGCTAATTCTATATATGATGTAGAACAAGTCACTTAATTTCTCAGTGCTTCAATTTCCCCATGTATAAAATGGGATGTTACTTGCCCACCTGTATAAACAACGAGAAGTCCTTGTGGCACCTTAGAAACTAACAAATTTATTTGGGCGTAAGCTTTCATGGGCTAGAACCCACTTCATCAGATGCATGGAAGCTTATGCCCAAATAAATTTGTTAGTCTCCGAAGTGCCACAAGGACTCCTCGTTTTTTTGCTGATACAGACTAACATGGCTACCACTCTGAAACCTGCCACCTGTATAAAACACTATGACATCTATGAAGGACAGGTACCTTAAACATATTAAGTGTTATCTCCCACAAATATAGGATAAGTCATATAGTCCTCCCCTAAAGAAATTTTATCTTCACTGTAACAGGAAGAAGTCACACTTGTACTACATATATTTAACACACACATCTGAGGCTGCTTTTCGTTCAACTACTGCAGTGGTATTTTCCCCCCAGAAATTAAACATACAAATACAACAGCTCATTGTATTGTGTTATGTAGACTATTACTTGAATATTGAATTTTTTTGAAAATAAAGAAAGATTCTGCAAAACAGATTAATATAATTCAAATCCAGAATCTAGTCTGACCTGCATATTACAGGTCATGGAATTTCACTGAGTTACCACTATATTGAGCCCAATAACTTGTGTTTGACTGAAGCATAACTAATCCTTGGCTAAACTATATTTTCTAGAAAGGCATCCAGTCTCGATTTGAAGACAACCAGAGATGGAGAACCCACCACTCCCCTAGTTTTCCACTAGTGTTCCAATAGTTAATCATACTCACTGGTAAAAATATGTGCCTACTTTCTAATTTGAGTTTGTTTGGCTTCATCTTCCAACCATTGGTTCTTGTTATGCTTTTCTCAGCTAGATTAAAGAAGCCTTTAGTATGTGCATTTTACTGAATGTGCCTCTATTGAATACAGTTTTAAAAATTGAAATACATTCATTTAGTGCCGGATTCTCCCACCTTTTTTCCCATTCACTAGTACCTTACTTGGCAGGTAGTTTCTTTGAAGTGAGATGATTTGGCTGTAAATTGTATATTTGTAGTTTGATTTAGCAAATTAGTATCTTTTAAATAATTTCCAAAGCTATCATCCAACTATCCCCAATCCCTTGGCAAGTCAGAAAAAATCTATCACAGTGAAATTAGTGATAAAGTTTGAGACATAAGGCTGCATAGATTCTCTCTTCAAACACTGAATCAAATTGTCTTCAGCAATTTCAAATGTTTATTGATTCTGAAGAAAAATAATTTAGAAAATCAATTAGAACCTCACCCACCTTGTCTCTCTAATGGGTGAAAGACATTTTATTTTGTATTATTGCAAATTGTTTTTATATTTTTGTGAATACAAAATGTTCTTCTAGTAAATACATACAGTATAAGTAATTAATCTCTTGTTTCATCTTTGAGGAGGAACTCATGTTTTAACTGCAGCTAGCAAGAATTATTTCTTGTGACAACACTAAACAAAGATAGATGAAATGCCCTGTTTTGAAGTTCTGATGTATAATACACAACACAACATAAATAAACATATACATCCAAAGAGGGATGTTGAATCGTGCAAACAGGAAGAGAAAGTTATCAGCAACATAGTGCAAACAAAAATGCTTTGGCAAACAACACTTGGAAAGGCAACCCTCAAAGGAGGAATACAGAACAATCCGAGATACATCTTGAAAGACCTGGAGCCAAATCACAAGAAAGAGTAAAATCCAATGCACAGAAACTAAGCAACACTCAGAAACTAAAGCAACAAAATCCTGACAGCTCAAACTCCATCTCAGGAGCTGTGTGCACTGGATCATGACCTGTGCACAAAAGGTGAATAGGTGAATGAATGCATGGATGCCCTGACATGCTAGATAACCTGGGTGAAATAAGTCAAACTAACAGAGAAATAAGTCTTGGACAAATACAGAGACAACCTTCAGGTCTGAAAGCTACTATATCACATTAGGAAGTAGCATCTTATGGTTGAACTTTGGTGGAGGGATGGACTCAGTCCCAGGGTTGGAGCATTGACCTTGAACATTCCATCCTGCCTCTTTGTTTCATGAAATCAAAAACGCATGTATGTATTGGTTATGCTCTCATATCTTTAATGCACAGCTTTACCCTTTATAAGAAAGGGTATTATTTGTATTACGGTAGCACCTAGAGGACCCAACCAAGATGGGATCAATATCAGTAAATGTATATGCCAAAAGCAGCTCATTCACTATATATAGTACAAAACAATCTGTGCTAAAACACTCACGTAACCGTGTTTAAACCAATAAAACAAGGACATTCAAACATAAGGACTCAGAGAGGGTCAAATAAATCCTTAATGCAGTAAAGTAGCATACATTTCTCTGTCCCTGCAACAACCTGGTCTGCTGTAGCTGAGAGACCCCCTCAGGAGAGAGTCAAAGTGGTATCCAGCACATCAGGCACAGGCAGCCTTAAGTCAAACTCAGGATTTCATGGGAGCAATAGTGACTGAATCATAGAATATCAGGGTTGGAAGGGACCTCAGGAGGACAGCTAGTCCAACCCCCTGCTCAAAGCAGGACCAATCCCCAACTAAATCATCCCAGCCAGGGTTTTGTCAAGCCTGATCTTAAAAATCTCTAAGGAAGGAGATTCCACCACCGCCCTAGGTAATGCATTCCAGTGCTTCACCACCCTCCTAGTGAAATTTCTTTTCCTAATATCCAACCTAAACCTCCCTCACTGCAACTTGAGACCATTACTCCTTGTTCTGTCATCTGATACCACTGAGAACAGTCTAGATCCATCCTCTTTAGAGCCCCCTTTAGGTAGTTGAAAACAGCTATCAAATCCCCCCTCATTCTTCTTTTCCACAGACTAAACAATCCCAGTTCCCTGAGCCTCTCCTCATAAGTCATGTGTTCCAGTCCCCTAATCATTTTTGTTGCCCTCCGCTGGACTCTTTCCAGTTTTTCCACATCCTTCTTGTAGTGTAGAGCCCCAAACTGGACACAGTACTCCAAATGAGGCCTCACCAATGCCGAATAGAGGGGAATGATCATGTCCCTCAATCTGCTGGCAATGCCCCTACTTATAAAGCCCCAAATGTTGTTAGCCTTCTTGGCAACAGGGGCACACTGTTGACTCATATCCAGCTTCTTGTCCACTCTAACTCCTAGGTTCTTTTCTGCAGAACTTCTGCCTAGCCACTCGGTCCCTAGTCTGTAGCAGTGCATGGGATTCTTCTGTCCTAAATGCAGGACTCTGCACTTGTCCTTGTTGAACCTCATCAGATTTCTTTGGCCCAATCCTCTAATTTGTCTAGGTCCCTCTGTATCCTATCCCTACCCTCCAGTGTATCTACCACTCCTCCCAGTTTAGTGTCATCTGCAAACTTGCTGATGGTGCAATCCACACCATCCTCCAGATCATTAATGAAGATATTGAACAAAACCGGCCCCAGGACTGACCCTTGGGGCACTCCGCTTGATATCGGCTGCCAACTAGACATAGAGCCATTGATCACTACCTGTTGAGCCCAATGATCTAGCCAGCTTTCTATCCACCTTACAGTCCATTCAGAGTGCTGAAGAGATGCACTCTGCCAGAATGTGCCCACTGCTCAGGAATGAGAAAGGGAAAACTAGGGTAAAACATCAAAGTCATTAAGGGTACCTACTAGATGGAGAGAGGGAGATGCTGCAGCCAGTTGTAAAATGGCTGTTTTAGGGCAACACTTGCTTAACTCTGTCAAATTTAAAGAGCCAGTCCCCAAGGTAACCCTGCATGAAGGCAAGTCAGCAGGGATTAAGCAGTCACCAAGAAAGGTATTCCTGGGGAAGGGGCAGTTCTCATTTCATGTGTATTACTACTATGGATATGTCTTCACTGCACAATTAGCCTACATACTTACCTGGGTTTTCACAGATTCATAGATTTCAAGGCGAGAAGACCTACCCCCTCTACTAACCTCACAAACAACCCTCTAATTTGGATTTGTAGGTTCTTTAAAATCAAGCTGTCTTGAATGGCTGGAGATATAGGTTTAAACACAGGCTCTGATTCTCTGGCTGGAATGTGACCACTTTGCAGGGAGGACACATGCAAAATTACTTGAGTGCTAATAGTCCTACCACACCCTTCCTACAATTCCCCCACAAATTCTACAGTAATTGGCATAATTAATTGGCAAAGAATCCAAGAGTGTCTCAGCACAAAGAATCATGAGATATGACACACATGGATGAGTGCAGAAATAATGAGGATACCGTAATTCAGGTGTGGCTTTTCTGTGGAGATGCTGGCACCTGGGCTAGTGTTGATTCCTTAAGGCCTTCCAATGAACAGGGTAATTATTGATTGCTTTGTGATGCAATCAGTCTATCAGCAGACTTTCAATTCCAGGGACCCTGTGGGTGTGGTTATACATCACAAACCAGAACCATGGGCTAAACATAGAGAATGATATAACTCCTTTCTTAATTGTGCCTAAATAGCGAATCTTCACCAGAGCTGTTTAAATAACTTTGGTAAACAAAGATTTAAATGCCAGATATTAAGTTCAGTTTTAGGATTGACTAAACATATTAGCAACTTTAAAAACATTTAAAATATGCTAAATTCACATTTTGGTACTGTGACTGAGCACACTCGCCACGCAGTGGACGGGAAGGGGTTAACGCCACATTTTGGGCTGAGGAAGCCACGCCCCCATCTCCATACTGGGCATGCTCCAGTTGTACCAGTATAAAGGAGAGCAGCCCAGCTAAGTCTGAGAGAGATGCTGGTGGGGAAGGATATGTACTAGGAGTACCTGCTGTAGGACAGCCTCTAGCCTGCGCTAGAGGGGAGCGGAGACATAGATCACAGCCTCAGACCCCAGCAGCCCATGGAGCGGTCAGTGCTGAGGAACTAATGGCTCCTGGACTACAATGCCTGAGACCATGGTAGGAAGTGACCCAGGGGCGGTGTCTGTGTGGTATCGCCCACCGAGATAAGCTCGGCGTGTTTTGGTGGGATTCCCCACTGATCTGGTAGCCGGTTGTACCACCACTACTAGGGCTTTGGGTCGGGGCCTGGTGGAGTTGGTTGGGCCCATGCCCCCCTACTGGGTCTGCCTACCTTCCAGCCAGCAGCCCCCATAGATTCTGGCCATTGGGACACACTGCCCTGACAGTAGTGGCAAGTTTCCTGGAGTCTGGCCACTAGGCCATACTACCCTGAATGAGCAGGGCATTTTCCATAGACCCTGGCCATATATAGCTACTCCAAGATATGCGGACTTGAGCTGAGGGAGATAGGCACGTAAGGCTTGTGCGCCAGCCCCTATTCCCCAAAAAAAGACTGGTGCACTCACCCTGCCCTAGTTGGGGCCCACCTTAACTGTGTCACAGGTACATATATCCTAGTATGTTATCTTTAGACTGGATTGGCCCTTCAGAGCTGTTAGGATCGATCAGGTGAGCTTGTATTTTGAAATGCATACAGATTCTGAGAACATGTGTGGTACTAATTACTAGTTATTCCAATGGCTATACTTCATAGCTAATGGCACTATAAAATACTGTTTTCAAGTTTGTTCCCATGTCTGTTCTTCTGAGATGCTGAGTACCCTTCACTATGCCTTGCTTTAAGTGGGAGATGAGGGTGTTCAGCACTGAGCAGCATAAGGTCCTATGACTCATTTCAACCCAGATTGAATCTTTACAGCTGAGCTACAACCCATGAAAAACATGGCTCTATAATGGAAATGCAGATACAACCTTTCAATTAGAGTAGCGCTAACTGCACCATTATAATTAGAGATGCACTGACCCTCTTATAGCTCTTCTTTTCACATCAGGAGAAGACATTCTCCTTTTGCCAGACATTAGTCAGCTTCCTCTACATTCAGTGAAAAACAGGTCAATAATTGATTACCAAAAACTTAGTTTCTTTTACCAAAAATGTAGTTCAACTTCATCCTAACCTCTCATGAGCTGTTTCATTTACTGAAATATATTCTTGTTTGTTGTGACCCAAACAATTTGATTTTAGACTATGATAGGGTTAACAGTGTATTGGCATCTACACTTTGTACTGCTACTTCATTTCTCATTATTTATTATACTGGTAATAAAAAATGATACCAAAATATCATCTTGTCACATAAACCTGCTCATGTTTCAAAAGAAGTATTTTAACATTTCATTATGCAACATAGTTGTGGAGCATGTAGTTTGCCAATTGTTCTGTAAAATCTCTAACTAAATTTTGATTGGGCTCAAAGGCACAACATTAGCAACAGTGGAAAAGCCACTGAACATTTTAATATTATAAAATGCACTTTTGTGCTAAGATACTTTGTGATCCAATCAATATAGAAAAGCCATATAATGTTTCTCTGAACAGGACTGTGATGCTTCTTGCTATCTTCAGAGTTGTGGCCTTCTTGCAAATTTATTAGCTTGACAAACAGGGCTACCAAACTCAGAACTCTTTAAAAAAAAAAAAAAAAACCAACCCAGAGCTGTCTTCTTTAGAGTAGTTACCGTACACACAAAAAAAATATTAAGAGAATTTTGTTCAAGATTAGCAAGGTTAGGTATCTTTCTATCAAAGACCTCTTATCAAAGGTGTTTCTGTCACCTTGGTGACAAAATTGTGAAGCAGCAAAAAGCTTAGAATAAATGGTGTTTTCTGTCTCTGTTCTCCTTGTTTACCATAATGTAATATTTTAAATGCCAGAAGATTACCCATGACACCTTAATTTGGTCCACTACTGCATATTCATTATGATACCATCTTTAATTGCATAACCACATACTATTTGTCCAAAGCACCAGAAAAAAAGACAGGAGCGAATGGATGTGGTTTCATTAGGCTACAACTTTATTCACTTAAAATATCAGAGGACCTGGCAACAAACCGTACAGTGCACGTCATCATCCTTTTCTTAATCATTTCCATAGAACCCCCCCAACTAGGTCCCAGCTACTCCCCTGCTGGGACCCCTCTGCCTTCCCCTCATATGAAGTGATGGGGACTATAAAAGGAGGAGGGTTGTCTCCCTGCTGTAGGAGACATAAAAACCTGAACCCCTGCTGCCCCTTACTCAACTTCCTTAAAGGATGCTTTCTTGGAAATCCTTTTTTCAATCCATTTCACATGAAAACCATATTCCTTCCATATCAAGTACCTGCACTGGACAACCATCAGAAGGAGGTGCCAGCAAAATGCTTGGCTGCTGCCTCTTGCACCCTCACCGGGTTCCCAGGTGTTCACTGATTCCTTCCTTTTTCACTGAGGTGAACAATATTTGCATCTGGTGACAGCACCCAGGCTGCCGAAAAGACTACAAGGGGCATCAGTTGTTTCCATAGCATGCTCGTCCTTCCATGCCTGCTCAGGATTGCCTCCTAGACCAGAGGTGGGCAAACTATGGCCCATGGGACTGTCCTGCCCAGCCCTTGAGGTCCCGGCCGGGAAGGCTAGCCCCAGCCCCTCCCCTGCTGTTCCCCTTCCCCTGCAGCCTCAGCTCGCCAGGCCGTCAGCGCTCTTGGAGGAGGGGCTGCAAACTCCTGCTGGACAGCGTGGCGACATAGCTGCCTGCGGCTGGGCAGCATGGCTCCTAGTCCTGATGCTCTGAGTGGCATGGTAAGGGGGGGGGGAAGCATGTGGGTTGGATAAGGGGCAGAAAGTCCCAGGGGCTGGGACAGAAAGTCAGGGACAGGGGCTGGTTGGATGGGTTGGAGGTTCTGGTTGGGGGGCAGCCAGGGATGGGGAACTGGGGGGGGGTTGGATAGGCGTGGGAGGCCTGGTGGACCTGTCGGGGGCAGGGGTGTGGATAGGGGTTGGGGCAGTCAGGGGACAGGGAGAAGGGGTGGTTGGATAGGGGGTGGGGTCCTGGGGGGCAGTTAGGGGCAGGAGGTCCCAGGAGGAGGCTGTCAGGGGACAAGGAACAGGGGGGTTGGATGGGTCACAGGGGGGTGGGGGCCAGGCTGTTTGGTGAGGCACAGCCTTCCCTACTCAGCCCTCCATATAGTTTCGCACCCCGATGTGGCCCTTGAGCCAAAAAGTTTGCCCACCCCTGATCTAGACTCTGATGTGAACCACCCAACGACCTTGAAGCCCTCCCTGTGTACCACTTTACAATACAGAGCCCATAAGTCCACACTACCACTCAATTGCCTCGGCTACCTGATCCTGAAAGTGGTAATATAAGAAAATTTGCTGATTCTCCGCTTGGGTATCATGGACATTCTGTAGGCATTTGAATGCCATCACCTAGTTGCCTGAATCACTTTGGCTCCTAGCCACAGCTGGGCCGCAGCTTTTGCAGCCCCTACCTGGTAAGAGTGGGAGCCAAATTCTTGTGCTGGTAGCTCCAACTTTGTAAGTCATTTTATGAAAATTGAAATAAATGTTATGCTGTGAGGGCCTGTCCATCATTATGACTAAAAAGGGGCCCATCTCCAATGGGTCTCCTCACTGTATATGTCATTAATGCCCTTACTGGGCAAATTCTGGACTCGCCACCTGTAGCTTTATGGACTCACATTGGATCCTGATCAGTTTTCAAGATCCTCAAGGTTAATATGATCAATTGCTTTTCCCATTGTAAATCCAAAGTCCCTCCCAAAGTATCACTCGATGACCTAGGCATGAGTTCCATGAATCTAAAAGATCAAAAAAATTTACCAGGAATGAAGTCTTGAATAAGGCTGCCTCTTGTCTGCTTCTGCATATTTGATAGAGAACTTGCACCAAACCTCAAAGCCTTTGAATTGTGATGGGATGACGTGGATCCTTTCTAGGTTCTACGTCCTAAGACCATCCCACTAAAAACTTCCAGACTAAGAACCCACTACTAGGATATGGGTAACCCCTCATCTTACTGGCAAAGGTAAGGCCTATTAAGCAATCAGAGATGGTGGATTATGCCAGCCAACAAATTGCCATAGACACCATGTATTGCAGTATCTATTCTTCCAGGATGGTCCAACAGGCCATCCTTCTGATGAAATTAGACAAAATCATTAAAGCTCCTGTTGCAAGTCCTAAATGTTCATGGCACTACCAATCTCTGTAGTACTCCAATACACCAAGGGTTCAGCAGGCTACTCTGTTAAATTCAGACATTATTCCCAAGCTCCCAATTCCTGCATCCTCTTTCCTAACACTTATAAATGTTTGGGCTTTGCTGTTCCCATGGTGGCAACTGAAAGTTTGGTGCAAATTGTCCACCCCAGGGCAACCATTCAGGGTGCAAAATTAAGATGCCCAATAATAGCTCCCACACTGTAACCTTCTTTGCCACGCTAGAATTGATAATCAATCCAAGAAGTTTCCCCAAAGTATTCTGGGAGAGCCTAGGTATACCAGTTTATGTATCTATCTCAATTCCCAGATATGTGAGCTTTGCAGAGGGTCCCTCTGCTTTTTCATCAGCCAGAGCTACCCCCAACCTACCAGCCAAGGACTGGAAAGTGACCAGTAGGCTGTAACACTCCTCAGAATTTGCCAGCAGTGCAGACAAGAAATCATCCAAATAGTGTACACCTGCTGTAAACCAGACCCCATGTCACTGCCCACCCCAACATTGTACTGATTTTTTTTCAAATGCAAGGTGGGAGATGGACCAATCTAACAAGTGACTTATCAAAATAAAATTGACCTCAAGACAGAAACCAAATAGGTTAAAATCAGAAAGATGCACTGGCAGTAATTGAAAAGGAGAACTTGTGGCACCTTAGACTAACAAATTTATTTGAGCATAAGCTTTCATGAGCTACAGCTCACTTCATTGATGCATGCACTGGAAAATACAGTGGGGATATTTATATACACAGAGAACATGAAACAGTGGGTGTTACCATATACACTGTAACGAGTGATCAGGTAAGGTGAGCTATTACCAGCAGGAGAGCCAGGGTGTGTGTGGGGCGGGAACCTTTTGTAGTGATAATCAAGGTGGGCCATTTCCAGCAGTTCACAAGAACATGTAAGGAACAGCTGGGGGGGGCAGGGGGGAGAGAGGAAATAAACATGGGGAAGTAGTTTTACTTTGTGTAATGACACATCCACTCCCAGTCTTTATTCAAGCCTAAGTTAATTGCATCCAGTTTGCAAATTAATTCCAATTCAGCAGTGTCTCGTTGGAGTCTGTTTTTGAAGTCTTTTTTGTTGAAGAACCCTTGCAACAAAGCCTGTTGCCAACTGTGTCCACATATCCATTCGGGGGGACACCATCGTAGGGCCTAATCACATCAGCCACACTATCAGAGGCTTGTTCACCTGCACATCTACCAATGTGATATGCCAGCAATGCCCCTCTGCCATGTACATTGTTCAGTTTGGCCAATGTACATGGCAGAGGGGCATTGCTGGAACATGACTGCATATCACATTGGTAGATGTGCAGGTGAACAAGGATGGATATGTGGACACAGTTGGCAACAGGCTTTGTTGCAAGGGTTCTTCACCAAAAAAAACTTCAAAAACAGACTCCAACGAGAGACTGCTTCCTTCTGACAGCTCCACTACCACCCCTTCCCCTTCCTTTTACCCTGTGACAAGCGAGGGAGGAGGTGTGTATTTATTCTCGAATCTTCTACCATAATGGGGCCTACCCCAAAAAGAATTGCAGGTAACATGGGCCCAACAGCACAACTTGCAAGCATGTTTAAATTTGAAGATGCTCTGAAAACACCCACCTTCATTAAAAGCTCAGCAATGTTATTCAAAGCATCAGGTCTCTGTTGGGCTTGCCGAATAATACATGTGAACACCTGTAATGTCATCATTCCAACTACAGAGTGTGATGTAGGATGTTCCATCAAATTTCAGCCTTTGTTGCAGCCCTCAGTCTAAAAACTGTTCATCGTTAAACGAAGCCATGCTGCCAAATGTTTTATATGCTGATCAGATTATGTCCACATAATTGAATAACAATGGGCTTCTTTCTGGATAGTGCCCTGAAATAACACCTGTGTAGATTAAAAAAGCTCCTTCCCAATTTTCCAAGGTTCTAGCCTCCCTTGGTTGCTTTGATTTGATGTTGCTTTGCTTGTGATGTCCCATTTTGCTGCCTGTCATAGTTTCCCTGTGGAGCAGTGATAAAATACCTATGGATTCACCTCTCAATATTTTATCTTTAGTACAGAAGAGAAGGTCAACTCCCACTGGGTCTGATACTCCCGCATAATAATATTGCTGACTAACCATCATGGAATCCATTGCCCCAGTAAATGAGGCCTCGGGCAGGAGGTTGAGGGGAGGTAAGTGGCTGCAGTTGGAAGCAGTAAGCCATTCCCCCATGTCACGTCAGTCTTCCTTCTATGATCCCTAAGTGCAGCAAGGATCTCCCCTGAATGCAGCACCATGCTCTCCCCAGCCATGCCCATTATATTTCTCTCCCCTGAACTCTCCTGCCCCTTACCCAGCCTTGCTATAGTTTCAATCACCAGCAGTGATAGTGTCTCTTGCCATACTCGTGCTCTTCTTCTTGGGTCCTAGAGATAGCTCATTCCCCTGGTCTGGCTCTGCTTGTCCTGTAACCCTTGAACTGCTGCTGAAACAACTTCTGCTGCAACACGATGCATTGCTTCAATCAGTTCTTAGCCTGCCTCCCCAGTCCTTAATGCTTGTTGTCCTGTACCAGCAGGCTTCCTCCACCTCTTCCCGATGACCCTGCTACTCACATGACAAAAAGGGTCTGCTCCTGAGTACCTCTGCTTCACCCCTTTGGAGGGCAGCCCAACTGAGCAGTGCCCCAGCCCAGCCCTCTCACTTATATAGGAGGGGGATTTTCACACACAATCCATGCTGTCTACAGAAGCGCAGAGCAGGAGATTTCCCTTCATTCCTGCTGCAAGAGGGAGGATTTCCTTTCCCCTTTCCTGATTGCACCTATATACTGGAAGGTTTTTTCCAGGTGGGGCGGGGGAATTCCCCCTCCCCTCTTCCTGATCTCACCAAGCTGCTATGGTGAACAAGCAGCTGGAATTGCTGACAGGCTGCTTGCACATGGAGATGCTACAAGTGCTGGAAGCCTGCAAATCTCTACTGCTCCTATTGCCAGCCTGATCCCAGTAAATGAGGCCCTGTCTGGCGCTGTATTGTGTATATATACCCACCCCTTCTTCTGGTCAGCAGCAAGGGCAGTGCAGTGACCTTCCCCTGACCTGGCCCCAACTGCTTCCTGGCCTTCCTGTCTGTCTCTGTAAACTTTCCCCCTCCTCCCCACTTGTTGTAGAGGCAAGACCTCTTACAGCTAGCCAGACAAAGACCCCCAACCCACATGCCATGTTTGCATGGAAGGTTGCAGTGAACATACTTTTTCATAGGATTGTGTCTCATTCAGAGCAGAAGATAGACCATGCTCTGGGAATGAATCTAGATTGTGTAGTTAAGGAGGCAGTTGTTTGTACGACCCCTGCCTCATTTCTTGCACAAGCTGGAAGGTCTGTAGTGAATGAGGCATGGGATAACAGGAAGAGAAAGAAAGGTCTTGTGATTAAGGCAGTTGACTGTTTAGAATCAGATTCTATCACTATCTTTACCACAGAGTTCCTATGTGATACTGGGCAAGTCACTTAAACCAAACTTTTCACAGGTGGATACTAATCGGGTATTTCTCATTTTCTAGATGCCCAGCTACAGACCCTCAGTCTGATTTGTGGAAAGGCTGAGCCCTCATAGAAGTCAATCGGAGCTGTGCTTGGAATATATGAAGTGCTATTAATGTTGAGTACTTTGAAAAATCAGGCTCTTGACATCTCAGCACCCAAAAGTAGTGGACAATTTTGACATTAATCTTTGTTAAATAGGCTAATAGAATATAAGTGGGACAATTTCAGGTATTCACATACATGAAGGAAACATTAGGTTTATAATTAGAAACTTTGAGCACAGCATTACTATTATAATATTGGATTTCACTGAGGAGTTGTGTGTGAATAGCCCATGGTATAACTGGGCCCTTGACTAGCGTTGGGATTTTTTTCCCCACCAAATTATTACTTTTTTTGTTGTTGACAAAAAAAATGCAGATTCAGCAACACCAAAACATTTTGTGAATTCAAGTTGATTTTGCTAAATTTCAATTGGGAAAAACACTGACACCCCCCCCCAAATCAAAGCTTCATTTCATTTTAAGAGAGAAATTCTAATTTTTGCAATTAAAAATAACTGTTTAGAAACTTTTAATTTTAATAAAAAATGTAACGTGTTAAAATGCTTGAAATCTAAATGGAATGTTGGCTTTTAGGTTTGGCCCCAAATTAGGTATAGCTTTTATTTTTCAATTTAGTAAAAGTTTGAAAAGTTTTGTTTTTTGATTTCACCCAAACTGATTTTTCCCCCTCATATTTTCAGAATTTTTAGGACATTGAAAAATCCACTAGTCATCCTTTTCACTCCACTTTAATTTTTTCTTTCCCAGGCCTATATTTCCTCTTATTTCTCCTGTTTTCTTTAACTTTTTTAGCATCGTTTTTAATTCTATATAGTAAAAAAAAAAAAAGACAGAAGTTGGAGGAGGAATAGGAGGAAAGAAATGGAGATGAAAACCTTTCTCAACAAAGTACAGTGGTAATAATTTGAATTGGTTCTTTATGGTCTAAAGTAATCTCTTCTAATCTTTCATGATAGGTTAGGTCCATTACAGGTGCAATTCTATATCTAATCCCTAACAGTGTATGCTAATCTGTTCTATCCTATCCTTTTATCTTCTTGCATCAGTAGTACATTTTATTATACCCGTGTCAGAAGTTTAATGAAAGGAGAATCTTTTTTTCCTACACTACCCCAAGAAATATGTCTTCCTGAGTTATGATTCAACTAAATACAAAAAGTCCAAAAACAATTAATTCCTGTGTCCATGCATATTGGATGTTTGTGTCTACATGCACATGTACTTAAGGCTACGATTTAGTCACAGAAGTTACAGAATCCACGACTTCCAAAATCTCCATGACTTCAGCCCTGGGAGCTGCAGGGTCCCACAGCCTCCCACAGTGGCAGGGAGCTGTGAAATACCCTTGCTGCCTAAGGCAGTGGTGCCCCCAAACTTCCAGTTGCAGGGGGGACCCCACCAGCCACAGGGGGATTCCTGCAGCTTCCCAGACACTGTTGGCAGCATGAGGGACCCCCAAGTGCCCCAGCCGCTGCTGGCCACAGAGGGATCCCCACAGCTTTCCAGACATAGGGGATCCCCAAGGTCCCTAGCCACTGCCAGTGGCAGAAGGATCCCCACAGCTCCCCAGCTGCCACCTCCGGTCACAAGGAGATTTCCGTGGCTCCCTGGTAGAGCAGGAGGACCCTGCAGTTCCCAGCCACAGGTGGGCGGGAGGGCTGGAACTCCCAGCCATGTGGCTTTTTTATCCTGGATATTTTTAGTAAGTCAGGGACTGGTCATGGGCTTCCATGAATTTTCCTTTATTGCCTGTGACTTTTACTAAAAATATCCATGACAAAATCATAGCCTTACATATACTTATGTGTTAGTAGAATACAAGTTTTTACTTATTTGAGCTATGCTTTGCCATTCCTATTTTCCTTTTTCCACCTTAATCGTTCTGTTCTCTAACTTGCCCTTTTACTATTTAACATTTACACGGTGGTAAATAATAATGTAAGTACAATGTGGATGGCACTCTGCAAACATACAGAACATCCCTGCCCCAATAATCTTACAATCTGAAAGACGAGACCTAACAGGTGAATGAAACAAGCATGGTGGGTATCAGGGATTATATGGTGTCCTAAATAAGAATAGGGTAACCACCTTTCTGTATACAGTGCTATAAAATCCCTCCTGGCCAGAGGCAAAACCCTTTCACCTGTAAAGGGTTAAGAGGCTAAGGTAGCCTCGCTGGCACCTGACCCAAAATGACCAATGAGGGGACAAGATACTTTCAAATCTGGAGGGGGGGCGGAAACAAAGGATTTGGGCTGTCTGTGTGATGCTTTTGCTGGGAACAGATCAGTAACATAAGCCTTACAACTCCTGTACACTTACTAAGTAATCTAGCTAGAACATGCATTAGATTTTCTTTTGTTTAATGGCTTGTAAAATAAGCTGTGCTGGAGGGAATGTATATTTTTGTAATTTAAGGTTTGCCTAGAGGGCTTCTCTGTTTGAATCTGATTACCCTATAAGGTGTTTACCATCCTGATTTTCCAGAGGTGCTTCTTTTACCTTTTCTTTAATTAAAATTCTTTTAAGAACCTGATTTTTTTTCATTGTTCCTAAGATTCAAGGGTTTGGGTCTGTGCTCACCTGTACAAATTGGTGAGGATTCTTATCAAGCTTTCCCCAGGAAAGGGGATGTAGGGCTTGGGGGAGGGAGGGGGATATTTTGGGGGAAGACGTCTCCAAGTGGTCTCTTTCCCTGTTCTTTGTTTAAAACGCTTGGTGGTGGTGGCAGCATGCTGTTCAAGGACAAGGCAAAGCTTGTACCTTGGAGAAGTTTTTAACTGAAGCGGGTAAGAATAAGCTTAGGGGGTCTTTCATGCAGGTCCCCACATCTGTACCCTAGAGTTCAGAGTGGGGAAGGAACCTTGACATATGGTAATCAGAATAATGGGATTTGTACAGTTCTTTGCCAATCAGGAACAACAACTGTCATCTGACACATGCTAGCCACTTTATTTCTTCTTCCTATCCTTCTCCTTTTTCCTTTTCTTTAACAAGAATCTGGCTTAACTAGAAAACTGTGTATTTTGGAACACTGCCTGTTGCGAAAAAGGCAGCTAAAGGCAATGTCTCTAAATAGCTCGATGCTGGTACAATTTTGCCAGATTTTCTAGTGTCTGATAAGACCATGTTCTGTGCCTGAGTTTTTCCAAGAGTAAGGTTGCAAGTGAAAGTCAGCACCAAAGACACAGTTTATATTTTCCCTTTGCTGCTCTTTTCTCTCCCCTCATGGGTGTTTGTCTTCTAGAAAATCAGATCAGATTTTAGCAATAGCAATAACAAGAGCTCCAGCCCATCTCAACCAACTTTTCTCTTTTATCCAAAAAGGAGTTTGTCAAACTGTTTTTTTCTCTTCTAAATACTAAACTGGAAAAGGAACAAGGGATGTTGTTAAAATGAAGGCCTTACTTAATACTTTACATTTCAAATGCTCTTCTGCTTTTCTACATCTTTAATCAAATCTTTAAAAAATTTTTAAAGATGTGCTTCCTATGGAATTAAGCAGGCTGAACTTCTGTATACCAAACCCTGTTTAAAACTGTTTAACATTGGATGGTGACAGGGTCCCTTTGAACCCTTTGCACTCATTTATTCCATCAAAGTTAATACAACATGCAGGAATTACTGGGTGAGGTTCTGTGCTCTGTTATACAGGACGTCAGTCTAGATGGTCATAATGGTCCCTCCTGGCCTTAAAATCTATGACTCTATTAAGGAAAGCTGCCAGATGCTGCCTCCTGAAAAATGTAGGACCTATGCTCCCCCTCTAAGAATATCAGTTTAGATGGGGGGTAGTTCCTGCCATAGGGACAGATGCAAGCTGCGGTGAGAAAAAATGGAAATCTCATATGAAAAGATGTTCTCTGGCAACTTTGATCATGCTGAGTCAAATGCCAGAATCAAATTTGAATCCAGGCCACTCTTTGGGATTGAATAAAAATCCAAACTCTGATTTCTAATTGTGGTAGATTTTGAATATGCTCATCTCCACTCCTGTGATGGAGTGGATTACTTAGGAATAGAGAGATCAAGTGCTCACTGCACATACGAGTTTCTGTTTCCAATTGAATAAACAAGACAAAGATTAACTTGTGTATATAAACAATCCAGTTTTTGTACTAAATAAATTTTCATTTTTATATATATACACACACGATAAAATTCAACATTGATCTTTGGTAAGCAGAATCTATAGCACAAGAACAAATTGAATCAGTACAAATGTCTAAAGCACCCACTGTATGTTTTAGGGCCAACCAGTATTTTGCCACATATATGCTATACCATGCAGGAGAGCACTTAAAGATAAAGGTTAATCCATTGTAATGAATTTGATTCTTTGGCTTAAGACAAACAATTAGGATTGAAGAGTTAATAATATGATGAATAAAGAGTGATTCCTACCAACCCACACCTTTTTATTAGGTGGTTAACATCATATATCTTTACATTCTGAAAACCATCCACATAGATCTTGATAACTAATTATATAGTGTATTTTTATTTGAGTTACAGCTGCTTAATGTGCTCTCTGTGCTCCCTTGTGCACTATAGGAAATAAACAACCCTTCCTTATGTTACATATACAAGCTATTTCAAAATGAGTCATCATATCTAAAGTGTGATCTAATGGAACCTTATTTTAAGAATATTTTTGTTTGTCAAATTGGATGTTCTACTGAAAGTTCTGTGCTTTATTGCTATGTTAATTATGCTGGTAGATACTAATATATAATTATTTGAATCAAACTTTAGAAACAAGCATCTTTCCAAAAAAAATTTAATATTTCCATTTCATCTTAAGTGCCAGATGTCAGGAACTTGAAAATATGTGTATTTTGGTCTTTTGGTCCTGCTGAGATTTTTCTGAGTCAGTACAACTCTCATCTCTTGTGGATATGTATTTAGCCCCATTGAGTAAACAAGCTTTAAGGAGCAGTAATCTGTGTTCTTCTAAAATGAATGACTAGACCACCTGCACTTTTGGAAGAAATCTTGAAGAGTCAAGTAATGGTCTCTAGAGAGAGGAAAATAATTTTACAGAGGAATTTAGGAATTGCCATACTGATCAGACTAACAGTCCTAGTCCAAAATCCTGTCTCTGGTAGTGACTAGGGCTTAATACATCAAAAAAGCCTATAGTGGACTGTTATGAAATAGTCTGTCCTTAAAGGAATTTTTTCCCTATCACTAAGTGGCTGGGTTATGGAACAAGATCAAAAATCCTTCAAAAATGCATCCTATCTAATGTAATCGTGGGTGTTCTCATACACACACACACACACATCTAATTGGCCTGCTTCTTAGGCATGACCAGGATGCTCAACATGTGCTAAATTTGTGTTTCATATAAAGGGCAAAACCATGGCTTTGATTCACTTGTCATTGATCTTGTTTCCTAGTGTTGTTATCTGACGGTCTTACCCTAACAGATTGCCAGTCCATAATGATACCATGTTTCAACACCTTGAACAAACCAATAGTCTTTATTTTTCCTATATTATACCTTCTTTTGCTCACATTTATTCCCATAAACTCTGCAATATCATGCACAGGTTATCCTAAGTGTATACAGATTATCAAGTTAAGACTTCTGCCACCAAAACTTATCATGGATGAAATAGCATGCATATTATATATATATATATATATATATATATAAATATATTTTCTGCCCAGCTGAACTCACATTTGCTTGGCACCTTTACCTTAAGAAAATTAGTTGACGCATCCAGCTTACAATCAGCTGCTATGAAAACATAGCACCTGATAGAAGCACAGGCAATTAAAAGAAAATGTATGGGCAACCAATTAGTTTGTCTATTGTAGATGAGTCAATGAGTAATGTCCAAAAGATGCAGCCAGGACTATGTTATGTCTAGCTAAGCTCTGAAGCACACCATCATGAATAAGGAGAATTTGGAAACGTTTAGGATAAAAGTTGATATTTTGTATTTGCATAGCATTACTAGTGTGGTGAGTCTACTTACTCTTTATTGGGTGACCTCTCCCCCGGACATAATGATTTAGACAGCCAGGACTGGATCACAGATCACTCTTGGAAACATGGACTTTGTGAAGTTGCATAGGAAAGTGACTCTCCAGAACAGAGAGACTGGAGAGACAAAAAGAGGCCACAGCAGAAGTGGCCCAGCAACATTGCTGACAGTAGACTGCTAGCAGAGGAAAAGGACAGAGGCAGAATCAGGTGACAAGAAAGAGGCTAAAAAGTTGCTTAGTAGGAGACATTGCTTGCAGTTCAGTTGGTGCTAACATAGTTTAATTACAAGACTAGACAAAACCAAATCGCATTCAGTACCATGTCACAAACTGTAACTGAGCTCTGTCAAAAGCAATATGAAGCAGACTTTCTGTAACATTGCTCCACGTGGTTTGGTCCTGTGTAGTCTTGCAAGTAACCAATTTAGCACCCATTCAGCTGCACCCAATGTTGACATCTGTTGTGAGCAACAGATGCATTTCCCAATGTGGACAAGAATGAAGGCCCCTATTGTCTTTGTCCTTCCATGGTCGATGGACTGCCTGTTTGTTCCCAGGCATCACTGGATGATTTGTCTTGACTCCCACCAACTTTCACCTGCTAGTTAGCTGCCAGGAGTGTCTGTTCTAACTGAGGGAGGTAGCAGGGAAAAGGCAGCTATCAAGAGGTAACAAGAAAGTAGTGGATCAGGGTGCAAGCTACTCAGAGGATCTGGGAAGGGTGGCTTGGATGGAATCATCTTATCAGGGTCTGAGACAGAGAAATGAGATGGGAAGGGAACAGAAACAAGGGGGGGGAAATCAAACCAGTCTGGTCAGAATGCTTAAAATTCACCAGCACTGTAAATTAAAATGTGATGCTTAAGCTTTGCAGATGTTGCCATTTTCTTGATAAACATGAAGCACCCCAAATGAATGGCCATCAGAAAAAAGGCCATCTTCACATGCTGCACTTATAGCTAAGCCTTCCACAAAGCCATTAAGCTGAAATAGGGATAAAATCTGCCGGAGAAGAGCTGTCCTCTATGAAATACTGTGTACCTTTTAAAGTGTGAATTATAAAATGGATTTTAATGAGCCTACAGACTGCAAATTAATTTCTTGTACACTGTGTTTGGCATGTAGGATTCCATTCTGGGATTTCCTGTACCTAAGATTAAGCATTTTCATACAGTATTTCAGAATTTCATATCCAAATCCTGCTTTTAAAAGCAAATGATTTTTTTAAATGCAAACTGACATGGAATTCTGTAGCATTTCTAACTGTATGTTGTTCAAAATGACAAGTACATTACTTGGTTGCTGTATTTTTATAAATTGTGTGTTGTAGGATAATGCAACGATTGTTAGTAAAGAAAACTAATTTGAGCCGAAAACAGAAGGGTTACATATGGTAGAGAAGGTAGGAGTACTGGTGGCTACAAAGTATAAAAGAACTGTTACACTCTCTCTCCTGGTTCACCCAAGCTGGGGAATTCAGTGAGAGAGAGAGAGAGAGAGAGAGTTCCATGAAGTCAATAGCACACTTTTTTTTTCTGAACATTTTCAGATGCCCTAAAGACAAAGTTGAATATTAATTCTAGTAACATGTGAGCAATATTTATGATGACAAAACATTAATCCCTTACAGATATAGGAATTGCACTTCATCCCAGCCTAGTACTCATTTGTTCTTAAAATTAAGAGTTCAGAGTGGGAAGCTATCCCTTTGATTATCCTGTCCAATTAAATTAGATTATATTGCATTACACTAAAAACTATCACTATGTCATTTGAACATTTCCATTGAATCCTTGATTATTAATTTAAATAGTATTTATCCAGCTGATTTCCAAGGACAGTCCCAGAGTTAAGTGACCTTTTAATTGGATTATAAATATTCAGACCTTATTTAAACTCTATGATTTCTTTCCTAGGGACTCCATATCCCTGTGGAAGCCTTTAATGTCATACCCAAACAACATATACACTGTAGTGTAAGCCAACAGGGAGACTGGCCCTTCAGCACAACATAATAAATTCCTCAATTTTACCCCACTTCATACACTGTGACTTTACTAAGGAGGACTGCATGGGAACTTCATCATTGATCCAGTCACAAGTATTGCTTCTGAGGCAGACTCCCCAGGGCTCAGATGCAATGCCACCATAGGTCTCCCAGCCCTGCTTGTCAGGAGAGAGATGGACAAGGTATTGCAACTCCAACCCAGCACCCCGCACATGGAAGCCCATTTAAAAAAAAAAGACTAAACATTTGTTAGTTAAATTCTCAGATATGAATTTGCAAACCAAGGACATGCAGCTGTGAAATCCTCATCTGAAACATGTAATGCTTCAACATTCAAATTCATAAATATTTCAGATGGTGTACAAATGCAGCAGCAAACAGCAAGAGAGACCTCCCTGGATGGAAAATACACTGTAGATAAAGTGGATTTAGGCAAGAGGAAGGGGGCCCTCACGTTTTGAACAGGAAACAAGCTTAGCAATACAACCAACCCTAATTTAGACTGCTTTTGTAATGTGCTGTCAAGAGGATCATGCTGGGTGATTCGTTGTAATGAACTCCACCTGGATGCTTTAAATCTGAAACGGGGGACTGACTTAAGGCTGGTTATTGTTGTTACCACAGCTCTGGTTCAGTGAGCTCTAATTTAATCATGAAGTGACCATCCCACCAACGATCAATGAAAAATGCTTAAAAACTGTTAGTTCAGTAGACTACTCTTATAGGTGGACTGTTACAGAGATGGGTTTACTAAAAAGAGTTTTGTCTTCTCCTGTTAGGGGGAAAAAAAAACACCCCCATTCCCCCTTCAAATCCAGAATGTATTAAGAGGCATCACCATGGCTGATGAAAATACCAGGAAAAACTGATCTATTAAGGCTGACCTCCAATATTGTAACTCTTGTTAAATTAGTTCAGGGTGTATCAGTTATTACAGCCAGTAGTTCACTGATTCCCCAAATTAATTTTTAGTTCCAGAAATAAAACTTTTGATGTTTTTGAACTTTAATATACAGTACTTAACTGTTGGATATATACGAGCTACTTTATGACTCAAAGGATCTTTCATGAGCTTAGTCAGGATCACATTAATTCTTAATTGCCCTACAAGTGCTTTTACATAGTTTGAAATGTATTAGTACCTTAGTAATCTTACTGACTGGAGGCTACACTGCCAAAAAAGTAGTATATAGAAGTATTAAGAGAAGTACAAATAAATGATTTCTACAAAAAGTTTTTTGAATTAACAATTAAAATAGTAATGTATTCTAGTACAAACAATAGGCAGCATATTATTATTAATTTTATCATGCCGACAAGGCCTTATGTATTACTATATATATTTGCAAGCGTATCTAATGTGGGAGAAACCTGAAACATGTATGAACATTCTTGAATTTCAGCTGAGGGGGTGGTCATATTTCAATCCCAGGAACTGAAACTGTCCTGATTGTTTCAGTTCCACGTTGGGTTCCATTTTCTGCTTCTAGCTCAGGTGTAATCAAAGTCTCCAGACAACATCTCATGAGATTTCAGCACCATTGAATAGGATGCCAAACCCTACCCACAATTTTACCTCAATCCTGAAATCTGGATCCTAGCTCAGTGGTTATTGAGCTTCATATTTTGATGCACAATGTATAAGTATCCACCCTCCAATTTGAGTAATGAAAGAGATATTGCAACCTAAAAGTCACAATGGTAAATAAACAAAATTTCCATATATTACTAACATTTTAGGCTACTAAAATAATGTCAAAGTGAACTGCAAACACTATCAGTGAATGCTTATTTGTTTCAGAACAACTGGGATTTACAAAAAAAATCACATTGCCTTTGCCAGTCAGATGACTCCTGTGAAAAACTGCTCACAAGTGTAAGTAAGATATTCACAATCTGTAGGTTTCTAAAATAATGTAACATTCTATGAATTAATAAAAGTAATTTATGCTGATATTATGTGAAGTTTTACATAGCACTTTTTCAAACTGCTACAGCATTGAACATCCAACTAAATGCTGTTAACTGCCTGGGACATCTATATCCAGGCTGTAAATGCATTCTTATTGAAAATGAAATGACTGGCCTGACTACATTCTTATAATCATGACGGCATTGCTTGCAAACTACTTTTACAGCTTTTAAGCTTGTATTTGACATGGACAGTTGAAAAAAATGGTATATCTTGTATTCTCAGAGCAATCAAAAACCCTGAACATGAAATCTACCTGGAAAACCTTCAAGCTCAGCTTGAATTATTTCAGTAATTTGAACCCGAAAATTTTGAAACCTAAACCCTTTTGTCAGTCTAGAAATTATCACAAAAATAGTGAGTGTTGGAAGACTTCTAAGTAAGTCTATTAAGTCTTGTTACTTAGATTATTTTACATTTTTGGTGTGACCAACAATTACTGAGATCTTAATGTATTTTTAAAAAACTTTTATCCTGAAGTATATCAAGGTTGTTAAAATATGTTTTGGCACATGTACAAAAACACAAAATGGATTTCTGCCAGTTAGAATTAGAAAGCCAAAGGTCTCCACTTTACAGTAAAAATTAAACTGAATAGCTTTCTGGAAAGAACTGAAACTATTTGTGTGTGCGTAAATATTGACCTTCCAAACAGGACTTTTCACAGAGATGGGGATCAGAAGCAGAAGTTCTCTGTGATGGGGTGTCTGCCCCACACAGGTGCAGAAATGGTTAACCTCAGCACGGAGCAGTGGAGGTGAGTCCTCTAAGTGGCCCAGAGATGCTGTGTGAGGTGCAGCAAATCAGGGGGAAGTGCAGGGAGCAACCAATCTGGGCCCAGCAGGCTCAGGTAAGAGGACCTGCAGTGCAGGGTCAGGAACTTCCAGGAGCTCATGGAGTAAAGACTGAGCTCCCAGGAGGTGGAAGGAGTACTAGCACCATGGCCAGCATGGTGCCTGAAGGCCCACAGTAAAGGGTGAAGTAGGTGCAAGGGCCACAGGGAAGAGCCCTAGGGAAAAATGGTGAGCAGTTCCAAGGAGAGCAGCATGAGGCTGCCATCAACAGGGTCCCTAGGTTCAGACCTGGAGTACTGGGTGGGCCCAGGTCCCCCTCACTCACCACTGGGGAAGTGGCATGATTATTGGACTGCGATATTACCTCTGAAAGGGGGAAACGTGGATGGTGACACGGCCAGAGGGCCGAGCCACAAAGAGGGTGCTGCAGTTCCTGAAGCTGCGAGAGGAGCTGCAGGCAGATGCAAAGAAAGTGACAGTGCACAAGCAGTGGACGGCAGCCTTTAGTTAATCTCCAGCCTGCCAGGAGGTGGGCCAGCCCCCAGTGAGTGATGCTCCCTGTGATAGTCTCCAATAATGGAAAGTGGTATAAGTCTGGAAAATCAGCCTGAGGACTTATGATGTTGATGATGATCTTATCTGTAATAAAATTCATACTTTTCAATGGCAGATCCTTGAAACCATTCTGAATGCTGATGTGCAGACCTAACAGCAGGCATATACTCACCTCTTCAGAAAATCATAGGTTGTTGCTTCGCTGAAGTCAAAGGACCTAAAATGGTATAAAAGTAGACCACTGTAGTGATATCCCAGGTCTTTAATATAAAATATTTTACAAAGAAACTTTGCAAAATTATCAAATTTTCAATAAAGGAAGTTTTGCATATGCAAACTGATATTTTCATGAAATTCTTAATACTCATGAATTTTCCCTAGACCCATATTCTGAAATTTTCTTCAAAAAGAACTGTTTTTCACAATCTCTTTTCTTGAGTTAATCTCATCAAATGGGGGTCCATTACATGAGTCCTCTCCCTCCAAAGTGTTTTGTTCAATGCCATAACCTCCAGCACACCACAGCTAACATGTCTTCCTTTATGACATCCTACCACTTTTTCTTTGGTCGACCTCTCTGTCTTTTTCATTCAGTCTTTATCTGTTGGACTTTCTTACCCACACAGTTGTCAGAACTGCACTTTACATGACCTACCCATCTGAGCCTGCACTCCCCTCTGTTTCATTTATGGGTGTTACTTTGAGCATATCGCGAACGTATACATTCCTCATGTGGTATCCGTCATCCATCTCTACATTTGCTTTTCTATGGAAAAGATCATTTGCTCATGGTTTTTTGGGGTTTTTTTTCACCTAACACTCAGCACCATACATTAAAACTGGACAAACCACATTTTATAGAATTTGCCTTTTAATGTTACTAGTATCTTCCTGTCACATACCATACCGCTTATCTCTCTCACTTTGAGCCAGACATTTATTATTTATTAGGAACAAAGAATGTAGGCCATACTTAAAGAAGTGGGGAATCTATCCTGGGAAGCAATGACTCTGGAAAAAATTTGAGGGTTGTGGTGGATAATCAGTTGAACATGAGCTCCCAGTGTGATGCTGTGGCCAAAAGAGCTAATGTGATCCTGGAATGGATAAATGGGGGGTCTTGACTAGGAGTAGAGAGGTAATTGTACTTCTTTATTTGGCACTGGTGTGACCTCTACTGGAATACTGTGTCCAGTTCTGGTGCCCACAATTCAAGAAGAATGTTGGTACATTGAAGAGGGTTCAGAAAAGAGTGACAAGAACGATTAAAGTATTAGAAAATATGCATGAGAGTGGTAGACTCAAGAGACTCAATCTATTTAGATTAACAAAGAGAAGGTTAAGCAGTGATTTAATAAGTATCTACATGGGGAAGAAATATTTAATAATGGGCTCTTCAGTCTAGCAGAGAAATTTATAACATGATCTAATGGCTGGAAATTGAAGCTAGACAAATTCAGACTGGAAATAAAGCATACATTTGTAATAGTGAGAGTTATTAACCATTGGAATAATTTATCAAGAGTTATGGTGAATTTTCCATTATTGATTATTTTTAAATAAAGATTGGATTTTTTTCTAAAAGAGACACTCTAGGAATTATTTTTGGGAAGTTAAATGGCTAGTGTTATATAGGAGGTCAGACTAGATGATCACAGTGGTCATCCCTTCTGGCCTTGGAATCTATGCATCATCCTAGCTCTAATTTCATCTCCATTTCCCATTTTCTCAGATCCTGGAATTCAGATTGAAACTGTATTTCACAATGAAAAAGGTAAAACTTGACACTAGGCCAAATTTTAAAATTTTACTCAGTTTGTCCAAACATATAATTTAAGGGGTTTTTTTTTTTGCAAAGATAGTATCGTAATTTTTAAGTGAAACACACTTAACATGACCAAAATCAATAGGTGTCCTTTGCCTATAAAATATGCCATCAACTTTTACAAGCAAAAATTTTAAGTCAAGGGAAAAAAGCATATAATATTTGGACTTTTCCCAAATACAGGGAATGTAAAATTTTGTTAGTTTCCTATCACTACCCTTTGGATGAAAATATTTGTGCACAGTTCTACTGTAATAACTAATAATAATGTAAAAAACATTTTTACTGTAGGAATCACCCTCCAATACCGTACCAGTACACATTTGGAGGCAATGCAGGCCAAAAGTTATTCACAGTAAACATAAATAGCTAAATATATTAATCAGTTGAATTAAATAAAGTCTCAGCTCAGGCTACAGTATTTTCATACCTCACAAAACATTGTGCTGCTTCAAGGATGATTAAAACTTTTTTTGTTTATATAACCAATTTTGTATTGACTAGTAATACTGTACAGTGATTAAAAACCATTTTCTATCCAGAAGGACACATAATTGACGGATACTTCCTTACAATGCTAGGTACTAAAGTCATAAAATTGCTGCTCAACATTTCTGAAAATCAGGCTCAAGGTTTGCACTCAAAATCAGAGATCTGGTAGAGGATATGGGGAAAAAAGAAGAAAGCAAGATAATCTCCTAGCTCCTTTTCAAACAACTGAACTAAATCTGTATGGCTTGAGAAGCTAGTATATTATAGAATCTGGTAAATTTAATTCCACCAACTATGCTAAGGGGGAAAATGAACTTTTTTAAAGCAATGGGACCTTTTGGATGATCAACTAGATGAGAGGGCGATACTTTCAAAAGGGCTTTAGTGCTGGATCTTTAAAGGTATTTAGATGCTTAACTCCCAAAATCTAGCCCATAGTGATTTAGAAGCACAAGTCGCAGCACTCCTAAGTCAACTGGGCACTTTTGAAAACCTTACACCTTGCTCAACATTTGATTATTCTGTTTTACATCGTTAAGATACTGCAATACGAGGAAGCAATAATCATTTAGGCCTGCAAAGACTTCAAATTAAGCCAGTGTTTAGTAAGTGTGTGCAGCATTGTTGCCTTACATATAATTCTGGGTAGAAAATGATACTTGAAGGCTGCGTTGCTAGTCAACAACATTTATTTTGTAGAAACAAATTAATATTAACTGTCCTTGAAAAACAACAATAGGAAAGATTAAGCCTGAAATTCTTTTCCCATTATTCTCAAAAAGAAAAGGAGTACTTGTGGCACCTTAGAGACTAACCAATTTATTTGAGCATGAGCTTTCGTGAGCTCATGCTCAAATAAATTGGTTAGTCTCTAAGGTGCCACAAGTACTCCTTTTCTTTTTGCGAATACAGACTAACACGGCTGTTACTCTGAAATCTGTTTCCCATTATTGTACATTCAGTGCACTATATATAAAATTGTATTACATATCTCCAACCCATACGTCTGTTATTACAGTGATCAATAAAAATAATCAATCTATACTGAATGCATTCATGTAACATGTTCAGAGTATTGTCATTTCAAATATCTACCTAAATAATGCCATATTTTGTGAACTCTTATTACCAGTACGAGAGCAGTTAGATACCAGTTTTAAGAACAAAAAAGGACAAAATACGGGATGGAAACATATTTGGTAGCTATCACAGGGTGTCACTGGCCCTTTCAGAGGGAGGAGGGCCAGTGCACCTGTGACTCAAACTCACTTCAATTGGACTTAAAAGAGAGCGCCTGGGCCTAGAGTAGAGAGAGATTCTGCTGAGTCAGAGTTACGTGAAAGCACTGACAGAGACAGAAGAGAGCTACCTGAGGAGGAAAGGAGAGATCCAGGGAGGAGGTGCCGTAGAGGTGAGCTGATACCGAGAGCCGTTGAGAAGAGCAGAAGTTTGTTGTGAGGACTGGCCAGAGCTGGGGAACCCTTGCTAAGTTACAGAAGAGCTTGTGCAGCAGCCCCTAGGAAGAACCAGCCCAGTTAGGAGAAACTAATCCCAAAAGAAGAGGGCACAGAGAGAGAGTGGAGGGGGGGAGGAATCCCTAGAGCAGGGTACGACTCTCAGTCAGAAGCCTGGATAAGTGGAGTACTTCAGGAAGTGCCATTGCAGCAGGCCTGAGTGAAGGGCTGCAGGAATCCAAGTCCAGAACAAGGAGTTGGTTCTGGAGGAACATTCCCTGCACAGGAGTAGGATTCACAGGCAGGGACGCCTGCGTGCGTGAAACTGCATGGAGGTCTGTCATGGGAGACCTAATTTGGGTCTACAAGACAAAACTCATGGGAGAAAAGCAGGTCTGAAACTCTCAGGTAGAAAGCCTGGAAAGTGAAGCTCTGGAACAGGAGCTAAAGGAACTGGGACAGCATGGTAAATGATTGTTGGGAGAGTGGTCTGAAAACAGTGACTTTGAAAAGGATTGAAGATCTGCTGTATTGTTACCTTGTTTTACTCTGGGGTTTTGAGAAAAACTCTTTTCTTTTGAGGGGACTGTGACATTAAAATTAGTACAAGGGTTTGAATTTGCCACTAAGGGTCCAAAGGGAAACAGAGGCAGGCATGCTTGCCATGCTACAGTCTGCTACTGGAGATGGTCTTACCTTATCACCGTAGCACTGAAGGATGATCTCCTGCTGTTGATAAATGGACATCAGACATCCATTCTCATCCGCCTGGACTTCTCTGCAGCATTTTACACTGTAATTCATAAGATACTTGCTGTCCTGCCTGATAGAGGTGGCAGAAGTCCAGGTGAATGCACTAAAATGATTTGAGTCCTTCCTAGAGGGATGCACCCCAAGAATAGTGGTGGGAAACTGAACTTCTGCCACAGACCCCCTACTTTTAGAGTTCTGTAAGGAGCAATTCTTCCTCAACTCTTATTCAAAATTTACATGGCGCTACTAGGAGAACAGGTATGATGACATGGAATTATGGCAACAATATGCCAATGATGCACAGTTCTACCTATTCTTCAGCACATATGAATATACCGCTATTAACAAAATGGCCCATTTCTTAGATGAGATCAACCCATGGATGAACAGCAGCTGGTTGAAGCTGAACCTAAGCAAGACAGAAGTAATGCTGATGGGCAGAGGAAAGCACTTTGAAGGGTTTGCAGCCACCCTGCAGTCTCTTTTGGTTGATAGCAGACCAACAATTGGTTAAATAAGTCTGTAGTTCAGGAGTGTTCCTGAACTTCTCATTGACATTAAGCTCTCACACAGCAACATCCACATGTAATGCTTTCTACCATATCCAGATAGCTAGGAGACTCCAACCCATCTTGGCAGATGAGGACAGTTATTCATACCTTCATCACCATCCATCTAGATTACAGCAATGAAATATACCTGAGCAGGAAGCCGTCAGCCTTCAGAAAACTTCAATTACTAAAGAACACCAGGGCACAAATCCTCAGCATTATGGGCTTCCATGAGCACACTAAACCCATCTTCTGCTTTCTGTTGACTATCAAGCCAAGTTCAAGGTCTTGGTATCTATCTTCAAAGCACTCAATGGCCTGGGCTCAGAATCTCTTTAAAATAAATTTCCTAAACCTTCATGATGAGGATTGTGGTCAACAGCTCCACTTCTTAGGCACAATGGAGCTGTCAACTCCAAGGACATACCTTGTCTATGCCAGATGCAATGCCTTTTGGGGAGCTGGTCCCTGCCTGTCAAATGAACTCCCATAGGAACTGTGAACCATCAAAAACCTCAGCACCTCCTGCTCCAAGTACAGCACACACTTTTTTGGACTTGCCTTCACGAATATAAACAAAGGCTTTTTATTATTTATTATTAATTATTATTATTTATTATTATTGTTACATGTATATGTTGCTATCTGTCACTTTCTTTGACTGTTGGAGTACAGGAATCAATATACAAAGTTCTAAATATAATGAATGCCCTCAAATAGTCTAGATGGCTGAATGTATATTGGTACGGAAGATATCATACAATAGGAAACTATTTATAGTCTTGATCATTATTGAGAAAAATTGGTCTATTTAGCAATAGGAGTTTAGAGGTGATGGGGAAAAATAGGTATAGACAAGGATTATGTATTATGCATTTCCTCTCTGTGCCTGATCTTCAGAGGAGGTGAATCTGTTATATTCCCAGCTACAGAACGTGCAGCTAAAGCTGTAGAAACTAATACAATTAAATCCCTAGCATCAGCCCCCAACAGGCAGTTTAGCTTAAGGGGTACAGATGGGTACAGCATTTGTACTAAAGGAAGGAAGACAGATCAGGCTACAGGTAGAGTACAACAAATTATGAGAAGAGACACCTCAGGTGAAGTGAGATGGACAGTTATTATTTTCTCACTTACACTGGTTTATTCATTGCCATTATTTCCAATTTGCACTGGTTTAAATGAGTTGAATTTGATCTACTGAGTCTAGTAGAGGGGCAGATGTAGCCTCCTGATTTGATGGGTACATGATACTAAACTGCCAAAGGAGAGCTGGCTGTACTTTAAATAAGCCTTATGGAGGGCACAGGAACAAACCATCCCAATATGCAGAAAGTATAGTAAATATGGCAGGCAACCAGGTTGGCTTAACAGAGAAATCTTTGGTGAACTTAAACACAAAAAGGAAGCTTACAAGAAGTGGACACTTGGAGAAATTATTAGGAAGGAGTATAAAAATATTTCTTGAGCACGCAGGGCTGTAATCAGGAAGGCCAAAGCACAACTGGAGTTGCAGCTAGCAAGGGATATGATGGGTAATAAGAAGTGTTTCTACAGGTATGTTAGGAACAAGAAGGTGGTCAGGGAAAGTGTGGGACCCTTACTGAATAGGGGAGGCAATATAGTGACAGATGATGTGGAAAAAGCTGAAGAACTCAATGCTTTTTTTGCCTCAGTCTTCACAGACAAGGTCAGCTCCCAGACTGCTGCACTTGGCAGCACATGGGGAGGCAGTGAGCAGCCCTCAGTGGTGAAAGAACAGGTTAAGGACTACTTAGAAAATCTGGACACGCACATGTCCATGGGGCTGGATGCAATGCATCCGAGGGTGCTGACGGAGTTGGCTGATGTGATTGCAGAGCCATTGGCCATTATCTTTGAAAACTCGTGGCGATTGGGGAAGGTCCCAGACAATTTGAAAAAGACAAATATAGTGCCCATCTTTAAGAAAGGGAAGAAGGAGAACCCAGGGAACTACAGACCGGTCGGTCAGCCTCACCTCAGAATCTCCATCCTTAGAGGTTCTTAAGGCCCAGCTTGACAAAGCCCTGGCTGGGATGATTTAGTTCGGGTTGGACAAGCTGACCTCCTGAGGTCTCTTCCAACCCTTATTTTCTATGATTCTAAGGGGGCACCAATCACCCACCGCAATACCTCCACCCTGACACTGCAGCCCTAATGTTGCCTATGTGCTGAGGAGAGCCACTGTGTGTGGAGTGGAGAGAGAGCGCCCACTCAACTTACACCTTGCAGCAGCAGCTCCTGTCCCACAGGACTGAGCCTACTTCCCTGCTCCAGGCATTATGACCTGGTGTATGGGGATGGAGGGGTACATGGCCTAAACCTGAGTGGCACTGCTACTCCAGACAACAAGTTGCAATGCCCAGAGTGGGGAGCCCGGCCCAGCCTCACAGAACAGGAACCACTGTTGCTAGGTTAGTGCAGGATGGGCTCACTTTCCAGTCACGCTCAGCCCTCAAAGCCTCCCCTCTGCAACAGGTTGAAAGAAGTGTATGTTTGCTTGGTTTTGAAACATGGGTTTCATGATTTGAGCAGGTGCAAATGAACCCATGAACACATACTAAAGCTGCCCATGGTGTAGTTCAACTTCTATTAAGGTACGGTTTGTGGCAGGAGGAAAAAAGCCCGGGGTGTGGGTAATATAATATACATGTGCTTTCAACCTACAAGATCATTCTTAACAGAATTCTACTAAATTAGATACGTTCATAGAGGATAGATTGATTCTTTACTGGCTATTAGCTAAGCTGGTCAGGGATTTACCCCCATGCTCTGGGTGTCCCTAACCTTTGACTACAAATATGGCTTAAAGCTTAAAACACTTGGTTAATTTCCCTGTTCTGTTTGTTCACTCTTAAGCATCTGGCACTGGGTACTGTCAGAAAACAGGATATGGGGCTAGATAGACTATTGGTCTGACCCAGAATGGCCGTTATCAGTAACTTAGATGTGTGATGAGAATTCTGAATATTAGGATTGTGTTTGCCTACATCTACGCTGATTCTGACAGGAACTCCATAGGCCTGTGGATAGTCTTGCTGTATTTTTCTAGTGAATATGCAGTTATTTAGTAATTAATTCTGTGAATCCTTCCAATTTACTTTTACACTAAAAATTCTGAAACAGCTGCTTGCTTTGATCCAAGCTGTAACATTATAATAAACAAAATAATATCTGGAAGCTGGTAATGGCTTATTAAAATGTGTATTTACTTCTTTATTATTGCTCAATAGTTATCAGAATTAGAAAGTGGCTTTAGAGGAGTACATAAAAATCTTACTGGGCTACCTTTGAGAATACAAATAATTTTATATTTCAAGATGACAAATTTGGAGCAAAGCTAGCTAAAACAAGGAACAGAAACTTAACACAGAGAGAATGGAGGTATATAGCAGTGAGCAGGCACAGGATGATGAGAGACTGGATAAGATTTTGTAACCTCTAAATTGTGGCCCTATACCTCACTGCAAGTACCACCAAGCAAACTTACGTTATAAATAAATAGGAAAAGTGAAGAAAAATAGGTAGAGAATTAATCTAATTTAAAGTATGGGTCAGATTGTCCCTCTCATATCAGAATGTGTCCTGCCTCTAGATGTAGCTAGCTACCATCTTTATTTCCAGCAGTGAAATGTATACTGGCACTTCTAACAGGTCCAGGAAGCCCATTAAAATGTGTCTCCCTCCCTACTCCCCATCCTCCTGTTTTCACCTGTGGCTTCAAGGAGGCTTACCTCAAGGGGCTTACTTCACCAATCTCATCTATTTTTCCAGAATATCAGCACTGATTCAGTATACTTCTAATGGTCTGTGTCCTTGTCAAGTTAACTGTATATATTCAGGAGAACTGTCCCCAAAAACCCTTTCACTTATTCAGGGCTGGAGTGAGAGCAGCCAAAATAGCACACACTATACTACACTAAACTCTAAACTACATCCTACAGAGCTATAATGAAGGCTGCAAAGAGAAATAAATAGAAATAAAATAATTTAAAACTAACTTTTTTTCAGTAGTAAAATGGGTGCATCTCACAGAAAAACCCATGGAGAGAACCAGGTTTGAGAGATTTCCTCTGCAGACTTCCCCCAGGGAATCCCCATTCCCTGTTCCCATTTCCCCCACACCCACCCACTTCCTGATTGACTGCAAACTATACAGTAAAACTTGAGTTCTGCTTAGCTATACCTTAACCAATCATTTTCCTGAAATTTAACTAACCAATCCTAACATATTGTAACATGATTATGTAACCAATTATATCCCACCACCTTAATTAGTTTACACCCAGAAAAAATAATTATACAACAGACAGGAACAATCACAGAACCAGACAGAGATTATGCAGACAAACAATAGCAAAGTGGGAACTATAATGACAAAACAATACAGAAGTGAGGATTTCACATCCCAGTATTGATAAGTGAGTTCTTGCCACACAGGATGCTATCAAACTAAGTTTCCTTTTACATTTTCTAGGCACTTCCCTTTCTCTGGAGGTGATAGGCACTATCAGGACAGGATTGTATTCCTAACAGCCCAATAGCGACTTGTTTGGAATATGAGGAGGTGACTGGTCGCTTCCCAGTTTATGGCTGCCTCTGTTGCTTAGCCAAAGGCCTTAGCCTGAGAACAGGGCTTCAGACTGTCATAGTAAGAGAAGGACCTTACACTGGCAGACAATGATTTTGATTCTTTCTTTTATACCTCTAACTAGCCAAGTGATAAGAATACACCTAAATTCTTAGAGTAGAGGCCTTTATAGACAGACCTGAATATCTATATTCTAACAATATCCAGTGGAAATTTAAAGTTGGCACACTTCCTGCAGGACACTATGCAGTGCCTCACATCCTGCTGACACTCTGAAACTCACACGCAAAGATAGGAAGCAATTGCAGAGATAAGATGGAGAATACACCCAGGCGAGACTACAGCAACATCAGTATTGTTTTCACTTAATAAGTTCTTTCTTGCTGTTACTTAAATATGTTTTCCTAAAATCTGCTTCAGTCATTGAAATACTACAACATGTGTGGAAGCCACACTTATGCAGACATTTGGCCTCACAAAAAGGAATGTTTAAAGGATATTTACCACCAACACTACCCATTTCCATAAATCATACATTGCTTGGTAATGCATCTATAACCATTCAGTTAACATGACAATACAGGATACTTATTTCATGATTTATAATGAATTGAAGAGGAGAATCCCCAAAGAGGAATATTTACTGAGAATAGAGAACATGGGAAAGAAATTGTTTGACATTCTTGATACAAAGATTGTTCGGTGTTGTAAAGTGTGGTTGAGTATATTGGGACAATTGGTAGAGCAAGTGTCTGTCTCGAAGATGAGGAATTAAAATATAAAGCAATTATAAATTGCTTGACAATTTTATATGACCATTTTTCAATATATAAAAAGCAACAAAACAAGCACAGTAAGAGCAGAAACTTTTTAAGATGCTATTGAAGTAGATGAATTATTCAAAATGGCTATGCAATTATGTTTAGGGTATGTAAATATTTAAATAAAATTAGGGGTTTTAAAATTAAATTTAGTACTTTAAAAGGTGCCAGATTGAAACACTGAAAAGATGACTGCACTTAACAAAAGAATAGCACAAGCGGAGGGAGTACACCATTTGCTTCACTGCCCCACCAGTATGAGAGACTAATTACTTGGAGAGACCACCTCTTAAAGTGAGATGGAAATTTAAGATCCAATTCAGGAAAGCGCATAAGCGCATGCATAAAGTGCTTATGTAATTTCTTGAATTGGGGCCTGCCACAGGATAACCGGTCCTTGGAGATAGACTAGGCTCAGCTCCCCTGGATCAGAACAGGTGAGTCCAATCCAGTCAAGTAATGGGGGCTGAGTTACACTTGAGCCTATAAAGGGCTTCCAATGAGCAGGAAAAAGAAAACCGATTGGGACAGGGTGTGTCTGGGGAGGGAAAGCCACAGCAGTGAGGAGCTAACTCCTGTGATAGGCTCCCTGAAGCACAAGCCAGCTGCTCAGGGAGAAAGCCCTGATGCTGCTGTTCCAGAGAGAGGGCAGAATTGGGAAGCTACCAGAGGCCCCTGAGAGGGATGGAGCTGAAACCTGAAAGTTAAAAGACTGTTTTTCTGTTTACTTGCTTCTATTAAGAAAATAAATGTCCTTGAAAGAGACTGGGCATGGCAGCATATATTGTGGAGCTGGGGAGAAGCCCAATTTAGTGACTGTCTCCATATTAATTCAACCCATACTTTCTATTAAGAATATGGTTTGGTTGTTGTACGGATATTTGTGCACCAAGAATGGGACTGAGATCATGCAGTCATTTCACACAGATGAATAATCATCCATCCAATGTAAACCATTATCACTTAATACTGACATTTACCAAATTTGCACAATGGTTTATATGTGTTAGGATATAGATATTCAGGCCTGTCTGCAAAGGCCTGTACTCTAAGAATTTAGGTGTATTCTTATCACTTGGCTAGTGATAGAGGTATAAAAGAAAGAATCAAGATCACTGTCTGCTGGTGTAAGGGCCTTCTCTTACTGTGACAGTCTGAGGCCCTGTTCTTAGGCTAAGGCCTTTGGCTAAGCAGCAGAGGCAGCCATAAGCTGGGAAGTGAATGGTCACATCCTCACATTCCAAACTAGTCACATTGAAATAAGGTGCTATTGGGCTGTTAGGCACTATCAGGACAGGATTGTATTCCTAACACCTCCAGAGAAAGGGAAGTGCCTAGAAAATGTAAAAGGAAACTTAGTTTGATAGCATCCTGTCTGGCAAGAACTCACTTATCAATAGCTGGGATGTGAAATCCTCACTTCTGTATTGTTTTGTCATTATAGTTCCCACTTTGCTGTTGTTTGTCTGTATAATCTCTGTCTGGTTCTGTGATTGTTCCTGTCTGCTGTATAATTAATTTTGCTGGGTGTAAACTAATTGAGGTGGTGGGATATAATTGGTTACATAATCATGTTACAATATGTTAGGATTGGTTAGTTAAATTTCAAGAAAATGATTGGTTAAGGTATAGCTAAGCAGAACTCAAGTTTTACTATATAATCTGTAGTCAATGAGGAAGTGACGGGGTGGGGGTGGGCATGGGGGTGTGTGAGATGGGAACAGGGAATGGGGGTAAGAAAATTGGAATCATGTTTTGCTAAAGGGGGAAATGGGAACAGGGAATGGGAGTAAGGAAGTTGGAATCATGTTTGGCTAAGGGTAGGAATGGGAACAGGGACACAGGTGTAAGGCTCTGTGGTGTCAGAGCTGGGAAGGAGGATACTAAGGAAGGAAACTGGAATCATGCTTGCTGGAAGTTCACCCCAATGAACATCGAATTGTTTGCACCTTTGGACTTCGGGTATTGTTGCTCTCTGTTCATGCGAGAAGGACCAGGGAAGTAAGTGGGTGAAGGAATAAGCCCCCTAACATCTTAGTGCCGGTGACTCGGATGCATCGCATTGGATAGGTGAGTGGCAGCCTGTAAGTCCCCCTCCCCAACAGTCCGCGCAGCTGCTTGGAGGGGGTATCGCGACCTCTCGTGATGGTAGTTGCGGGTTCTGGCAAGCCAGGGTAAAGGATTTTTTGGATAAATGGATAAGGGAGGACCAGGGCCCATACCAGGTACAGGGGTCAACCTGGGATAAGATTAAAAAGGAAATGGAGGAAGTGTTAGGGGACCCAGAGGTATGGGGGGTGGCTGAGGAGCCCACCCTCCTTGGTATATGGGTAGGGGAAGAAGGTCCCTGCCCATGGGGACTGAATGCCTCCCAGGGAAAAGAGGCACTTCAGTCTGCTTGAGAGGTTTGAAGTAAGGGCAGCATTATGGGAAGCTGCCAGTAATCTTTCAAGTTTGGTGCTGCTTCAGCAAGGGCTGCTGAAGGGTTGTAAATTAGTTAGGGGTAGTGAAAGATGATTTGGCACAAAAGGGTTTAAGGTCAAAAGCAGAGTTAACAGACCACCTTTAGAGACTGGATCTGAGACTTGGTCCTGGGGGAGTAGAGGGAAAAAAAAAAAAGTTTCAAAGTGCAACCTGCCTTTCCAAACTCTCTTGTTTTTCTGAAGTTTTAATGGAGGGTACTTTGGATACTTATGTGAGATGTCAAGAAGGAAGTTTTTGTTTAATGATAAAACCCAGTTATATAAATGTAACTGTATGTGCAACTCTGTGCAGTCACATTGGATGGAAGCTTGGTCATTAAATTTTCCAAGGGGGTCAGGTAGAGTGGCTACTATCACCACTACGCTTCTGTCCCCAGAAGCCTTTATGGCTATTCTGAGGGAAAATGGGCCCTTTTCCCACAGAAATGGTCTATAGGGGACTGCTGCAGGCAGCAGGCAGAGAGAGAATCTGAGCAAAATTATTTGACTATTGGGTAATGTAATCAAAATCACTAAAGGATGGAAGAGGTTTCTTGTGGAACTTAACTTGGCTGCCCCTAGTTGTGTCTAGTTGTACAAGATGGAAGTGTAATCAGGGTACAGTTGTGTAAAAAGAGTAATTACAGTGCAAGGGATGTTAGGCAAAACAGAATTTTGTGTGTATGTGTGCACAGGTAAAAGAAAAGGAAAAGGGGAGGAATGATGGGAACACTGAACCTTGGGATGGCTCTGGGGGATCAGATTGTTGCTTTGGTGGGTTCTGCATGAAAACTCTGTAGGCATGGGGGAGGCAGTTATACCTTGTGTAAAATTAATTTGGCTAATATGATGTTATGGAGGTTAAACTATATGGAAGGAATTTGCATTTTCCCAGGACATGTGCAGTGTATATTGGAAAAGGAGTAAAAGAAATGCAAATAAAACATGGTACTTCATTAAAATCCTAATAGGGCTCCAAAAGGAGCCACAATAGGTTGTGCTTTCTTTTCCAGGTCACTGTGTTTTGGAGCAGGAGATGAAAGTGGAAAGTAATCAGAACTCTGGTGGAAGTAAAATGCTTCCCTTTTAAGACAGTGTCTGAGCTGCTAACAGCTTTGGATCCAAAAGCAAGCTAGTAAGCCTCTGTGTGTAAATGCAAATTACCTAGCTGATGGGCACAAAGGAGCTGCAAATAACAAATACATCCGGTCAGCAAACAAGCTACTAGAAGACTCAGATTATGGCCCTTCAGGAAAGGGAGGTGAAAAAAACAAACAAACAAGTTAAGCCTGAAAATAAGGGGGACAGGTTAACCTTAAGGGGTGTGTGTGTGTGTGTGTGTGTGTGTGTGTGTGTGTGTACAGTGCTAAAATCTGAAGCTGTGTCTCAGCTATTACCTGAGAATAAACTTAAAGCTTGGTACAGCAGAGAAACTATTGCAAACTTGGTCTGTTGTACAAGAGGGGAAACTGAGGTACACCATCTCATAAATTTCATAAATGACCAGTGAGTGAGGTAATTCACTAGCCTGACTATAGAACAAAATAAGGACAGTCTGGAGGTAATTCTTCTGTTTTTCCTGCAAGTAGCAAGGACATTTGTAAAAGAAAGTGGTATTATTATTAAGCAATAATCTGTCCCCACCATGGGGAAGGAAATTGTTTCTTTTGTTTTTCAGACACTCTACAAGCAAGCTGGCGCCAGCGGGAAAAATAACCCAGAATACCATGGATCTATGTTTTGTGTTGTTTGTCTGTGGTGTTTGTCTTGTTGCTAGCATTGTTGTGTTTTAATGAACAGAAAACCTCATGATGTGGGTGGGGGATGGCTTCCAAAGGCTGGCCTTGGGGGGGAAGATGTGTATGGGAATGCAAATTCTCAACTAGGAGGCCAGCACCTGTGTAATAGCTACCGTGGTACCTGGAAATGGAATGGCAACTAAGGTGGCCCCCACAAGCCCTATGGAAATAATGAAAAGGGGAGGAGCTCACTGGGAAATCAATGGGGGTGTGTGTAAAATAGTGTAAATTAATAGAAGATGTTTGGATGTGCCCCTCTCTTATGACTATAGAGGAGCGGGATCAATGACCTATGCAAGGGGTGGACAATTGGGTGTACTGTGTATAAGGTGTTTTGCTAGGAATGTACATATTACTGGGGGCACAATTACACCAGCCCATAACCAAACTATACCCATCTACATGCTGCTATATGGACTTTGGTGCACAAATGGATCTGTGAATCTTATTGTGTGAATAAGCCAGGGCTTACTGCCTGATTCCATACCAAGTGGTCAAGCTGGTTTGGACAATATCCCATTTCTCTGTGAACATTCAATGGACTTGTGATATGGACAAAAACATACAAAACTTGAAGGAGCAGCTTGTTGCAACTGCCAGCAACTGGACACAAGATCGTGACCCCATCGAAGGAGGAGAGGCAGTATTTTGGGGGTGTCTCGGACGTTGGACCATACTACAGTGGTCAGGACTCGGTGTTGCTGTGGATTTTGTATTGTTAACTGTACTTGTGTTACGTTGCATAGGGAGATAACCTATTAGGAATGTAATAAGCCCTCCAAACCCTGCAGTGTACTAGACAACCCGGACCCAACCTTCTCAGGCCCACTCTAATGGGAAGTCTGGAACACTAATTGGAATAGGTGTGGTATGCCCGTATGAGAGAAGGTGCAGGGCACTATACTACACAAGGGGCAGTGGGACAAATGGAATATCGACACCTTCCACCTTGATGCCTGGCCCTATCAGGAAATGTGTCGCCATATGTCCTATGCTTTTCCAGGGATACCTGGGCAGGAGGATCCCAAAAGAAAAAGAAAAAAAAAGGGGTGGAGTGTTAGGATATAGATATTCAGGCCTGTCTGCAAAGGCCTGTACTCTAAGAATTTAGGTGTATTCTTATCACTTGGCTAGTGATAGAGGTATAAAAGAAAGAATCAAGATCACTGTCTGCTGGTGTAAGGGCCTTCTCTTACTGTGACAGTCTGAGGCCCTGTTCTTAGGCTAAGGCCTTTGGCTAAGCAGCAGAGGCAGCCATAAGCTGGGAAGTGAATGGTCACATCCTCACATTCCAAACTAGTCACATTGAAATAAGGTGCTATTGGGCTGTTAGGCACTATCAGGACAGGATTGTATTCCTATCACCTCCAGAGAAAGGGAAGTGCCTAGAAAATGTAAAAGGAAACTTAGTTTGATAGCATCCTGTCTGGCAAGAACTCACTTATCAATAGCTGGGATGTGAAATCCTCACTTCTGTATTGTTTTGTCATTATAGTTCCCACTTTGCTGTTGTTTGTCTGTATAATCTCTGTCTGGTTCTGTGATTGTTCCTGTCTGCTGTATAATTAATTTTGCTGGGTGTAAACTAATTGAGGTGGTGGGATATAATTGGTTACATAATCATGTTACAATATGTTAGGATTGGTTAGTTAAATTTCAGGAAAATGATTGGTTAAGGTATAGCTAAGCAGAACTCAAGTTTTACTATATAATCTGTAGTCAATGAGGAAGTGACGGGGTGGGGGTGGGGGTGTGGGTGGGCATGGGGGTGTGTGAGATGGGAACAGGGAATGGGGGTAAGAAAATTGGAATCATGTTTTGCTAAAGGGGGAGATGGGAACAGGGAATGGGGATAAGAAAATTGGAATCATGTTTTGCTAAAGGGGGAAATGGGAACAGGGAATGGGAGTAAGGAAGTTGGAATCATGTTTGGCTAAGGGTAGGAATGGGAACAGGGACACAGGTGTAAGGCTCTGTGGTGTCAGAGCTGGGAAGGAGGATACTAAGGAAGGAAACTGGAATCATGCTTGCTGGAAGTTCACCCCAATGAACATCGAATTGTTTGCACCTTTGGACTTCGGGTATTGTTGCTCTCTGTTCATGCGAGAAGGACCAGGGAAGTAAGTGGGTGAAGGAATAAGCCCCCTAACAATATGTAATATTGATGCAAGTAACCAGATGGTGCTATTACAGATAATCTTACAAGCTTTGTTGAGCTGAATGCATGGGCAGTTAGATCTTGGAGAAAATGCTTATTAGTCATAATATAGTTTTTTTTAGAAGTTATTATAGAAACAAATAAAAATTGGTTTTTCCCTCCCAAATCTGATTGAATTGTTCTTTAAGGTGCAGAACTGATGCCTATAGGTTATACATATGCATGGAAATAAATTTTACATTGTGTCAATCATGTAGGAGCATAAATAGCATAAAAGGACAAGTGGCCAGGATCATAGAGTTTGCTGGAATTCAATAGCCCAGGATAAGTTGGGCAAGCATAACTATTCCTAAGGAGTGAAAGAAATTCAAGCAGAATGCTGAGCTCATTTTCAAGGTTCCCCTGAAATTGAAAGATGAGGAGGAAAATGTGCTGCAATTCTGAGTTGAAGGTTGCAGGGAAAGGTATGTCAGACAAAGGGATAAAACAGCTATTACAATAGGGCATTTCCTTAGCCTGCACTCATGCATGGCTTTCTATAGCCTCACACATATGCTGACTGCAGCCATAGCATTTTGGCTGTGGTTCCCTGAAGGGAAAATGACATAGATGGAAGGGTCTGATCATAGTCCAAGGGACGGGAGATTTTTTTATAAATATATAAATGAGCTAAAACTCAGAGTTCCCTGACCCTTGTGAGTGTTTTCCTATTTAGAGAATGATGGGGACCTGAGTAAGGAATGCAGGATTGAGTCACATGTTTATTCCTTCATGACTTCAAATAAGGAGACCAATCAGTTATAAATTTGGATTAAATCCTGTCTTCATGAGAGCTACAGGATCTAGATTTTCAGTGGAGTGGAGCTCTGAAAACAGAGCGTAGAAGTACTTTTAAATTTTAAAATTGGAGCACTGAAGAAGTGTATGATTTTTTTTTCACTTTAAAACACTGGGAAAATGTGAAATATTTTCATCTGAATATCTTTGTATTTCCCACTTTAGTCTTGTATCATAAGAGTTAACTTAACCTAAATACCATGCCAAACTGTATATTGCAGTTACTCTGGTAATTGCTAATTGTATATTGATTAGTAGAGGAAGTAGTCTTATAAAACCTATACAATTAGCTACAGAACCCTAAGGATATCTGGAATTGCATTAATTTATGCATCTTACTTCGGAAAATTTTTCTCTTATTCTTGCTTTAGATTTTGTGTTTACTCTCACTGACTGACTCTGACCTGTTTTCAGAGCTCCACTCCACTGAAAATCTAGATCCTGTAGCTCTCATGAAGACAGGACTGAATCCAAATTTATAACTGATTGGTCTCCTTATTTGAAGTCATGAAGGAATAAACATGTGACTCAATCCTGCATTCCTTACTCAGGTCCACATCTTTCTCTAAATAGGAAAACACTCACAAGGGTCAGGGAACTCTGAGTTTTAGCTCAACCTGTTCTTGGAATCAGCTGATTGGGAAGGACAATTTGTAACCAACAGGGACCTGGATCCATAGCTCACTGAAGTCAAAAGAGTCTTTCCATTTATGTCAGCAGGCTGTGGAAGTGACCCTAGCAGGGGCAGAAGACATGGCTTTCCTAATATATCCACATCCTAAAATCTGTAGGGGAAATCCTATGACCTTAGGGCATCTACTGAGAGCAAGGTCAGTTATTGGGGATAGCTCAGTGACTGCACAATGGAAGTTGTAAGTACTGAAAGGATTTACATGTAGGCCTTATTTACATTCTGAGTGAAGTCTGCAAGACATCCTTTGGAAAAAGAAAAGGAGTACTTGTGGCACCTTAGAGACTAACAAATTTATTTGAGCATAAGCTTTCGTGAGCTACAGCTCACTTCATCGGATGCATTCAGTGGAAAATACAGTGGGGAGATTTATATACATAGAGACGTGAAACAATGGGTGTTACCATACTTTTCCACTGAATGCATCCGATGAAGTGAGCTGTAGCTCACGAAAGCTTATGCTCAAATAAATTTGTTAGTCTCTAAGGTGCCACAAGTACTCCTTTTCTTTTTGCGAATACAGACTAACACGGCTGCTACTCTGAATCCTTTGGAAAGGAAGCATTGAGAGTTAAATTCTAAATTGCTAACCTGGGTATTGTAACTTACTGAAATACCATGCACTGACATTAATATTTCACTGAAGATACAAGATTATGCAAATCAATAATTAATGGTATTTTCCATCTCTAAGTTATATGCTTCTATGAGAAGGTAAACACATTCAAAGATATGAACACACTGGGCTACCTGAAAGGTTAACTCTTGTTATAAATTTGTGTGTGAGAAGATTTGTAGTTATCTGACATAGGCGTTGGTTTGGTGCTCGCATTTAGCTAGATCCAAACATCTCCTCAATTCAGGAGGGTTCAGATTCAGGGTTTTGGTTTAGTCTGTTAGTTTCGATCCATCACTAAACTTCCACAAAATTTTGAGTTGGTCAGAAGATCTGAGCTTCAAGTTTAAGGATTTTCAGTTGGATTGGAACTTCTATTTTTATATGAAATAGCAGATAAACTTGATCTCTCTACACGATATCTTACATCAATCTTCTGAAAACAAGCAGCTTTAAAATAAAAAATGCTACTTAAAATAAAATATCAACCTCAGTTGAAATACAGCTATTTTAGGAGTGACAATTACTCATTTTTTAATCTGCCTACAGTGTTACTCATCTTGCTCTTTGATGAAGGAAGTGGTTAGTTAGCCAGCCATCAATATGCAATCACATCAGATTTCAGGAACTCAGAATAGCTTCATCATTTACAGTGTATTATTTTATACATAAGGATAAGTATTTGGATGTTTTATTAACTACAGCATATGCTGTAATTTCTACAGTTTCTTGTTTTTATAAATCAAAGATGTTATATATAGACAAACATATGCACATTATTAACTTTTAAATTTCACAGGAAATCTTAGACACTGTTAAATCCAGTACCATTTACATTATGGCTCTCACAAATTACAGAATGGAAAAAAATCAGCAAATTAGCTGCAACCTATGAAACAGACTGTTTTCTGCCAGAGAAATCTGTTCTTATTATTGCAGGATTAGCCTCTCAGTCTTCTGCAAGCCACTGACAAATCAGTTAGAAAACTAATAGTTCACTTCCTTAAGAACTTTCACTGAACTGCTCTTTGCAGAATAATCCGTGAAGCACAATGACTCATTAATAACAACTCAAGAGGTATTAACATCTTTTCCTGAAAGCTAGATAAGGTATGGATACCTTAGATTGACCCTTTGTATATACTAAAGTGATGTAATAATATAAGGATATAATTTAAATGTATCAAAAACTGCTTACTGCTTTCCAACGTGAAATCATGTCAACTATATGCTGTTCAAACACAGGGATCGGCCCCATGGCATTCAATTCATTGGGGGCATTGGTACTTCCCCACACAAGGTAACAAGATGAATGCACCACTGCTGCCAAGAGTGAGCTTTCCTTTATACCAGTATAAAACCTCTTCTAATAAAGATGATCCAGCTAATTTTCTAATATGCATAATTAAATCATGGTCATACTGGCTTGCTAATATTGTAATAATTTCCGTGTGCTAGTTTATATTTAACAAATGAAAACCACACACTCACAACCCAACGAAGCTAACATGAATGTGGGAAAATATTATCTGGGTAGAAAGCATAAGAACATTTTTTTAAAGTTACTTTCAAACTACTTTCCTTGCTTTATAAAATGCCACTAGCAAATATAATGCTGCTTTCATAATGTAACCGTGGTGACATATTTGTAAAGCAGCATGTAAGCACTCATAAAAGGGTAATGACTTCCTTAAGTGATAATAAAATAAGCTTTCATGTTGAGATATACTGTAGTGCTACTGTTCATGTGCAACAGTAGTAACATTACCTATTTATTTTTTATCTTCTAAAAAACCCCATGAAGTTAGTGTGTTTGGTTACTGTCTGCGTAAGTATGGTTTGGGACATTATGCATGTGATGAAAACTACCTGCATGAACCTATGACTAGCCCAAAACTTCATTATTTCTGAACCATAAATTACTGCAGACGCCACGATCATCATATATCTAGAATACAGGTTGGCAAGTTCAGCAAACTTGTGAAGCACAGTTTTAAGGTTTGCATGGTATCCAATATTCTCACACGCAAAACTACAACTAGGTGAAGGGTAAAATAAAGGAAAACACAGGAAGTTGATAAGAAAAAAGGAGAAAAACTGAAATACAACATAAAAGGGGACATTGTCAAGTCAAAAATAATATTTTTTTAAAAAATCCTGTCCTGTGTCACACCATTTGAGAACAGGAAACCAGAGAATTTCACAACCTAATTTGCTTGTCACAATTTTGTCCTATTTGCTTACAGTTTCCACTTTGCTCAGCTTGGATAATGACACTACAATGTTTAGTCAGCCGCATACTTTAGGCCCGATTGTGATCCCAGCTATGCTCCTAAGGCATGACCAAGGCAGGGGAAGTCATTTGAATCTTCATCATCAATATCATTATATGTTATTTACATTATCATGTATCCTCATCATGGACCATGATTCCTTTGTGCTGAACAAACCAAAACAAAAAGGCAGTCCCTGCTCCCAAGGAACTTGCACTCTAAGGACTTGTGTGTATACAAAGAGTTAGTGCCTGGCAAGCCGGGGTATGAATCTACAGTGCTCCAGCAGGCTGCATGCTGCATGTTCACCCTGCTACTACTAAAATTCCCTTGTTTCCTTTGAACCATTACTGTTTGAAACTGCAGTAAGTCAATGTGCACTAGGATAGGACAGGACAGGCAGTAGTCTTAGACCACCAGCAGCCTAACCTGAGCATCAGAGTTGGGTACAGCAATGCAGACGGGGCATGCCTAGAGAAATCTGCACTAACATATATTTCTTCTTGTGATTTATAAACCATACCAGTGGCTTTGAAGTTCTGAAGTCATTAATAAATCTGTAGGAATATTTCTGGTAGGGAGACTTGCTTAAGAAGATAGTTACAGTGTTTCTCCCATGCAATCACTGAAGAAGCACCACAGGCACCATTTTGATGCAACTTTAAAGACTGGGAGCTTCCTCTCCAGTCAGTTTTTCTGAAAGCTGTTACAAAAAACTGACAGGATATCAGCTATTCTTGGGGCAAGAAGCCCATACAATGCTTAAAAGTTAGGGGGCTGATCCAACTCCCATAGAAATCAGTGATTCTGATGGGATTGTGCCTTAGAGATGGTCAAATAACACAAACTGGGAGCCACAAATATTTTCTTAACTAATAACAAAACAGCATTGGATTTGGTTCTTGTAGTCATAAAAATATTCATGAAAGCTGAAAGTTTCACAAATTTAGTAATGAATAACTACTCATCTGAAAAAAAATCATACCAGAAGGTACATGATGACAAAGAATGAATAATCTGTTATTCTCTTTATTATTTATTTCTATTGTCATAGCACCTAGGGAGCCTAAGTCATGAACCAGAACTTGATTGTCCCAACAAAGAGCAAAGAACAAAAAGCTGTCCCTGCCCCAAAGAACCAGGGAGTATAATGTAAAATGAAAATATCTGAAGTTTGCAAATAACTGAGAGAGTATAATTTGTTTATAAATATTCACTAAGTAGTTTGTATGAACACTGAATATATTAAGAGAAGTCAGGATCATCTCCATCTGTTGATGCTCCTTTGCAGTGATGCAGATCATAAAGCCCAGAACAAGCACTCTCAGCTGAGAAGATACAGTTGTGGAATGAACCTCCAGAGTAAATTAGATTCATTCAGATTCTGACCATCTTTAAGGAATACTGCAAAACCTTCTCTTTTGCTAAAAGTTTTCTACTATAAACAGAACTATATTTGCAAAATCAGCTACTTCCCTGTTATCCTGTTCCTAAAATCCCTAAACTCTGAGCAGAACTTTTATTTCACCCAGTAGAGGAGAAGAGCAAGAAACTCCAGGAAGTTCAACACAGGATTCCACTATTGCCAATCTATCAAATCCTGATGGTGATGGATGGCAATCCAAAACCCTTAGATAGATTGTAAATTTACAGCAAAAACCTATGTTAGGTTTATAATTGTACAATTAAGCCTGATCCATCCCTATTAGAGTCAATTGTAGATTTACCACCTGTCATAAATATAATGGGAAGGGTAAACACCTTTAAATCCCTCCTGGCCAGAGGAAAAACCCTTTCACCTGTAAAGGGTTAAGAAGCTAGGATAACCTCGCTGACACCTGACCAAAATGACCAATGAGGAGACAAGATACTTTCAAAGCTGGAGGGGGGGAAACAAAGGGTTCTCTCTGTCTGTGTGATACTTTTGCCGGGACCAGAGCAGGAATGCAGGTCAGAACTCCTGTAAAAAGTCAGTAAGCAATCTAGTTAGATACGCATTAGATTCTGTTTTGTTTAAATGGCTGATAAAATAAGTTGTGCTGAATGGAATGTATATTCCTGTTTTTGTATCTTTTTGTAACTTAAGGTTTTGCCTAGAGGGATTATCTATGTTTTGAATCTGATTACCCTGTAAGGTATTTACCATCCTGATTTTACAGAGGTGATTCTTTTTCTTTTTCTTTCATTAAAATTCTTCTTTTAAGAACCTGATTGCTTTTTTCATTGTTCTTAAGATCCAAGGGTTTGGGTCTGTGTTCACCTATGCAAATTGATGAGGATTTTTATCAAGCCTTCCCCAGGAAAGGGGGGTGTAGCGCTTGGGGGGGATTTTTGTGGGGGAGACATTTCCAAGTGGGCACTTTCCCTGTTCTTTGTGTAACACTTTGGTGGTAGCAGCATTTAACCTAAGCTGGTAAGTATAAGCTTAGGGGGGTTTTCCTGCAGGTCCCCACATCTGTACCCTAGAGTTCAGAGTGGGGAAGGAACCTTGACACTACTGATTTCAATGGGAGCAGGATCAAGTTCACAATCAGGAACAGCCATAGTTAAGGTAAACTCTTAGCCTCTTTTGCATGTGCATGAAAATACTGGTCATTAATTATATGATCAAATACTACTTGGACACAATGGAACATGTTCATGTGAAGCACCTTGTAGTACTTTGTATGACACAGTACATGAAAGCCATTTATATAAAATTAATGCAGTTCATTGTAATTTGATAATATACTACAGATGAAGTAGGCCAACACACCACCCCATGCTGATGCCCAAAAATACCATTCACCTTTCTTTATCTTAGTTTTCTTCCTTGAGAATGATATTAATATTAATACTTTAAACATATGTAACAATTTGTCATCTGTATTTCTCAAACCACTGGACAAAGGTGGACATACATGATTCTTCTTATTTTACAGAGCGGGTAGACAGAGTTTAAGTCACTTGTTCAAAGGCCACACAGAAATCTGTGTCAGACCTACACATTTTAAACCAAGTCTTTTGGCTCAGACCAAGGTCTGACCCATTACAATACAGTGCTGCCCAGGGTAGACTTTAATCTGTATTTCAACTTTCCTATCTATAGAGTGAGCCTAGTAACAACATTTTGCACTTAAGTTTCCCTCTCCAGTTATAAGCACTTGACAGAGGGTATGATTACCTTATTTAAACACATGGGTTTGAATGGTATTTCCATGCCAAATGACAATTTTCAAACATATTTTTCTCCTTCATGGAGAAACCAAGCTTGGAAACTTTCACCTAACATCAACATTTCTGAAAGTTACAAGCTACTAAAAACAGATTTTATAATAGAAACTCTTATGCAACATTATGTATTTTGCAGAGCAAAAAAGGGGAAACTTCACAAATTTCAGACAGTCTTGACCTTCTTAAACTACAAATGTGATCACCTGGCACTTAAAGAAAACAATATTGAACAAAAGTCAATAGAGAAGAACAGTCTCCACAATGTTTCAGAAAGTCCAAGAACAAGAGGAAACTATGGCAACAAAAGAAAAAATTCAGATGAGGCATCAAACTAACCTTAGCAACAAAATAGTAAAAGGAAAACATATGACAAATCTGAAAGCACTTGAAAATCAAATAAGGGGATATATATATTTAATCACATGATTAATTGTTTTAATCACTTGATGGCCCTAATACAATATTATAGAATACCGTTATTTAAATATTTTGGATGTTTTCTACATTTTCAAATATATTAATTTCAATTACAACACAGAATACAAAGTGTACAGTGCTCACTTTATATTTATTTTTATTACAAATATTTGCACTGTAAAAAAGAAAAGACATAGTATTTTTCAATTCACGTAGTACAAGTACTGTAGTGCAATCTCTTTATCATGAAAGTTGAATTTACAAATGTAGAATTATGTACAAAAAACCCTGCATTCAAAAATAAAAAATGTAAAACTTTAGAGCCTACAAGTCCAATCAGTCCTACTTTTTGCTCAGCCAGTCTCTCAGACAAACACGTTTGTTTACATTTGCAGAAGATAATGCTACCTGTTTCTTGCTTACGTCACCTGAAAGTGAGAACAGCTGTTTGCATGGCACTGTTGTAGCTTGCGTCGCAAGATATTTTACATGCCAGATGCTCTAAAGATTCATTTGTCCCTTGATGCTTCAACCACTATTCCAGAGGATATGCATCCATGCTGATCATGGGTTCTGCTTGATAACTATTTAAAGCAGTGTGGACCGACACATGTTCATTTTCATCATCTGAGTCAGATGCCACCAACAGAAGGTTGATTTTTTTTTTTTTTTGTGGTTTGGTTCCGTAGTTTCCGCATCAGAGTGTTGCTCTTTTAAGACTTCTGAAAGCATGCTCCACACCAGCCATTCTCAACCAGGGGTTTGGGGCCCGTGAGCAGGTTTCAGAGGGGCTGCCAAGCAGAGCCGGCATTAGATTTGCTGGGGCCCAGGGCAGAAAGCTGAAGCCTCCCTGCATGGGGCTGAAACTAAAGCCTAAGCAACTTAACTTCATGGAGTCCCATGTGCTGTGGGACCCTGGGTAATTGCCCTGCTTGCTACCCCTTAATGCTGGCCCTGGCTGTTATATGCAGAAAAACAGTTGGTGTGACAGAGGTGGGCCATGGAGTTTTTACAGCATGTTGTGGGGGCCTCAGAGAGAAAAAGGTCGAGAACCCCGGCTCCACACCTCATCCCTCTCAAGATTTTGGAAGGCACTTCAGATTGTTAAATCTTGGGTCGAGTGCTGTAGCAATCTTTAGAAATTTCACATTGGTATCTTCTTGGCATTTTGTCAAATTTGTTCTTAAATTTTGTTCTTAAAATGAACAACATGTGCTGGGTCATCATCCAAGACTGTTAGAACATGAACTATATGGCAGAATGCAGGTAAAACAGAGCAGATGTACAATTCTTCCCCAAGGAGTTCAGTCACAAATTTAATTAAGGTTTCAGAGTAGCAGCCATGTTAGTCTGTATCCGTAAAAAGAAAAGGAGTACTTGTGGCACCTTAGAGACTAACAAATTTATTAGAGCATAAGCTTTCATGAGCTACAGCTCACTTCATCGGATGCAGACAGTGGAAAAGATAGTGGGGACATTTTATATACACAGAGAACAGGAAACAATGGGTGTTACCATACAGACTGTAACAAGAGTGATCAGGAAAGGTGAGCTATTACCAGCAGGAGAGCGGGGTGTGTGGGGGGGGGGAACCTTTTGTAGTGATAATCAAGGTGGGCCATTTCCAGCAATTAACACATTATTTTTTTGACAAGTGTCATCTGCATGGAATCATGTCCTCTGGAATGAAGGGGGAATGTCCTCCAGAAGAAGAAGGGGGAATGTCCGGGTTCCAGCAACGCGGACACAGGTAACTAACCACTTTCATGTTCTCTCCACAGGTACCGTTGTGGAGAGTGGACCAGATGATATGTCTAGGGGGAGAAAGCAGAAGGAGACTCCGCTGGTTGGAAGGCATGAGATGCACTGTCCTGAGATTGGGGGTTCCACAACCACCACTCCCAAGAGAAGGAGGCGGGTGGTGGTGGTCGGGGACTCTCTACTCCGGGGGACTGAGTCATCTATCTGCCGCCCTGACTGGGAAAACCGAGAAGTCTGCTGCTTGCCGGGGGCTAAGATTCGCGATGTGACGGAGAGACTGCCGAGACTCATCAAGCCTTCAGATCGCTACCCCTTCCTGCTTCTCCACGTGGGCACCAATGATACTGCCAAGAATGACCTTGAGCGGATCACTGCGGACTATATGGCTCTGGGAAGAAAGATAAAGGAGTTTGAGGCACAAGTGGTGTTCTCGTCCATCCTCCCCGTGGAAGGAAAAGGCCTGGGTAGGGACCGTCGAATCGTGGAAGTCAACGAATGGCTACGCAGCTGGTGTCGGAGAGAAGGCTTTGGATTCTTTGACCATGGGATGGTGTTCCATGAAGGAGGAGTGCTAGGCAGAGACGGGCTCCACCTTACAAAGAGAGGGAAGAGCATCTTTGCCAGCAGGCTGGCTAACCTAGTGAGGAGGGCTTTAAACTAGGTTCACTGGGGAAGGAGACCAAAGCCCTGAGGTAAGTGGGAAAGCGGGGTACCGGGAGGAAGCACAGGCAGGAATGTCTGTGAGGGGAGGGCTCCTGCCTCATACTGGGAATGAGGGGCGATCAACAGGTTATCTCAAGTGCTTATATATGAATGCACAAAGCCTTGGAAACAAGCAGGGAGAACTGGAGGTCCTGGTGATGTCAAGGAATTATGACATGATTGGAATAACAGAGACTTGGTGGGATAACTCACATGACTGGAGTACTGTCATGGATGGTTATAAACTGTTCAGGAAGGACAGGCAGGGCAGAAAAGGTGGGGGAGTAGCACTGTATGTAAGGAAGCAGTATGACTGCTCAGAGCTCCGGTATGAAACTGCAGAAAAACCTGAGTGTCTCTGGATTAAGTTTAGAAGTGTGAGCAACAAGAGTGATGTAGTGGTGGGAGTCTGCTATAGACCACCAGACCAGGGGGATGAGGTAGATGAGGCTTTCTTCTGGCAGCTCACGGAAGCTATTAGATCGCACGCCCTGGTTCTCATGGGTGACTTTAATTTTCCTGATATCTGCTGGGAGAGCAATACAGTGGTGCATAGACAATCCAGGAAGTTTTTGGAAAGCGTAGGGGACAATTTCCTGGTGCAAGTGCTAGAGGAGCCAACTAGGGGGGGAGCTTTTCTTGACCTGCTGCTCACAAACCGGGAAGAATTAGTAGGGGAAGCAAAAGTGGATGGGAATCTGGGAGGCAGTGACCATGAGTTGGTTGAGTTCTGACACAGGGAAGAAAGGTAAGCAGCAGGATACGGACCCTGGACTTCGGGAAAGCAGACTTCGACTCCCTCAGGGAACGGATGGGTAGGATCCCCTCGGGGGCTAACATGAAGGGGAAAGGAGTCCAGGAGAACTGGCTGTATTTCAAGGAATCCCTGTTGAGGTTACAGGGACAAACCATCCTGATGTGTCGAAAGAATAGTAAATATGGCAGGCGACCAGCTTGGCTTAACGGTGAAATCATAGCAGATCTTAAACATAAAAAAGAAGCTTACAAGAAGTGGAAGGTTGGACATATGACCTGGGAAGAGTATAAAAATATTGCTCGGGCATGTAGGAATGAAATCAGGAGGGCCAAATCGCACCTGGAGCTGCAGCTAGCGAGAGATGTTAAGAGTAACAAGAAGGGTTTCTTCAGGTATGTTGGCAACAAGAAGAAAGCCAAGGAAAGTGTGAACCCCTTAATGAATGAGGGAGGTAACCTAGTGACAGAGGATGTGGAAAAAGCTAATGTACTCAGTGCTTTTTTTGCCTCTGTCTTCACTAACAAGGTCAGCTCCCAGACTGCTGCGCTGGACATCACAACATGGGGAATAGATGGCCAGCCCTCTGTGGAGAAAGAGGTGGTTAGGGACTATTTAGAAAAGCTGGACGTGCACAAGTCCATGGGGCCGGATGAGTTGCATCCGAGAGTGCTAAAGGAACTGGCGGCTGTGATTGCAGAGCCATTGGCCATTATCTTTGAAAACTCGTGGCGAACGGGGGAAGTCCCGGATGACTGGAAAAAGGCTTATGTAGTGCCAATCTTTAAAAAAGGGAAGAAGGAGGATCCTGGGAACTACAGGCCAGTCAGCCTCACTTCAGTCCCCGGAAAAATCATGGAGCAGGTCCTCAAAGAATCAATCCTGAAGCACTTAGAGGAGAGGAAAGTGATCAGGAACAGTCAGCATGGATTCACCAAGGGAAGGTCATGTCTGACTAATCTAATCGCCTTCTATGATGAGATTACTGGTTCTGTGGATGAAGGGAAAGCAGTGGATGTATTGTTTCTTGACTTTAGCAAAGCTTTTGACATGGTCTCCCACAGTATTCTTGTTAGCAAGTTAAAGAAGTACAGGCTGGATGAATGCACTATAAGGTGGGTAGAAAGTTGGCTAGATTGTCGGGCTCAACGGGTAGTGATCAATGGCTCCATGTCTAGTTGGCAGCCGGTGTCGAGTGGAGTGCCCCAGGGGTTGGTCCTGGGGCCGGTTTTGTTCAATATCTTCATAAATGATCTGGAGGATGGTGTGGATTGCACTCTCAGCAAATTTGCGGATGATACTAAACTGGGAGGAGTGGTAGATACGCTGGAGGGCAGGGATAGGATACAGAGGGACCTAGACAAATTGGAGGATTGGGCCAAAAGAAATATGATGAGGTTCAATAAGGATAAGTGCAGGGTCCTGCACTTAGGATGGAAGAACCCAATGCACAGCTACAGACTAGGGACCGAATGGCTAGGCAGCAGTTCTGCAGAAAAGGACCTAGGGGTGACAGTGGATGAGAAGCTGGATATGAGTCAGCAGTGTGCCCTTGTTGCCAAGAAGGCCAATGGCATTTTGGGATGTATAAGTAGGGGCATAGCGAGCAGATCGAGGGACGTGATCGTTCCCCTCTATTCGACATTGGTGAGGCCTCATCTGGAGTACTGTGTCCAGTTTTGGGCCCCACACTACAAGAAGGATGTGGATAAATTGGAAAGAGTCCAGCGAAGGGCAACAAAAATGATTAGGGGTCTGGAACATATGACTTATGAGGAGAGGCTGAGGGAACTGGGATTGTTTAGTCTGAAGAAGAGAAGAATGAGGGGGGATTTGATAGCTGCTTTCAACTACCTGAGAGGTGGTTCCAGAGAGGATGGTTCTAGACTATTCTCAGTGGTAGAAGTAGACAGGACAAGGAGTAATGTTCTCAAGTTGCAGTGGGGGAGGTTTAGGTTGGATATTAGGAAAAACTTTTTCACTAGGAGGGTGGTGAAACACTAGAATGCGTTGCCTAGGGAGGTGGTGGAATCTCCTTCCTTAGAAGTTTTTAAGGTCAGGCTTGACAAAGCCCTGGCTGGGATGATTTAATTGGGGATTGGTCCTGCTTTTGAGCAGGGGGTTGGACTAGATGACCTCCTGAGGTCCCTTCCAACCCTGATATTCTATGATTCTATGAAGGCCAAAGCATGAAGAGGCATATGAATCTTTAGCGCATCTGGCACATAAATATCTTGCGATGTCAGCTACAAAAGTGCCATGGTGACATTGTAATTAAGAAGTGGGCAGCATTATCACCTGTAAATGTAAACAAACTTGTTTCTCTTAGCAGTTGGCTGCACAAGGAGGAGGACTGAGTGGACTTGTAGGCTCTAAAGTTTTACATTGTTTTGTTTTTGAGTGCAGTTATGTAACAAAAAACCCCAGCATTTCTAAGTTGCACTTTCGTGATAAAGACATTGCACTATGGTACTTGTATGAGGTGAATTGAAAAATACTATTGCTTTTGTTTATCATTTTTACAGTGCAAATATTTGTAGTAAAAATAATATAAAGTTAGCACTGTACACTTTGTATTCTGTGTTGTAATTGACATCGATATATTTGAAATTGTAGAAAAACATCCAAAAATATTTAATAAATGTCAAGTGGTATTCTATTGTTTAACAATGCAATTAATCATGATTAATTATTTTGAGTTAATCATGTGAATTAAATGTGATTAATCAACAGCCCTAATATAGGGGGGTGTGTCTGCTGTGAAGGAAGGGCCCACACATATGATTCCAAATAATGAATCTTGCAGCTGCCAATTTTAAAACTTCTACTTTATATGGAGCAAGCATATTGAATGAAATGCAGTAAGCATGCCGGGACTTAAAATGGAGCTGCACTAAGGATAGTTACATAACAGGACAGATCTTCAAGTCGGGCCCAGCTGCACTCAGCTTCAGAAACCAAGAAGAGGCAGGTAAGCCACCTTTCTTTCCCCCTCTGATACACGTTAGAGAAGTTTCAGGGCTGCTCTAACCTATGCAGAATGCTGTGAGAATCAATGCAGGCTGTAACAATGCTAGAGGCTGTTGCTCTACCGAAGGATCACCCAGCCCAGCTCCAGGCACACTATTCATCTCTACCCAGTAATAGTAATATGTTTCACTGGAACTTTCTCCACTTCGTTATGTTCAATACCATAACTAAAAGACTGAACATATTTACAAGCAATGTAATAGCATATATTTTTTTTCCAAAGAAAAAATTTAAGTAGCATGAGTATCATGCATTTTACACTATGCTGAGAAGTAACATCTAGGACCCAGTCCCAACCACTGCTGTGACTATTCTGCAGTGCTTCTGTGGCACAATGCAGCTGTTATGCTGGTTTAACCAGCTTGAAGAGGATTTCTCCTACATGGCTGGGATAAGATTTAATTAATTGTGGGAGGAGTCTGAGATGGAAATAAGGGAAGTGAGAAACCATAGGAGTGTGGAAAGCTGTTTAAAAATAGTTCTGTTTAAAGAATTGTTTTTGGTGTTGACAGCTCTTTGGGCTTTTCTGGCTATTTGTTTTGAGTTGCATATAATAGCCAATATAGACACATAATAAAGGATGCACAGTGCTGCACATTATCATTTATCATTTCCTTTCTATTCACCATTTACAATTTATTGCAGCAATCCTATGTCTTTAACAATTAATAACCAAAAAAAGTAATATCTAGTTTGTTAATTGATTTAATACAGTGCTCATGAAAGGAAACAGTCTCCACAGCTGGCAAACTTTTTTTTTAAAAGCGCATATCTGCACAACAGAAGCAATGGTGCTGCTCTATCCAACCAATATGAAAGAGGACAGACATCTTCCAAGAGTGAGTGGGTCAGTATCCACTCCATCGACCCTGCCGAAACAGCCAATATGAGAACCAGTTGTGATGGGTTTTTTGCCACTTGGAACTGATCTAAGGTTCTGATCTTGAACCACTAAAGTCAATGGCAAAGCTTCAATGGTTATCTATGAGGTCCTAAAACCATACATGGAAATAGTATTTCTGTTATCAAACCACTGCACAGAGCCTTGACACACTGTCTGAAGAAAGACCACTTGCACTTGGCACTGGCAAACCATGATGAGACATTCCTGAGCCTAAGCTGGTTCATGTTCTGAGCCATGAGTTATCCTTGAATCCTCAGCTGGTGAGGCATCTGCGGTAATCATCTGCAAGTCCTGTCAATAAAGTCCCTGGCAAGTCCCATGCCAATAAAGCATCATCCAGACAATCCAAGGGCCTAATCCAAGGCAGGTATTTAGGCTCCTAAAGGAAGCAGCCACTCCAGTCTGTTCAACATTGCTACCTGGCTGGGAGAATTCCCAGTCTGGTAATTGCGACGGGCTGCCCCAGCCTGTGCCTGTTCCTCCTGCTGCTACTCCAGCCTCAGATGGCCCCCAGCTGTCCTGATTCAAAACTCTCTGGAAGTCAATATTAAACTTTTACTTTTTCAAATATTAGATTGTATCATGACAAGACTATTTTACAATTTATGAAATCCAAGGTTAAAAAGGCTTTTAAAAGGTCTTGTGATGTCCCAGAATTAGAACAAAAGAAAAGTATATTACAAGGAGGAGGGAGAAGAATGGTTCTTCTTAACCTCTGAGGACAGGAGAAGCAGCAATGGGCTTAAATTGCAGCAAGGGAGGTTTAGGTTGGACATTAGGAAAAAATTCCTAACAGTCAGGTTGGTTAAGCGCTGGAATAAATTGCCTAGGGAGGTTATGGAATCTCCATCACTGGATATTTTAAAGAGCAGGTTAGACAAAGACCTCTCAGGGATGGTCTAGATAATATTTAGTCCTGCCTTGAGTACAGTGGACTGGCCTAGATGACCTCTCAAGGTCCCTTCCAATCCTATGATTCTATGATTGGAAGTAAGGTTATTGCCACACCAAATATTTAACTAATCTCACATAAATAACAGCTATCAGAGATATGCACACACTACCTTTTCCTATTTACTGCAACACCCTCGCAGTCTGTGTGTGATATAAACTTTGAAAAGCATAGGAGCTGCATCCTGACTTCCCCAGTGATTGAGGTGTTTCAGATTAGGCATTCCTGTTAAAATCTCCTTAATAGCTCATTTTGGGATCCAGATATGAACTTTTCAAATTGGTGGAGAGGGAGGAGTTGTATCCAGTCTGAGCAGCTCAGGCCCATTTCTCTGCAGCATAGAGAGCTGTGGTTATGCTGGACTCCATAGTTTCCTGGATCAGGTAAGAAAATAGTCATCCAAAACCTCTGCATATAGCAAATGGAACTGCAGTCTACTGTTGTTCCCTTTAAACAACTTTCCCATTTAGTCACATTCCATGTACATTGAATGCAGTTGTGGAAGAGGGAAAACAAAAAGGCATTGCTGGACTTGTGAAATGAACCACTGAAGGTTCCATCTACACTATTGTTGACATGCGCTTTGCATAAACAATGTGCTACCATCTACATCCTACTAGTTAAAAATGTAATAAACCAGAGGTACTGTTGCAGCTAAGGCTCTCACAGTCTATCTCTGTGTGTGCATAATGATCCCTATTTAACAAATATACTTAATTATGACTTACGGTAACCTTTTCTTAAAAGCAATTATTGGGTCCCACAAAGGATTTGTAAGGTTACCAAAGGGAGCAAAATCTGCCATGGCTGTCCTAATAGGTACCTATAGCAAAGGGACATTAAGGCTACAATCACATACAGATCCAAGATGCATTCAGTGCAGCTCAGGCAAATGGAGTTGCAAAAGTAGCTTTAAGCCACCTTTGCAGCTCCCCAGTCCTGGGATCAACCACACCCAGGGAAATCTAGAGATACCTCAGGGACTATTCTAATTTATGTTTAGCAGTTCTATGGTGTCAAGGGGTCAATCTGATAGCCAGGGAGATACACAGGGAAGAATCCTCCACTGGCCAGGTTCACCAATTTTAGGGCAGCTTTGTGCCTAGAGACTACTGCAGAGCTCTCAGAAGACACCAGGGAAACTGCCCCAAAGTAGGGTAAAGATGAATAAACTTCATTGACATTTGTGTGTCTGCCATGAGTTGCTCAGAAACATTAACAAACTGTTACCCACCCACTTCAACTAGCGGGGGAACTTGCTGGGACAGCAGTAAATGGGGACAGCCACAGCAGCAAGGGCGGGAAACACTTGCCTAAGTAGCTCATAGACCCTATCTTTCTTCTGGTGTGTGTGTGTGTGTGCGCACGCTGATTTACCCACATCCTCCAGCTACAGTGATTTAACCTGGAGCAGGGGCCAGGTGGAGTCCCTGTTGTTCCCTGGGTCGTGCTGCCAGGGCCAGGTCTGTCACCATGTCTCTCCCCCACCACTGACGGGAAGGGAGTCCATGGTTCCCCATCACTTTTCTCTTCCCATTTTTGAGGGAGAAGGGCTTGAGGGAGAAGGCCAGAAGCCCCGTGCATGCCACTCCAGGAGCCATTCTGAGGGGGCCAGGTGGAATGCCTGGTCCCTTTCCTCACATCCCTCAGGGCAAGGCACTAGGGAGTCAGGGTGTAGGTAGTAATGGTGCTATCCTGTGAGCACTGGAAGGACCCAGCCCTGCCCTACTAGAAACACTGATATTCCCTGGGTAGAAAACTTGAAGTCTGTTAAAGGTTTTGAGTGTACAGTGAGGGCAAGTTCACCATGGAAGTGGCAGCAGGGAGAGTGGCAGGCCTCTTCCCATGCCTTCCAATGCCAGAATTATGCATAACTCCCCTGGGTGTGGTACTGAAGAAGTCAAAAGGATACAGGAGCAGTATCCCTGCACTTAAGGTACTCTAAAACAGGAATGGGCAGATGAATGCCCGTGCGCCATAAAGGCAGTAAAAGCTTTATTAGAAATCCAAGGCAGCGGACAGGCCCACTATTCATGGCATCTTCTTGATGAGGTACCACTGCACCCCAGTACTGAGTAAAATCTTGCTCTACTGAGGTCTTGACCCAAGTAAACATGATACACATTCTTTCAGGATCAGGGTAGCAATGTCAGCAGTTTCACAGGTGCTGATAGGGCACTGGCAATCAACACCAACACCCACACCAAAGAAAAGATGGCAGGGAAGGGTAAACCTCTATTTGTGGGCTCTCTATAGTATGTTGGGTTCAGAAGAGGGCAGCAGATCTCAGCTGAGCTTCAGGGCCAAAGCTGTTTCCATCCAGTGGTTCAGAAGAAGAGGCATGCAGAGCTCATGCCACTTCTGCACTCATTGACAAACACCACGGACCTACTTCACACCTTGGTTATTAGCCACTGGGAGAACAATCTCAGGGGCTGCATGGGAGTTAATTTAAAGGACAGAATCCAGATGGATGATGGCTTGATTAGGCAACCATGACCAGAGGTTAAGTTAGTATGTTAAGAAATGCTTGCACAGCAAATCTGGAAGGGAGCCACAAACCGAATCCATGTGGACAAGGCTAGGAAGAAACTGAATAGGGAGGTCACCATGATATTCTTGGAGACAGGGGTTTGTGTGGTTCAACATAGGGATATTTATTATAATTGGATCAAATTTTTCTGGGATGATGGTGTACGTTTATCATATGGAGGCATTGACATATGGCTCTGGAATATGAAGAAATGTATTAGGCAGAAATTGTGATACCAGGCAGCATGGTTGTTGGGGACATTGGCACCCCATATGGCCAGTTTCCAGTGCAATTAAAAGGATAAAATGAACAGTTCCCAGAGGTAAGAGACATGGGATTTTGTTAATGGGCCTTGAGCTCATGGGAGAGGGTGAGACCTTGTACCCTTGCAGACTGAAGTCAGACCTTGGGGCTCTCACAGGCCAAGGTCCTCATCCTTCTGCACCCTGTGTCCCCTTTGTGGGCTGTGTGTGGTAGAACTCAGAGCGATCTAAGTCCTGGGGGGTTGGCAAAGGAGAGCCTACCCTGAGTTATGGGTAATATGATAGGAGCCTGTAACTCCTACACTGGAACCACTTAAATGCCTGGCATTGCACAGTATGGGTGATGGGCAGGTAGCACCCCTCCCTGTGTTTGACTTTAATAAAAGTTGCAGCCTGCAGCTTAAAATCCATCCATGTGTAGTCCTCATTTCACTGTTGTGTCCAGATCAATTAAATGAATTAGAATCTCCCCAAGTAATACCAGGTACACTGTGCATGTGTCCACAGTATTAATTTAGACCCGAGAGTCAAAATAAAGACTATCCTGACTAGTTCCTTAGTATCTATCCTAAGCTTCAGAGTAACAGCCGTGTTAGTCTATATCCGCAAAAAGAACAGGAGGACTTGTGGCACCTTAGAGACTAACCAATTTATTAGAGCATAAGCTTTTGTGGGCTACAGCCCACTTCATCGGATGCATAGAATGGAACATAAGATATAGTATAGTAACATAAGTAAGAAGATATATTTATACATACAGATAAGTTGGAAGCTTAGCTAGAGGTTGCTTTCTACACGACTTAAAAGAAAAATTTAACTTGAATAGTAGGAAAAGCTTTTTCTCTAAAGGAGTGAGTGGGATAGGGAATAGGCTGTCAGTTATAAGATATATATAGATATAGCTGATGAATGACAAGATGATCTTGTAGAAAGTGAATTAGATGAACTCGTGGCTCTTTCTACCTGATTTCCTTTGTTCTTATCATACAAAACACGTAATAAAAATTAAGTAAATAACTCTGTTCACACACAAGTCTCAAATCTGGGTGCTTAGGAGAGCCCAATGGGCATTATCAGTGTGCACTATTTGTGTACGATGCCGAGCTTAACTGCCTGTGAAAGAAGTAGCCTTTCACAGATTTACAGACCACAAGTTACACAGCCTCTCCAGAACTTGCATTCATGGCAAAACCCTTAAAGTGATCATGTAATAGAAAAAGAAACCTGTCAAATAAGTAAAAATACCCAACATCAATTATCTGAAACAGAATGATTATTAAATCTGTTCAAATAATAAACCTGTTGAATGACTTAAAGCAAAGCAGTTTATGGTGATAAGCATTGTGTGACATGATACTGTATCAGAATAAATGGATTCAAAGAATAGATCTTCTGTACATCAAGGCTACATGTGTTTACAAGGCCTCCACTGTACACAATCAGTGAAGTGTCAAGCAACACATCACATAACCATGGAGAGGAGCTGAGGCTAAAGACACAAACAAATAATAATAATAATAATACAGTTTTATCCTATCAGTAAAATGTACACTTTTTCTTATGACATCGTAAAATATAGCTCCATCTCCCCGCCCCCTTTAAAATTAAGCTATATTTCATCCACATACTATACATTGCATTAATTTTGTTAATTCCTAATCCTAGGAGAGAGACTATTATAGCCTAAGAACACTGAAAATGTGTGCTGTTTGTTAGATTGCCATTCCATCAGATACTTTTTACATCTATCTATATATAAAAACATAAACCAGTTATTGATAATGAGTCTACTATACATTTTTACCAGTAGGTGATAATAATGATACACACTTGTGTTATCAAGTACAAAACATCTATTGTGTAGCTGCTTTTTATTTTAAAGACTATTAAAGTCAAGTAGACATTTAATGGCTTTAGGGAAAGCTTTATTCCAGACTGCAAACTGCTGTTTTGTAAATTAAACATCTACATGCTTTACTCTGTGATGAACAGACTTACTAAATCCTTTAAAATTATATTGACTTCTTATTTTGAAGTTTATCTAATCCTTTATAGTACGTAAAAGAAAAATGTAATATGAAAACGTCTGGCTAAGATTTACTTCACTAACCCACTTATGTTAAATGTATCTTTTCTCATCAAATCCTATATATTTTACATGCATCAAAAAATAATTACAGCAACATATTAATATCACTAAGAGACTTGATATAGGCACTCTGAGGAATAGCATTAGAACCATAACTCAGATCTTGTTATCTTCGGGAAAAATTAGATATTGTTACAGCAGTAAAAGTATACAGTATGTGTCTAATCAGGAGATGAATTTTAAATAAATCCCTTAAGAGGTCTCAAACATAATGAACTTAATGAAAATTAACACAGTGTGAAACAGAGCAGAAATGGAATCATGGACAGCATAAATCAGTGTTCAGACTGGAAGTTCTTAAAAGATCATATTATAATTTTGAAAACAATTATCTTAAGAGGTCTTAATAACAAAAAAGGCAATAAAGCTATTATAGCAATCCTCTGGAGTGTTCTTCCTCACCTTGTTATTAAACTATTAAAACGCAACACAAATATTGTGCTCCAGGCTGGATGACCCCTATATTTGTTCACATGAACGGTGCATGTTCCAAAGCAAGGTCACAAAACCTAAGTCAATCTAAAAGTGAAAAGGTGAGGCAATATAAACAACATGTATCAATGTAATTTTCAAAGAGGTATGGATCAAACTCAATTATGAACAAGACAAGAAAATAGATTTTTCTTCTTTTCGTCACATTTCCAATTACTGTTAACCTATTTTAATACAGTGACTGTCATGTAACTTTATTATTAGTAGTAACTACTTAGCCTGGTCACTTCCTGTTTAGGGATTGCATTTCTAGGAGGATCTAGTAAATAAAATATGAACATTGTACTTTATCTTTTCTGTCTGCCTGTGACTTGATACTTTCAATAAGTATGTTTATGCAAAATTTATAACACTTCATGAACAATTTTCAGAACGGCTCCATTTTAAGTTTGTTTTACAAAGTTAATGATGTTGGTATGGTTTGCATTTTTAAAGCCTTTTTTTTTCAATGCTTAAGTGACAAACTTCTTTTCAAAAGCATGATACCCAATGTTCAAGCTTAAAAGTACTTTAGGGGAAAAAAAGAAAAATATTCTTTGTATGGGATTGAGCTTGATGGGGAATTTGATGTATTGTCCTGATAATACTAATATTATATGGCAACATCATTCTTTAAAGTGAATTCAGTGCCTAAAACAGCCTTCTGATTATCCACACAACAGTTACCCACAGAGAGCAACATAGCATCCCCATACGAATGAGCCTCAACCTTAAGCTGGAGAGAGCACTTCTACAATTAAGAGTAGAACTTCACCTTTGTTTATTCATATCTTGCTCTCTTGTGAAACTGCCAGCAAGAATGCCAATTAGTGCCACTTATGGTTGGCGCTTCATGTGTTGTTGTGAATTCACTTCACTCCTACTTCAGAGGATAACTTTTAGGTGCTATCTATGGCCCTGGACCTGCAAAAGGATCTGTATATGCAGCCTCTTATGCTAGTGCAAATTCCACTGAGGTCAATGGTACTGTATGTGTAGATTATTTACAGCAGACAGGTTTGAACTAGAGACAAAAAATGCCCCCAAACTGACTCCACCCATGTCAAATTCTGAGGAATTCAGATTAGCAGGAACTGGGTCCAAATTAGCTTCTTTTTAGAGAAAAGTTAGTCAATTTTTGGTTGACAGGAACTAAAATGTAAGGTAGCCCAATTTTGGGACTCTTGGTCAGGAGGAGGTCTAAACATCACAAGATTTTTGCAAGATATATATTGCATTCCAGAAATACCCAATCTGTACTTCTCTTCTTGGTAGACCCCTCCCCTAATCACCACCTTTGGATCTTACTGCTGTATCTAATAATATATAACAGCCATATCTACCCTCAGGCCTCTCTCCTACCAATAAACGACCAACCATCTTGGTTCTCTCTTCCTACAAACTTTTGCTTTCTTCTCACGTATGCGTGGTAGCCTGAACTTCACCTCTTGGTATAGGTTCTGGAACTAGCAGTGCTGGGGATGTTACAGCACCCCCTGGCTTGAAGTGGTTTTCATTATATACAGGGTTTACAGTTTGGTTCTATGGCTCTCAGCATTCCCATGATAATAATTGTTCCAGCACCCCTACCTCTTAGGTACCTTTCAGGACCAGCTGCTCCCCTCCTAAGAGTGTTCAGAAGGCACCATATGACAATTCCTCAATCTTCCTTTTACAGATATGGGGACACCAGGTAGAGCTGCTGCCTCTAACAGATTCACAGGGTCTTTAGAAGGTTTAAGAAGTGGCCTGTCTCCTTACCAACACCACCTTACACCACCACTGCCCCCGATATATAGAAACACTCCCTTTCCCAATGCAGCTCCAGAAGACAGCACCACATAAGTCATAAGTTGCAGGTTGGAGTCTTTTCTGAGACTGGAAGAAGGGATTTGTTTTTCCATAATGCTTTGCATACATTGCTTGTTTAAAATCACCTAGAGAATTCACTTTGCATTAGAAATGTAGGAACAATGGAATTGCCATAACAGATAAGAGCAGTGGTCCATCTAGTCCCGTGTCTTGCCTCTGACAGTAGCTAGTACCAGATTTGGTACAGGGAAATGCAAGAAACCCATTAGTGGGCTACTGAAGAATAATCTGCCCATGAGAGAAGTTTATTTCCAACCCCTATCAGTTAGTGACTGTCCTATGCCCTGACATAGGAGAGTTTATCTCCCTAAAGAAAAAAGCCTATCTAATAAAACTGGAGATTTTCAATATCCATATAAATATTAAATCCTTTTCTTTACCCCACTGAGCACTTGGCCTCAGTGATATCTTATGGCAATAAGTTCCGAAGCTTAAGCATACCTTGAATACAAACTATTTACAGTTTATTATACCATTGTAGGCCCACTTGTTCTAGTAATATTAGAAAGGTAAATAGAACAGCCTGATTTCCCTTTTGTCTACCATTCATTATTTTGTATACCTCAACTATAGCCCCTTTTTATTCATCTCCTTTATAAACTAAGCCAACAACATATTTTCACACTCTCTTCAAAATAGAAGTTTCTCAATTATGCTAATGATTTTCATTGCCCATCTCTACACTACTTCGATGTCTGCATACCTCTTGAGAGAGGGTGACCAGAACTGAACAAAATATTCCAGGGGAGGGTGTATTGTGGATTTATATAATCTTTTTCAGTGGTTTCTATTTCAGTCTTTATACATACATTATATACACTTAGCTTTCTTTTGGTCCCTTGGAAGTTCTTAGGCTTTGGGGATTCAGCCGTATACACTTTCTGACAGGACGAAATTTAACAATTTCTTCAGGGCATTGGGGTTTTTTTCTTAGCCAGTTTCTAACCCATGACAAAAAGAAAAGGAGTACTTGTGGCACCTTAGAGACTAACCAATTTATTTGAGCATAAGCTTTCGTGAGCTACAGCTCACTTCATCGGAGCTGTAGCTCACGAAAGCTTATGCTCAAATAAATTGGTTAGTCTCTAAGGTGCCACAAGTACTCCTTTTCTTTTTGCGAATACAGACCAACACGGCTGTTACTCTGTAACCCATGGCAATACTTTACATTCCCCCCAAGACTATTAAATTTCCTTTGCAACCTCTTGTGAGTGACTTTGTCAAAGGTTTTTGATAGGCTTATCTACATTATCCACCAGTCTGAAATAATTCCAGTAGATTTAAAGATTTGATTGTCCTTTGCAGATTGAGTTAAAGTTTGTCCCAATCTAGGTGTGCCACAATTCTATTTTTTAATTATTCCAATTTTCCTGGTAGTGGAGTCAGACTCCCTATTAACATATCGTTTGTACACAATAATTAATTTTTTCTTAAGTATGATTCAGCTTCATTTGTAAAACAAATTTCTTTGGCTAATTTACTTCCTACAAACTCCCATGCATGTTAGCCCAAACGTATGTAGCTTAGTAGCAAGATGCTCATGATTTGGATAATGGAGTGGAGAGTATGCTTACAAAATTTGTGAATGACACCAAGCTGGGAGGGGTTGCAAGCATTTTGGAGGACAGGATTAGAATTCAAAACAACTTTGACAAACTGGAGACTTAGTCTGAATTCAAGATAAAATTCAATAAAGACAAGAGCAAAGTACTTCAGTTAGGAAGGAAAAATCAAATGCACAACTCCAAAATGTTAAAGGCTATTATAAAGAGGATTCTGATTAATTGTTTTTCATATCCACTGGAGCTAGGGGGGGAAATGGCTTAATCTGCAGCAAGGAAGATTTAGGTTAGATATTGGGGAAAATTTTGTAACAATAAGGGTAACTGAGCACTGTAACAGGGCTTTAAGTGAAGTTGTGGAACCCTGTCATTGGAAGTTTTTAAGAAAAGGTTGGATGAACAACTGTCAGGGATGGTATAGCTTTACTTGGTCCTGCCCCTGCACAGGAATCTGGACTTGATCTCTCAAGGTCCCTTCCAGCCCTACATTTCTATGATTCTATACTGGATCATATTCATACCTGGCATAGATGGATGCAATTCTCATTGAAGTCAATGCATTTTTATTATAAATTATTCAACTCTCTTTTCCCTGCTCAGTGAGAAATCAATGACTACAACTTCAACATTTAATTATCTTTACCATCCAAAAATACTCTGCATTCTACACAAATATTTGAA
>NC_140415.1:59335000-59397500 GCF_965140295.1 Lepidochelys olivacea | reverse complement strand
AAGAATAGTTTGTCCTAACTATGTTTTGAGACAAATCACATGAAGCATCTGAGAAACCCTTTATATTCACTTCTGTAGTATCAACTATTACACATACAAATACCAAGATTTTTTTTAAATTGGACCCAGTTTCAAGGGCCTTATTCATTTTGTACTCAGTCCTATTGACTAGAGTAGGAGTTTGCATAGTGAGGACTGAGTACAAGCTGAGTAAAGACCTCTCAGGATTTGGTCCATTTGAGGGATGGGGCAATTGATCAGGTAAAAAAAAAGTCACATATTGAATGGATAATACAGACATCAAATTACTTATATCAAAGATTTGTCTACACATGAAAGTTAATCTGGAATAAGGTAGGGTGCAAATTTAAAGCAGATGAAGTTAATCAGGAATAGTTAATGTGTGGAGGTTAGTCCAGAATAAGAGCATCCACACATGGAGTTGATCAGGAATAGCTTCCTTTGTAGACAACGTTCTAGCTGCAAGGTTAGACGAAATTCCTCTTCACTTTACTGTGTGTTTTCAACTATTGCAGAAGATAGTGTGTGGTATGTTGTGCACCCCACTCGAGTGGTAGCAAACCTTCCAAGGTTGTTTAGGACACTTTCATGTTTGTTCTATATAAGTTTGTGAACAAATTTTCACAATGATTTTATTATTTGATGCTGCTGCATTGATCTGAAATATGCTTCGGAGCATTTTAATATTAATGCCAACTATGCAGTCAAAAATCAAGACTGTTCCTGGAAAATTTGGACAGGGTAGTAATCCTAGAGGACAGCTAAATTCTATTGAATTCCATAAATTCAGTGGGGCTACTTGAGAGGTAAGACACTATTGCACATGAGCAAGAATGGCAGAACTGGAACCCGAGTCTGGAATTTGTCCCATTTTTTAGTATTTGAAAATGTAAAATAACTATAGCACAGTACGGTATAGGATGTTTAGTCAATAAAGTCACATGATTTGCATCAGGACTCTATCAACTTGCACCTGGCTATTCCTTCTCTTCAGCTTTCCCACAACTCACCTCACCATTCTGTAAGCCATCCAAAACACTGCTGCAAATGTCAGCTATTTCTCCTGAGGCTACAACCATATTCAACACCTTCTAGAAGTCACTTCAGACACCTATTGCCTGCTCTCCCCCAACACACACACACACCAAAAAAATCAAGCTCCCTGTTCTGTTTTCAAGGCCCTCCATTAGCAGTGGGGCTAGCGGCCGAGAGGCACATTTTAAAGATGAAATCAGCAGGATTTTATGATAGAACCTAGGTAGAGGGCGAAAGAAAGGGCTCAAAAGTGACCCCAAGTTTGAAGCCTCCGACAGGGAGTATGATGAGGCAATAATAGAAAATGGAGGGTGAAGAACTGGGAAGGGAAGATGAGACATTCTGTTTATGACATTCTGATTCAGAGGCTGGCAGTGGGAAGTACATCCAGGAAGAGATGTCATAAAGTAAGTCTTTTCTTCTGAGCATTTGAGAAGGGAGTGACCTGATGGGGTACTATTAATAAGGGGATTCCATTTTTATGTTGTTTGTCTGGGAAGACCACTCACTTTTTTGAGCTCATTGAGTGCAGTCAGTGTGAAACAAGATTATAATTCTGATATGAGATTCTTGTAAAGCACCCAGAGCTTTGGAGGGGCCCTTACATAATCAAAAGAAATTACATAAATAAAATAAGAATCTCAGCGAGAGAGAGAGTTCAGAGGTGGAGATATAAATCTGAGAGCCTTGAGTTATAGAGATGGTAATTAAAGCCAGGAGGACAGATGAGGTTGCCAATCAACAGGGCCATACCACCTCCTGGACCTTCCCTCAAGTCAAGCTAAACTGAATAACTGTCTGGAGAGTCCTGAGATAATAATGGTCCTACAGTGCCACCCAGCCATGTATCAGTTATATATGCAAAGCGAGGGGCTTCCTCCCTGCAATCATTACATGACTTACCACCCCCGCTTCCATGCTGCAGTTAGTATAAAACGAATCAGTTATGCAAATACATAACATGAAATTTCCGATAAACTCTGAAATGTACTTTGGAGCATTTTAATATTAATGCCAACTATGCAGGGCCCTTCAAAAATCAAGACTGTTCCTGGAAAATTTGGACAGGGTAGTAATATTCTTTTTATGGAAGTGCAGAGAAACGGAAATCCATAGGGTTAGCTATTAAGCTGGTACAAATTGGCATTGCCCCAGTGAACTCAATGAAGCAATGCCAATTTATAGCAGCTGAAAATCTGGCTAGTTTAAAACCAAGATTATGGCATTTAGACACTGGTCCTTAGGCGGCACAATCCCTCTCAGTACCCCAGCACAGAGAGGAAGTGCATATACTGCACTATCCTTTCAAATGATGCAATCTGGCCTGATACAGCACCCAGCCAGGTCTGAGGGTTAGTTCAGGGTATGAGTGATCCAATCAGTCTACCTCCTTCCCATGTCTTTCGGAGTGATTTATATCCCAGGATTGCTAGGAGGAAATGGTCCCTCAAGTAAAGGCACTGGGAATGTCCTGGGATGGTGCATGGGGATGCAGTTGGAAATTGCAGCTTGTAGTCTACTGCCCCTTCCCCACCACACACAATGAGAAAGGGTGAGAATATTCTTGCCTTTATTATGGGATTCTATATATGAATAATGTTTTTGTTATGCAACTGTGGAAGAACACAGTGAAAGCGGGAGATTAATGATTTAGTCTCTTTTCCTTTAAAATACCAGGTAAATTAAATATTATATAAAAGAATTACCTGTAACATTCAGATTACGTCAGGGCCTAATCTGCTTGATTTAGTCATACAGCTATTCCCAGTGAATTTTATGGGAAAATGGGAACTTTCATGTCAAGAAATACAGAAATTAAATGGCCAAATTCCCTAAGTTCCATGGTTGTCAATCCAGAGCAACTACTGGAGTCAATGAAACTCTGGTTTTACACACATTTGTAACAGGGCAAAATTTGGCCCAACGTTCTCATACTAATTTTAAATCATCCATATTGCTCTCCCCTAGACACCTAACACCAGAACTCATTGAAAAAATGACAATTGTTTCTTGTGGGAATCTTTTCCCCCCAGCTTTCACAAACACCCTCCCTATTCCAAAAATGTTTAACACCACACAGAAAACCAAAGAATTTTTTTGAAAGTCTAAAACCAAACATATTTTTAGGTAACTATTATAGGTTTTGATCAATCTGAAACATTTTGATCAAGATGAAAAAAACGTTTTGACAAAAAAATGTGTAACACCTCTCCTCAAAACTCTCATGGTTTCACTGAGAGTTTTAGACACAAGAAAAGCCAGATCTCACTCAGGGAAAATTCTGGCTATGTATAATTTATAGCACTCATGTGGTAAATAAGTAATTAGACCATTATGGAGGGGATGTTGACAAGGTGAATTAGGAATAAAGTTTTGTTCTCCTTTCATAACAAGCCAAAATGTTCATACTCAATAAATGGCCTTATCTTTCAAGAGCAGTCAGGGATCCCACAGAAGGAAGTGGGAAGCTGTGGGTACTCCACACCACTGAAAATTAACTTAATTAGGGTTAGATTAGGACAACCTGACACATTACTCTTTGAGTAATCCAATTGATTTGGACTCAGTGTGAGTAAGGGTTTCAAAATCAGGTCCTTATTTACATATTTTAATTTATAATATCCAAATGTGCCCACCCCAAAGTTTGAGTGTTTTCATATAATTTAAATGATACAAAGACTTTTTAAAGTAATTTTTCCATTTAATGAGATAGCCTTTCTGTTCTAATAAATACCCACCAACAACATTATAAACCCCGCCTGTTCACAGGGCTTATGAATAAAATACTTCTACATTTCAACTTTGTCTCCATATACCAAATGTGTGGGTGTGCTGTGGATGCTTAAATATGGATTCATGTATCTAACTTTAGTCACCCAAGTTTATCATTTTTTGGCCCTATTTCTTGGCATATTGCATGACAAAATAGTGCTTTCATGTTTTACTTCACATTTCATCATGATTTCACTTGTTTCCATTCCACTATTGGTTAAGTAGCCAGCCCTCCCACCCCCATCCCCAAAATAAATAAAAAAAAAAACAACACTTTCAGCATAATGAGGTTCAATACAAATGGAATTGCATTTGGCACACTTTAGCGCACTGAAACAATTCAAGACTTTTCCTGCTACTTCAGTATAAATAGAGTTTCATTATATCTAAGCTCACTGTAAGTGGATTCCACTGTGCTGTAAATAATGGACAGAGTCAAACTTGTCAGTGATGATTTGTTAAAATCTCACAGTGAGTTATCTAAAATTTGTGAATGGAAATCAGGCATGTTACATATACAGTGAAATGGTCTAAAGCTGCCCTCTCAGTTATACTAGTGCAACCCATTTGACAAATAAAGCAAAATGAATGCATATGGGATTTTCACCATTTTCCAAAATATGTTTACTTATCATTGGTTCCATTACATTGGCTTTTATCTGAAGCAAAAGGTGTTTTTCACAATCAAAACCAGAAAAATTCATAAAATGCAATTTGTGAGCCAAAGGTACATTTATGAAAAAGCATTAAAATGTGGACATATTTTATTGTGCAAAGGGTCTGAAGTCAGTGGCTTATACAGGTAAACCCTTAGAGTTTGGAAATGTTTGAGAACAGAATGTTAAAGCAGCACCTTAAAAGCAGTTTATGTTTACAATTTTGAAAGCAGCAGAGGACATTTTGCCACACATATTGATCAACCTGTATCAGCAAACTCTTGGGCCAAATCCTCCATTGTGCTAGAGCAGGGTTGTGCCAATACGCTGGCATAAAGCTTCCCTACAGATGTCTTAACCAGCCTCTTGGAGGAGGGGGATTCTAGAGGGGTGTATAACTGACATACTGGCTCATTTGCTAGCCCTCTCCCTGCACTGGGAGCACCATTAGCAAAAATGGCTCTGGAGTCCATGCACTGCAGCTGTTCTTGAATGCTGTAATGGATCGTGGGAGATATTGGCAGACAAGACAAACTACAGTGGCCATCCGACTGCTCTAATAAACACCTGGAAACCAGCCCACCACAGAGCTGGGATTGCAAGGCGATTTAAAGCCACCTTTGTACATACATTCAATCTAATTTACACTGAGTCCTCCTCAGCTGGGCCCAGTAAAAAATACATTGGCATAGACAGATCAGAGGTGACAATCATTGGGAGACAAGAGCTTATTATTAATTATTATTAATAATATTATAACACCTTTTAATTTGCTCAAAATATAATGTATGTGTGTGTCCATGTGTATACATGGACAGATTGGGATTTTTCAAAGGAACCTAATGGAGTTAGGTGCCCTGCTCACAATAACTTTCAATGCAATTTGATCATCTAGCTCCCATCTTTTCTATAGCACATTAGAAGTTACTTCCTAATATTTACTTTCAGTTCTGCTTGGAGCTGAGTGGATAATACACAACAATTGACTTATCTAATGTAGCTGGCCTTGATTTCTGTTTCTGGTTATTTATTTACCAGTTTAAATTTAGGTTGCCAAAAATTCACTGCATGCATTTCCTATTTAATCTTTCAAATTTGAACTTTGTTGTGACTGGTCACATAGTCAGATGCTATTGTTTCTCTTCTTTAACTGGATATACTTCTTGTGTGTGAATTTAAAATTAGTTTTCCCCAAATATCCATGCAGGGCATTGCAAAATTTGTTTTCTGTGCAAAATCATGTCAGATCAAAAAATCACTCAAATGTTTGAAGCAAGCCAATTTGAAATGGATAAAAGCATTGCCAATGTTAATTAATTTAAAAATTCAAGAGACTGAAAGTTATGTTTGGTTTTTGCCCTGATTCTTGCTTTTATTTTATTCCTGTTGATTCTTTCTAAAGACTCTTCAAGATATTTTTCACAAAGTGCAGTCAAAGTTTATAATCCTAAGATTTATTTATTTATTTATTTACACTAATGTAGAATTATCTAGGCTTTCCTCTACACTAACAAAAATAGCTATATCTAGTAAAGCTTCCCAAGGTCATTGGCCTGTGTCTTTCCTACTCCTCAACAAAGTATTCATTTCTCTTAGTTTCTTGTCAGTGCACCATGATATCCTTCACATTGTCTGCGCCTTTGCTTTTATTAGCAGAAAATACAGCCATAGCTTTAGTGTCATGTGTACTATAAAGACAGGATTTTCAAAAGATTTGACAACTCTCATATTTTCCGAAGTATTCTCAATGTAACACAGAAACAGTTTATTACTGTTAAGTAGTGACTGTCTCTCCAGCTTGAATAATGAAGTCCTCTAGGTCAATATTTTATACAATGATGCATTTAAGAAAGCATTCCTCTGCAGCCTAGCACTAAAACAATGGGTGTCATAACACAGATCTATGTATTATCAATCTTATATGCCGCTATAATCAATCTAATTCTTTGGGTAGTGAAAGTGTAATATGTTATTGTGTTAAACCAAGAACTTCCTTTCTCCAAAATGTTTATAAAAGAACATAATAAAATTATTTACAGAGGCCAGCTCTGCTAAACAAGGTAGAATAAATTTAACCTTCTGTGAATAGTGCTTTCAGCTGCAGGAGATTTACATTTGTTGCCTGTAAACCATATTTCCGTAAGGTGCAGCAACATAGTTTTTGAGCATTGCAAAGCCACCCAAACAAAACATTATACAAGAGAAAGTTTTCACTGGTTAAGAGCTTTTTTCACACACTAAAAATTCACAAAAATTCAGTGGAACCAAAGCATTCTTTGAGGCAAACTTGCAAAAGCAATGGTATTATCTAATATGCAAAATATCTCAATTTTTGCCCCAAAATTCTGCATTTCTAGAAACAAGGGAGAAATTTCTCACTAGATCACATTCACAGACAACAGTGAATAAACGTGAAAAAATTAAATGCTCAAATGCAAATACTTGAAAAGTGACAATTGGTATAGACCAGCTCTAGCGGCAATTAAACCATAGTCAGGTTGGATATTTAAACAGAGACATTGATCTTGCAAACAGTTAAGGACACTGTACTCATGTGTTTCAGAGTAGCAGCCATGTTAGACTGTATTTGCAAAAGGAAAGGAGGACTTGTGGCACCTTAGAGACTAACAAATTTATCTGAGCATAAGCTTTTGTGAGCTACAGCTCACTTCATCGGATGCATTCAGTGCAAAATACAGTGGGGAGATTTTTATACATAGAGAACATGAAACAATGGGTGTTACCATACACACTGTAACGAGAGTGATCACTTAAGGTGAGCTATTACCAGCAGGAGAGCGCGGGTGGGGGAGGAAACCTTTTGCAGTGATAATCAAGGTGGGCCATTTCCAGCAGCTGACAAGAACATATGAGGAACAGTGGGGGTCAGGGGGGAATAAACATGGGGAAATAGTTTTACTTTGTGTAATGACCCATCCACTCCCAGTCTCAATTCAAGCCTAAGTTAATTGTATCCAGTTTGCAAATTAATTCCAATTCAGCAGTCTCTCGTTGGAGTCTGTTTTTGAAGTTTTTTTGTTGAAGAATTGCAACTTTTAGGTCTCTAATCAAGTGACCAAAGAGACTGATGTGTTCTCCAACTGGTTTTTGAATGTTATAATTCTTGACGTCTGATTTGTGTCCATTTATTCTTTTACTTAGAGACTGTCCAGTTTGACCAATGTACATGACAGAGGGGCATTGCTGGCACATATCACATTGGTAGATGTGCAGGTGAACGAGCCTCTGATAGTGTGGCTGATGTGATTACACCCTATGATGGTGTCCCCTGAATGGATAAGTGGACACAGTTGGCGACAGGCTTTGTTGCAAGGATAGGTTCCTGGGTTAGTGGTTCTGTTGTGTGGTGTGTGGTTGCTGGTGAGTATTTGCTTCAGGTTTGGGGGCTGTCTGGAGGCAAGGACTGGCCTGCCTCCCAAGATCTGTGAGAGTGAGGGATCATTTTTCAGGATAGGTTGTAGATCCTTGATGATGTGTTGGAGAGGTTTTAGTTGGGGGCTGAAGGTGATGGCTAGTGGCGTTCTGTTACTTTCTTTGTTGGGCCTGTCCTGTAGTAGGTGACTTCCGGGTACTCTTCTGTTTCTTCCCTTCAGCAAGTGGGAAGCAATTCTTACAACTACAATACCCACCTGCTGAAGTGAAGAAACAGATTGACAGAGCCAGAAGAGTACCCAGAAGTCACCTACTACAGGACAGACCCAACAAAGAAAATAACAGAACGCCACTAGCTGTCACCTTCAGCCCCCAACTGAAACCTCTCCAGTGCATCATCAAAGATCTACAATCTATCCTGAAAAATGATCCCTCACTCTCACAGAACTTGGGAGACAGGCCAATCCTTGCTTACAGACAGCCCCCCAACCTGAAGCAAATATTCACCAGCAACCACAAACCACACAGTTTCTACGTAAAAGAATAAATGGACACAAATCAGATGTCAAGAATTATAACATTCAAAAACCAGTTGGAGAATACTTCAATCTCTTTGGTCACTTGATTACAGACCTAAAAGTTGCAATTCTTCAACAAAAAAACTTCAAAAACAGACTCCAACGAGAGACTGCTGAATTGGAATTAATTTGCAAACTGGATACAATTAACTTAGGCTTGAATAGAGACTGGGAATGGATGGGTCATTACACAAAGTAAAACTATTTCCCCTTGTTTATCATCCCCCCCCCACTGTTCCTCAGACATTCTTGTCAGCTGCTGAAATGGCCCACCTTGATTATCACTACAAAAGGTTTCCCCCCCGCCCCCCGTTGCTGGTTATAGCTCACCTTAAGTGACAGGTTTCAGAGTAACAGCCATGTTAGTTTGTATTCGCAAAAAGAAAAGGAGTACTTGTGGCACCTTAGAGACTAACCAATTTATTTGAGCATAAGCTTTCGTGAGCTACAGCTCACTTCATCGGATGCATACTGTGGAAAGTGTAGAAGATCTTTTTATACACACAAAGCATGAAAAAATACCTCCCCCCACCCCACTCTCCTGCTGGTAATAGCTTATCTAAAGTGATCACTCTCTTTCCACAGTATGCATCCGATGAAGTGAGCTGTAGCTCACGAAAGCTTATGCTCAAATAAATTGGTTAGTCTCTAAGGTGCCACAAGTACTCCTTTTCTTTTCACTTTAAGTGATCACTGTCGTTACAGTGTGTATGGTAACACCCGTTGTTTCTAAGTATATAAATCTCCCCACTGTATTTTCCACTGAATGTGTCCGATGAAGTGAGCTGTAGCTCATGAAAGCTTGCGCTCAAATAAATTTGTTAGTCTCTAAGGTGCCACAAGTACTCCTTTTCTTTTACTCATGTGTGTATTCCCACAATCCCATATGGGACTACTCACATGAATAAACTCATGCAGGTGCTTAAGTTTTTGGGATCTTATTTGGTAGAGAGAGCATGCAGTAGAATTCCTTATAAAAGGAATAATTGTCTTGTGTTTGTACAGCCCCCTACATGTTGGGGCCCTCCATCCATGACTTGGGCTCTCAGCACTATGATAATACGACTAATAATAATAATGAATACTTTGAAGCAACAATATATATATATTTGAAATATTTTAAGAGTTTCAGAAAATTAATTATGGCTCAGGAACAGATGAGGATAATATTATAGTCCAATGGAAAGTCGAATAGCTGAGCTATATTTCTCAGTCATTTCTTTTCACAGAGAAACCCCAAGTCACCTGGTTTACAAACACAGGCAGTTTACAAACACAGGCAAACATAAATTATAATAGTTGTCCATTCCTGACAACTGACAGGGCGAGAAACTAAATATCCATATTCAACTCCAGAAGCAGCTCTAAACTAATGGTTACAGTTATAATAATTTAGGTCATATTAGAGGTCAGATTGTTGGCCTTGCTTGGCATTTTGCAAATATATATTATTTTCTAGTCCTGTTTTCCTTGTTAATCACTCACTTGAATACATCATGTTATTAATAGATGCTATATGTTCAGTGGGCCTAAATCATTCTGAAGGCAGCAACCTTAATTTTTTAATTTCCTGACATTAATGTTGAGAAGTTAAGCACTCAGGGTCCCATTTCACCTCCTTTGTAAGCACTGTGGATCCCAAATGCAGAGGACCCAACTCAGTTCCGTTGCACAGGGAATGGGGGACCCTCATAATAGGTTCATTCTTACTGTGTGCTGTGACATCTAGCTCATTGTGACTACTGTAATGTTTGGGCATCATATACTGTTTTATTCACTTGCATGGCTGTAACCTGTAGACAGCAGCTCTGCACGAAAGAATGATATTGAGAGAGATTTAGTTGGAACAGACTGGTGAGTTGCTCCGCATTTCAAGTGAAGTGCATCATAGTCACAAATGCCTTCCCTAAGATGTATCTGCATATATGTTCAGATAAACAGAACTAGTAAGACTATCTGTGATAGCACAACATGTAAACATACCTGAATTAACTTTAATCTAGCTAGCTTGGGGACCAATAGCAGTGAACCTGTTGCAGCACAGTCTTCAGTGCAGGCTATACAAGCCCATCCTTGACTCAAGGTATTTAGTTGTCTAGCCTGCGCTGAAATCCATACTGCTGCAGTAACTGCTCATACTAGCTAGATTAAAACTAGCTTGGCCATGTCTACACATGCTGCAATCACACCTCCAAGTGCATTATAGATATATCCTAAGGTAATGTCTAAACTGCTGTCAGGAACAAGCCTCCCAGCATGGGTAGACAGACTCACACTACCTCAGCTCAAGTTATCACACTAAATAGCAGTATGGACTTGGTGGCTCAGGCAGCAGCTTGGGCATTCAAGCCTACCCGTCCCCCAGGACCTGAATTCAGGTGGCTAGCCTGAGTCTCCACCATGGCTGCAACATCCACACTGCTGTTTTTAGTGTGCTAGCTCACTAGTCTGTCTAACCAGGCTGGGGGCTCGATCTCAGCTGCAGTGTAGATTTACCCAATGTGACCCTTTGGCAAATCTATCAGAACCAAGATTAGATTTCATTAGCGACCTGGCTCAGGCCACAGCTCACTCACTCACTAATGCTTTTTGGGATGAATAAATTATGGATTTTCAAGAATAAATGTGAGTGAATGAATAAGTTATGGGACAACACAGGCACAACCAGACCTGAAGTGTCCCCAAAGTGTTGTCACCCTTACACAGTACCCTACCAACCCTCTTATATAATCAGAACAGGTTTGATTTTAAGTGTACAATTTTAGGGCACTCGGGTCCTCCCAGGTACTATTCAGGCTGGAAAAAAACCACAAAAAGTTTTCAACAAATAGTTACACTTTAAAAACAATAAAAGGAGTACTTGTGGCACCTTAGAGACTAACAAATTTACTTGAGCATAAGCTTTCATGAGCTACAGCTCAGAAGTGAGCTGTAGCTCACGAAAGCTTATGCTCAAATAAATGTGTTAGTCTCTAAGGTGCCACAAGTACTCCTTTTCTTTTTGCGAATACAGACTAACACGGCTGCTACTCTGAAACCTTTAAAAACAATGTTGATTTAACTGTTTTCACCGATTCGTAGTCACTTTCTGAGTGAAATATACCCTGGTGTAGAGGACCAGCAAAAGGTCAATCTGTACAGATATACCTTATTATATTAGAGGAAGGATTGACCAGTGGCTAAAGCACTATTCTAGTACTTGGAAGGCTGGTGTTCCCATCCATGCTCTCCTAGTCTTCTTTTGGAATGTTGGACATGTCACTCAGCCTCTATATGTCTCCATCTGTAAAACACATTTCCCGACCTCACATGGGTATTGTAAGGATTTATGTATTAAAGATTCAGACGTGCTCAGATATTGTGGTAATGGAGTCATATGGTACCTAAGATAGAACAGATATATCACTGAAGACTCCATGGTGCTGGTATTCTGCTGAGCAGTGACTTTCAACTCTCAGTTAATATTCCAGAAAATCACTTTATCAGCAGAAATGCTTGAAATAGAAACAATTTTAAAACAAACATTACAGAGTATTCATAGAGAGCAATTTTTGAATTCATAGTTTCCAGTTGAGATGGTCGAGAAATCCAATTTTATTTGTGTGAAAGAATTCTGAATAAAATGATTCAATTTTATTACTGATTTTTTTGTCAGAACTGAACTGTTTCCACAAAACATTTTCATTACAAAAACTATTTTTGATCAAAACATTTTAACCTGCTCTTCTTACTGGTTGTAGCCAATGATTTTAGTTTATTGTTCCTTTATTGTATGATGTTATGATTAACTAACATGTTATAATCAGTGTACGCTACATAGAGTTAAACTGTAGGATTATAGAAGTATAAGATTGTTCAGTAGATAGAAGGGATCATTATGTATTAGGTATCTAAGTAAGGAGGGCTGAAACACAAGGCCTAGAGACTGAGGCCTGTAAGATTTTAGCATAGCAATATTAGGCCACAGGCTTAAGAAATGCTTGACATAAGTCAGTGACCAAAGAATGACCCATGCCACAAGATTACAGGAAAAGATGGGTGATATTGCGAAAAATTAACAGTAAGAGTAATGTTTTGCTTACAAGATATCTGGTAGTCACATTTTTCTAACACATGCCCTTATTGCAAAGTGCACTATGTATGTAAATGCTAATAAGGTATATTCAGAATCACACTATAAAAAGAGGGTGCCCAGATTAGGGAAACTGAAGCAGATAGCAGAAGTGAATTTCGCTCTGTTAAGCTTGAAACTGTAGCCACTGTACAGCCAAACCCATGGTGGTGTAATACCACATTACACAAAATTCACTTTAAAGTAAATTAAAAGCTACATAGTATTCAGTAATGGAAATGATTCTGTGAGTTATGCTTACCTGACCTGGGAGTAGAATCTGACTGAGTGATTCATGTGTTCAATTAAACAGGCATTTCAAATACTCATAAAATTGCTCTCACGCAAGCGAAAAAGCAAGTATTATTCACAGCAATTATTCAACAAACAATTTTAAACATCAAATAAGTAATTTGTTGCAAAATATCAGGTAGGCTCTAGTTACTGCTATCTTTTGTTGACAGTAAATATTAAAATATAAAAAAAACCCAAGTTTTGAACCAGTCAGATACAATATTATTAATGAATGTATTGATCATTATAACCCACTGTCTAAGAGTTAGCATGGCTGTCACAAAGTTTGGCTTATCTCCAGACTGACCACTTAAGTAACTTGTTCCTGTTCACCTTAACTCAGAAACAAGGCATTCTAAATCCATGTGTGGACACTCTTATTCCAGAATCAGGAACAGTTAATCAGGAACAACTTCAAGTTCAGACAAGCCCTATTACTAAGGACAAGTATTATAGGTCAGTTCTCAAGATAGTTTTAAAAGAGACAACTCTCTAGTTAAGCGTGAGAGCTGATTTCAGAAACTAAGTGCAGAGAACACCAAAACATAAAATCGAGTGACCCAGACAAACCTTGAGAATGGTGTGCTACAGAACCTGTGTCTGCACTTAAACTGCTACAGCGGCACAGCACTTCAGTGTAGACACTCACTACAGTGACGGGAGGGGTTCTCCCATGACTGTAGTTAATCCACCTCCCTGACAGCCGGTAGTTAGGTCAACAGAAGAATTCTTCCATCAACCTAGCACTGGTTACACTGGGGGTTAGGCTGGCTTAATTATGTCACTCGGGGGGATGGATTTTTCACACACTTATGTGACGTAGCTGGGTCAACCTAACTTTTTAGTATAGACCTGGCCAGAATGTTGGATTTAGAAACTGGGTGATTATCACAACAAACATTTCACTACAAAAAAGGAAGGTACAGAGCCTTGGTCTCCATTGTGCTGCACCTTGTGTAGTAACATCAGTGCAGCATTCTGAATTGGTAGCATTTTACACCATTTGCATTGGTGCAAATGACTAAACAAGTTGCATGACAATGGAGAATCAAGCATATTTTCTTTTCGTCAAAACAGAGATTCAGACTGCCCCTGTGAAAAACCCCTCTCCATCATATCTAATTAACTCCCACAGTCTCCCGTTCAACAGGAATGATCCAGAATATCTCCTACCCAAACACTCCCTGTTGCTGATTTGTTTTGCCCACTCTGCAACTACTCCCTGCATGGTCAGTGGTAGTGCCAAGCAAATTCAAAGCAAATAATTTAGCCAATTTTACTATTTGGAGAATTGCCCGTGGCCACTTTCCAGGTTTTTTTTTCCCTTTAATATATTAGTCATTCTAAATTATGCAAAAGATAATTTCTATGAATAATTCTTAGTCTGAAGATTGTTAGTGAACAGTTTAGGATGGAAAGTGAAGAGGAATGTCATATCCAACATAAGCCGCAGAGGGAATTTAGGTTAGCAGAATACAAGTGTCCCTGTTGAAAATGTGTGCACTGCCCAACTCTTGCAAAAAGTACCATGGGATCTTTAATGAAAAGAAGTGATATGGAGATTTTTTTCCTTTCATCGAATGATGGCACCTTCAACAGAACTTAGTCAACTAGCTTCATGCCAGGGAATTGGTTCAGTACCAGCTAAGAAGGGAAAGTACCACATACTGAATCACCAATACCAGCACTCCACATTTTTTCCTCAATGAATCTGTGAGACCTGGAGAGAACACAGCTCAGGTATGGCTTCGGGCTACAGGATTACCAATATGCATTTCTCAAAACCTATTTCTTGACCTGAAGTAAGAAATAAACACTGTGTCATTGTCTAATACGTTGCAGCACAAATGGGTCATAATCTGGCTGCAAACAGTTAACTAAGAGGAGGAGTCTCTTCTAGTCATCTGCATTGCTGTCCTGTGCTCTGCCATCACCATTCCCCTCACCCCTGGCATTGGGGGAAATGGCTGGGGAGGGCAGAGAGCTGGGAAGGGGTGTGGGAAAGCATGGCTCTGCTATACCAAATCTCCACTGATGCAAGGTCTATGAAAGACCTATGCAAGTAGCACAACTGAGAGCAGCCGGACAGCTGTTGTGAATCAGGCAGCTGCTCTAATAAGGGTATGTCTACACTACGAAATTAGGTTGATTTTATAGAAGATGATCTTTAGAAATTGATTTTACACAGTCAATTGTGTATGTCCCCACTGAGCACATTAAGTCAGTGGAGTACGTCCTCACTACAGTGACTAGCATTGACTCACAGAGCGGTGCACTCTGGGAAGATATCTCACAGTTCCCGCCCATTGGAATTCTGGGTTAAGCTCCCAATGCCTGACTGGGCAAAAACATTGTTGTGCATGGTTTGGGGTACATCTCATCAGTCTCCCTTCCCTTCCTCCTTCCCTCCCTTCATGAAAGCAACTGCAGACAATCATTTCCCACCTTTTTTCCTGGGTTACCCATGCAGACGCCATAGCATGGCAAGCATGGAGCCCACTCAACTCACAGCTGCTGTTGCGAGCATTATAAACACCTCACGCATTATACTGCAGTATGTGCAGAACCTGGCTAAGAGACAGCAGCACGAGGACGATTGTGAGGAGGACATGGACACAGACGTTCCTGAAAGCATGGGATGTGGCAATTGGGACATCATGGCAGCAGTGGGGCTGGTTGATACAGTGGAATGCTGATTCTGGGACCAGCAAACAAGCACAGACTGGTGGGACCGTATAGTGTTGCAGGTATGGGATGATTCCCAGTGGCTGTGAAACTTTCACATGCATAAGGCCACTTTCCTGGAACTCTGTGAGTTGCTTTCCCTGGCCCTGAAGTGTAGGAATACCAAGATGAGAGCTGCCCTCGCAGTTTAGGAGCGAGTGGCGATAGCTCTGTGGAAGCTTGCAACGCCTGACTGCTACCGGTCAGTCAGGAATCAATTTGGAGTGGGCAAATCTACTGTGGAGACTGCTGAGATTCAAGTAGCCAGTGCAATCACTGACGTTCTGTTATCAAGGGTAGTGACTCTGGGAAATGTGCAGGTCATAGCAGATGGCTTTGCTGCCATGGGTTTCCCTAACTGTGGTGGGGCAATAGGCAGAACGCATATCCCTATCTTGACATCAGACCACCTTGCCAACCAGTACATAACCCGCAAGGGGTACTTCTCAATGGTGCTGGAAGCACTGGTGGATCACAAGGGACATTTCACCGACATCAACGTAGGATGGCTGGGAAAGGTGCATGATGCTCACATCTTTAGGAACTCCGGGCTGTTTGAGCAGCTGCAAGAAGGGACTTTCTTCCCAGACCAGAAAATTTCTGTTGGGGATGTTGAAATGCCTGTAGTTATCCTTGGGGACCCAGCCTACCCCTTGCTCCCATGGCTCATGAAGCCGTACACAGGCAGCCTGGACAGCAGTAAGGAGCAGTTCAACTATAGGCTGAGCAAGTGCAGAATGGTGGTAGAATGTGCCTTTGGACATTTAAAAGCTCACTGGCACTGTTTGTTTGCTGACTAGGTTAGACCTCAGCGCAACCAATATTCCCATTGTTATTGCTGCTTGCTGTGTGCTCCATAATATCTGTGAAAGTAAGGGGGAGACGTTTATGGCGGGGTAGGAGGTTCAGGCAGATCACCTGGCTGCCAATTTTGAACAGCGAGACACCAGGGCATCAGAGAGGCTTTGAAAACCAGTTTCATAACTGGACAGGCTATGGTGTGACAGTTGTGTGTGTTTCTCCTTGATGCAAACCCGCCCCCTTTGTTGATTTTAATTCCCTGTAAGCCAACCCACCCTCCCCTCTTTGATCACAGCTGGCAAAGGAAATAAAGTCACTATTGTTTTGAAACCATGCATTCTTTATTAATTAAAAAAGGGGAGATAACTGATACGGTAGCGCAGGTGGGGTAGGGTGGAGTGGAGTGGGGGAGGAGGGAAGGACAAGGACACACTGCTTATTGTAGCCACACTACAAATCAAAACTGTTTGAATGAACTGCCTTCTGTTGCTTGGGCCATCCTCTGGAGTGGAGTGGCTGGGTGCCTGGAGCCTCCCCCTCCTCCACGTTCTTGGGCATCTGGGTGAGGAAGATATGGAACTTGGGGAGGAGGGCAGGTGGTTGTACAATGGATGCAGTGGCGGTCTGTGCTCTTGTTGGCTGTCCTGCAGCTCAACCAGATGCCTCAGCATGTCCATTTGCTCCCCCATTAGCCTCAGCATTGCGTCCTGCCTCTTCTCATCACGCTTACTTAATGCTTTCCTGGACTCTGCCACTGAATGTCTCCATGCATTCAGCTGTGCCCTATCAGTGCGGGAGGACTGCATGAGCTCAGAAAACATGTCATTGCGAGTGTATTTTTTTTGCCTTCTAATCTGTGATAACCCCAGGGATGGAGATAATAGGGGGAGCATTTGCACCTGCGGGGGCATAAAAAGGGAGAATAAAATTTAAGATGATACATTTCTGAGAACAAAAGGGAGACTCTTTCACAGTGAATCAAGCAATTCACAGCAGAAAGCATATCTGCTTTAGGTACAAGGTCGCATTTTGCCTTTTATATTGAGTGCCTGCCAGTATGGTGACACATCACACACGGCTGGGCAACAGAATTCAGTTTCTAGGCAGCCATGGTAAACCAAAGTGTGCGCAGGTTTGGCTTCTAACGCCTTCATAACATGTGTGAATGGTTTCAAATTGCAGCACCCTCCTTTCCCAAAGCAAGCCATACTGGTTGGGTTTGCCATTTAAAAGGAAGGACTGCAGTTTTCGGGTGGATGTGCAGCACACACCTCCCCTCACCCCTACGCGTGGCTATTTGGGATGATCCCTTCACTCCGCCCCCTGCCACGTGGCTATTCTCAGGGATGATCCCTTTTAGCCAAGCGCAAACAGCCCAGCATGAACGGGGTCCTTTTACTGTTCCCTTACAAAAATTCCCCTATTTTAACCAGGTGACCCTGAATGATATCGTTTTCCTGAGGCTAACACAGAAAGATACAGACCGAATGTTGCTTGAATGTGACCAAAACCCAGGACCATTCGCTGCCATGCTTTGTGCTGCAATGATTCCAGACTACTTGCTACTGGCTTGGCATGGTAAATTGTCCCACTATGGAGGATGAAATAAGGCATCCCTCCCCAGAAACTTTCTGCAAAGGCTTTCAGAGCCTCCAGGAGAGCTCCATCCTGCTCCATCCCCAGACACATTAACAGACTTTTCCAATAGCTGTACTGGCCGCCAATGCATCCCAAGTCTTCAGGGCAAATCAAACATTAAACACTATTGCTTTTAAACCCTGTACTGTAGTTACAAATATGCACTCACCAGAGGTGCCTTCTCCACCTTCAGGGCTGGGGATCCCACCTTGGGACGGTATTGGCTCCAGGGAGATGAAATGGTCCTGGCTGCTGGGGAGAACGGATTCACCACTTGCCTGCTGCACATTCTCCTCCTCCACCTCCTCCTCCTCTTCCTCATCCACAAAATCCTCCTCCGTGTTACATGAGACTCCCCGCTTGCAGGTTTCCACAGACAGTGGTGGGATAGCGGTAGGGTCCCCGTAGAATGCCATGCAGCTGATCATAGAAGCGGCATGTATGGGGCTCTGACTCAGAGTGACCATTTGCCTCCTTTGTCTTTTGGTAGGCTTGCGTGAGTGCCTTGACTTTCACGCGGCACTGCTGTGTGTCCCTGTTGTAGCCTCTGTCCATCATGCCCTGTGCGATTTTGGCATATATATTAGCATTTCTTCTTTTTGATCGGAGTTCTGCCTGCACAGAATCTTCTCCCCATACAGCAATCAGATCCAGTGTCTCCCGTTCACTCCATGCTGGAGCTCGTTTGCAATTCTGGGGGAACTGCATGGTCACCTGTGCTGCTGAGCGCACCACACTGACCAAACAGGAAATTAAATTCAAAAGTTCCCAGGGCTTTTCCTGTGTATCTGGCTAGTGCATCGGAGTTAAAAGTGCTGTCCAGAGCAGTCACATTGGAGCACTCTGGGATACCTCCTGGAGGCCAATAACGTTGATTTGCTACCCCAATGTCCACACTACCCCAAATTCGACCCAGCAAGGTCAATTTTAGTGCTACTCCCCTCGCCGGGGAGGAGTACTGAAGTCGATTTTAAAAGCTCTTTAGGTCGACAGAACGGGGTTGCTTGTGTAGATGTATTCATTATAAAATCGACCTAACGCGGCTAAATTCGACCTAACCCTGTAGTGTAGACCAGGGCTAAGTTGAATTGTGTAGTCAGGGAGATGCCCTCCCCTTTCTCTTGCAGTTCTCTAACACAGGAAAGAATCTAGCCCAAAATGTTTACTCTAATCTTTCCCTCTATGGTTGATGAAAGATGCCAAAGAAACAGAATTTCTTGAACAGAGCAAGATTCCTAACAAGAGGTATTACTACAAATTCCTAACTGCTATAACTAGCAGTGTAATGCAGCAAAATGAATGTAATAAAGAAAGTTTAAAAGAATTTTGCTGAATAGAATCAGACCAACACAGCACATCTGTCCCCAGACATAGGTTCCCAATCCTGCTATTCACTTTCCCTTTATCCTCATTGGCCTCCCCTCTTCAAAAATGCCACTAAGCACATGTACCCCCACACCCACACACTACCCAGTATTTTCAAGGGTCCCATTTGGGGAGCATTCACCAGGGCCTGCTGACTTTCTGCTGAGTGCCACCTGCATGCTGTAACTTTCAATGTCCTGTGGCTCTGAGACAACAGTTTTTAAACTGCCTTTCACAGCACATTGCTGGTCTGCATAGCTGGTCACGTGGTGCTGGCTCTTCCTGCTCTATTTTCCACTAAAGCTACAGTAAGAGACAGCAGAAATATATTTAATACATGGAGAATTGATATTAGGAAATTAAATAATCATTCTATATTCCATCCCGGGAACGAATGGAAGGGGAGGTGGTCAGTGCAATTGCAAAATTAAGGGTAAGGTGTGCATGAGAATTCCCTTAAAATATAATCTATCCTACAAGTATTTAAGAATCCTTGTGTGACCAAATGCACCCCTGTAATCCTACACACTGTTGTAATAATCTTTGTACAGAATATGCCTTGTGAGGTATCATTTGAAAATTAACACTTCACTGGTCAATTACATCATGGTGAAATGTGTGTAGCAATATTATATGTTATAAAGTTATGAACATAAACTGAAATTATGGCTGAAATTTGGTTACTAGACATGTATAGGGAAGGAATAAACTTGTTCGTCAAAGACAAAGGACAAGCTGATGCCTCTAGCCAGGTGTCATCAAAGTTGATTGGCAAGTCAAGTGGCCATTCTTTGGCAATGGAAGAGGGCAGGAACAGGTCGATTTGCATTTTAACAAACAACAACATGGAACATCTTTCACCATAAGACTCCATGTCTCCATCCTCTAGGGGTAACCTCAGGAAAATGCATTTCAAAGGGTGACTGGACTATAAAAGTTTGGGGGAAAACCACCCCAGGTATGCCCTCTCTCTCTCTCTCTCTCTCTCTCTCACTTGCTCTTTTATCTAAGATGACAAAGGAACCAGCTCTTTGGACTTTGGGAGAAGGCCCTGATTTGAGAATTAAGTCAGCTATGTTACTGGGAACATGTGGTAAGGATTTTACCGTGAACCAAGTCTTAGCTACTAGGGAGCATTTGATCTTTATTGATCTTGTACCCATTTCTGACTTTAATACCTTGTACTTGTACTTACTTAAAATCTCCCTTGGTAGTTTAACTTATTTTATTCTTTAATCAAAACTAATCCAGTGTTGTGTTGAAACTGAATTGTTTGGCTATTCCAATTAAGGTAGCAAACTATTGTATATTGACCCCTTAAAGGGGCAACAGACCTCTAATATCTGATCTGGAGAAAATCATGGATGGGGAGTGAGTTGGGGTCACCCTGCAAGTTGTAACCGAGGGTGGTGGAAGCCAGAGTGTTGGCTGGAGGGTGGTTGGTAGCCTGCAGCTATACACAGATACTCACTCTGTTTGTGATGTGCCAAGTTTGGGAACTACAGCAGCAAAGCATTGTGAGGCATGTAAGGCTGCAGGGCAGGTGGTGACACAACCCTTAACAAGCCTGGATTGCACCCCAGAATGAGATTCGTTGCTCTAGGGCTATGCATCCTAGGATGGTGGAGGTGCACAAAGCATAAAGAGTGGTGCATCAAAAGCCCAACAGAAAGACTGCCAGAAATGAGTCTCAACTCTGCCTCATTTCATAGGGAGGCGGGGGAGAGGAATCCAGATCAGTATTATTCAACTGGCTTTTCAAGACCTCTTATTGCTAACTGTGTACCATCCTCACCAGGGGTACCATTTATTTTATTCCATAAAGATATTAAAAACTAGTAAGTTTTGGCCTATGCTTTGAAGTTTACAGGATTGCTGGGCTTCCTAAAGAAGCTAGAATATTTTAAATGTTTTCCCATCATCTTCTGATAAAACATGTATGACTGTACTGACATCCAAAAGGGAAACAATTTCCTGTTCAAAGATTTCCTAAAGTACCTAAATCTTTGCATATTTGCATCCATTTTAATACAATGGATAATGTAGGTGATCTGCCCCAAAAATACTGTTATGGGTTCTTTTTCATTATACTGTACATGGAAGTCTTTTGTACGTGTGAATTGTAGCCAGTCAGAAAACATTTATGGAGATTTTATTATGGAAATCATTATTTTAAAAATACTACAGCATTGTACTAGTAACCAGCCAAATACTGCAGTATTACTATTGTATGATGCGGAAGAGAAGACCAGAAGGTTTTGTTATTGTTTTAAATAATGACAAGTTTATTAACTAATTTAATTAACTTGAAATATCTCATTTCCCATTCCACTTGTCAAATTACCTCTTTACTTGAAAATTTGCCACCTTCCTCACTTTGAACCTATGTTTTTCTGTATTCCTTTGTGCTTTTCTGAGGACCATGATCAAATTGAGAGCTTCTGCCGATGGGTTAAAGTAATATTTTGTCATGTTCCAGTCTTATCTATTCCTCCTCTGTGTGTGATCTTTGATAGGGGCACTGGCAAAAGGGCATTAATCTATGGAGTCACCTGTATTTGCACATTTTCATAGCAGAGTGAATAATTGTGCATTCAAAGGTAATACAGGAACAGCATACCCTGAAGGGACCACTCTTATATGCTTTCTCTTTCTTCAGATTAAAGATCAGTGTTTTTCATCCCTCTCTAGAAATCTTAAAACCATATTGTGATCTCAGTTATACCAGTGTAAACTGGGAGTAACTCCACTCTCCTCATTCAAGCTGGTGAAAATGACATCTGAATCTGGCCCTTACTGTATTAAAAAACACCACTATATTTGTTAAAGTTTAGCTATAATAATTCAGTCCAAACAACTTTGACATCGCTGTATTGTTCTAAATTTCTAAGTGATGGTAATTACAAATTGGAGGCAGGAGATCCTCAGATGACAATGTCATCTCCTTATTACCTTATGAGCAACAAACCTGTCAACCTGACTCCTGTAAGTGCTCTACTTAGAGTCGTTTTTTCTTTCATGAAGACCTTATATAATTTAATTTTGTCAAGGGCCTTGGCTGTGGCTTAGACTGAGACTGCACTCAAACTTGGCACATAGTAATTTTTTTTTTTTGGTTGGGCAGAGAAGAGAGAAATTTAACTTCTTATGGTGGCAGCCTCAATGACAGACAGAGGAATGGTCTGATGTTACATATGGATGGACATACCTGTTTGGATACAATAAGAGCTAAATAGAATGTTCATCAAAATCTCAAGCCAAATTTACATTGAAAAAGTTAATTACATTAAAATTGTAGGAACTCCGTTACTAATACAGTATTATATAATACTATGTCTGTGACATGTGGGTTTGTGGGGCCCTGAAGCAAGGTTGCCCTTGTAGTAATTCTGATCAGTCTCAGACCAGGAAGTGATAGAAATTCAGTTAGAAGTATAAAGAAAAGGAGTACACAAGTACTCCTTTTCTTTTTGCGAATACAGACTAACACAGCTGCTACTCTGAAACCTGTCAGAAGTATAGTTGGTGAAAAAAATAATTTCATGAACAATTTCAAAATTTCGTCTTTTTTAGTGTTGCATTGTTAAAAAATTAACCTGTTTTGCATTTTGGAGGACATGTTATACAATATCTTTTATCTTTTTCTTAAAATTGATCTTTAAATGTTTAGTTGACTGAAATTTCATTTTTCAGCAAGAATCTGATTCTTGGTAAACGAAAAGTTTGAAAGTGATTTTGGTCAAAATTTCAGAAAAAAAATCACAAAAAAATGAGCATATTGAAAAGGTTGTCAATTATTCACAAAAATATTTTAAAAAACAGACCTTTTCAATGAAAATCTTTGTGCAAAAAATGGCAACTTTAATGAGAAAGTTTGTTCTTGCAAGACTCCCTGATCATGCTTGTGTGGCTATGATGGGCATTGATCTTCAGGTATGGCCAAGCTTCACCCAGGGGAAAGGAGGAGGAGGAGGAGGAGGGGAGAAAAGGAAGAAAAGGGAAAGGTAGCTTTCACAGATTACAGTTTGCTTTAATTTTTCACTCCAGTAGCAATGACATTGATAAGTAAGCATGGGAACCATACTGTGAAGCCCATGAAAGGTGGAAAAACCCACTCCTCCCCCTTACCTACAAAGATGGTATTACTTCCTTTATTTGCTGTACTAGCAGTTGAAGTCATCTATCCAAACAGGCCTCCAAATTCAACAGTTTTCCTTAATTAAAATCTTGATCCTGCAAGCATTTGTAGATTTCAAGGCCAGAAGGGACCATTGTGATCATCTAATCTGACTACCCTTATAACACTGAGCATAGAATTTCCCCAAAATAATTCTTTTTTAAGCTAAATTAAATTGTGCTAGTTCTGCATGAGGCCCACTTACTGATCAGGCCAACACAGATATGACTGAGATCTCAGGAGATGGGATCTTGATTACAAAGCTTGGGGGCTCACAAGTAGCCAATACTGGTAGGTTATGGAAAATAATCATATGTGTAAACAGATTACATGTACAGCAAAATCCTTAATCTAAAAATGAAGGAAATCTCGAGAAATATGAAAACATTAATACAGAATTAGGGTTTAGACACTTTTATCAGAATAATAATAAAAAGACCCCCCAATCACTGAATTTCCATAAGGATCTTCATATCAAGAAACTACATGAAAAAGATTCTCTCTGGAATAGCTGTGTCCAAGGTCCTTGATGGACCTTATTCTCGTGATTAGAAGCATTCTCTTTAGTAGCCCACTGGGATTAGCAGGCAAGCATCTCCTGTTCCCTGATTAAACCCACCCCAGTCATTGGTGGAGCAGGTTAAGCTTGAGAGAAATGAGTTGACAAGTGAGGAAATAAACTGCTATTTAATCATCAAATCAAAGAGATTAAAAATCGGAAAGCCCTAGTAAGTCAGTCAGTCTGTTCCTCTACCTGTCTATTTATCTGCAGGATTGACTCCTACAGTAAATGTTTCCATGCTCTCTGCAGTTTAGTTTTAAATGACTCAAGTGATGGTGCTTTCAACATTTCCCCACAAAGATTCTTCTACTTCTGATTTTTCCTTTGCTCACTTTTGCCAGTGCCCCCATTTTCATTACCATACATCTCCAGTGTCAACTTTAGTCCTACTCCAGTTTGCACAGTGCAGAAAGTTAATAACTCCTTATCTCCTCAGCTCAAGCAATGGACTTTGTAACCAATATGAAAACTGATAAGCAGATGAAAGGTCATCTTTACTGATAGTAAACCCAAAATGTTAATTACCTTGATTAAGAAATTTGTTTTCTCCATATCTCCTTTCATTTCTTCTCTGACATGTATATAATTTGTCACAGTCACAGATTAGAATTTTCTTACATTTAACCCCTCATGGAAAATCCCAAAATGGTATGGAATAAGTGCTAGAAAAAAAAGGAGGTGGAAATGCACACTACTTCTACCAAGACTATGACACTTTCTTCTTGTAATGGAGATAAAAAGAATCCATTCAAACTCATGTGGCTGCAAATCTACAAAAGGTTTTCCAAATGAGGACCTAATCATTTAAGCACTCCATGTGCACATCGGTCATAGAATTCAGCGCTAGTTCTGTGGGGGAAAGTGCCTGCCAGAAAAATAGCCAGGGTAGGTGTGGCTGGTATAACAGGGGTTGGTCTTTGTTAGAAAGCTTCGGAGATCATATGTAATATAAATAACACAAGACAAGTCTTTCCCTCTAATATTTGCTCTTTGAGAATCTTCACAGATTTAAAATTATCTCCTCTTTTACTGCATAGGAGAAAACCATTTGAACAGCATGGTCCTGAGTTGGGGTAGATATGGGTGGATTTTCAAGTTCAGACAGTTTACACCTTGACTTTCTTTTCTCTACTCCCTCCTCCCCCCACCTTTTTTTTCTTTCTAGCATTAACTTGTGATAAATTGTGGTAGGGACGATGGGTGAGATTCTGTGCTGCATCTTTAAAGTTACCCTACAATTGTGTGCACACCCAAATAGCGCTTGTATAATGCTCTTGAATGCTTCCCACACCCATGCCTGAGAGTCCACATGTGCTGTGCTGGCCACAGGTATAATGCTGTGTAACTACATCCCCACTGCCACTGTAGGTACTTCCGTATCAGTGCCTCTGAAACAGTTGCGCTATCTCAAGATCCTGTGTGTCAGAGGGAGACGCTCTAGAAACTGACTTATTGTGTGTTGTTGGTACTGTCCCTTTCCTACACACATTTGTTGATAGCAGTTCCTGGTCACATCGCCCCTCACTGTTATTCCCTGCAAAACTGGGTGCAAGACAGGGAGCAATAGGATGATGTGGTTCTGCTCCTGTTCCTTATTGCAGGACAAATGACTATGCAGTGGAGTGGGCACTTGGTGAGATGCTGGATGGAATTTGGGCAGTATTGTCTGACTCAAAGTTGGCAAACCTTCAGGGCCAATGACAATTCATTTAGCACACATTGCCCAGATATGTTGATTGCTGGTATTAGCACAGTATGCCCTTTTGTTGACCATTGCCTTCTAGTGCAGGAGAACCAGCAGAGTGTGGTGGGATCACATTGTTTTGGAAACCAGGGATCACCAGTCATGGCTTCAGAACTTCTGAATGAGGAAACAGACCTCCAAGGAGCTGTGTGAAGAGCCTGCAGCAACCCTTCAGTACAAGAACATTCGATTCAGAGAAGCTACACTAGTTCAGAAAGGGGTTGCTATTACCTGTGGAAGCAGGATACACCAGATAGCTATAGGTCTGTTGCAAACCACTTTGGGGTTGGAAAACCCATTGTGGGGACTGTGGTTATGCAGGCTGGTGAGGCAGTTAACACCATGATTTACCCACAGGTGCTTGCCATAATAAAAAGTTCCACAAATGATTGCTGGATTTCAGAGGATGGGATTTCTGAACTGTGCCGGGGCCATCAATGGCACCCATATCCCAATATTTTGCCCATCAAAAAGGTCATCTGAATATGTGAATAGAAAACATTATTAATCAATCGTTCTGTAAGGCTTAGTGGACCACAGTCACAGATTCTCAAGTACAAATGTGGGGTGCTGAGGAGACCTTCAGTTCAGCATTAATAAGGAGGACCAAGACACAAATTAAATAAAGCATAAATTTTAATAAAAGTATGAGGTAAAAGGTTTAATGGAAAGATTCTGAAATCAGAACTAGAACGTATTGTTATCAAAGGATTTGTTCACAACAGAGAACAGCTGTGAGAACTAAAAATGGGTTTGGGGGGCTGGTACATAATGGTGTGTCAGTATTTTTTGAGACTTGGTGTTTTCCTCCTGCTCAGTCAGGAGTGGCAGAGGGTGTCTGATGGGCTGGCTCTGGTGTTTCAGCATCAGGTAGACACGGCACTCTTTTGGCCACCAGTTCAATGGCCTCTCCATTAGGGAATGCTCCCATTCCCTTTGGCATGACTCCATGTCCATGAACCACTTCATGCTGGAGAGACCTCTCCTCCAGTGTCCAGAGGAATTCAAATTGCTCCCTGTTTTTCCTGTCCATCTATAAGCTCCGCCTCCATGGTCCTTCTTCATCTACCTCTGCTGTCTCTGGGTGCTTCTTCTGTGAAATGTTTTCAGTCTCAGGAGCCCAAGCTCCTGCCAATTCAAACAAGGAGAGAATGATTTTTTTGGCCTTTGGAGCAAGCCAAGAAATTCTTCTGCATAACATAATTTTGCTATAGAAGGCCACAATTTTGGTACTTTTTAGCATTCCAGGAACGTAACGGTCTCACTATACTTGTTTCTCAGACAACTTCTGCAGCCATGAAGAAGCAGAGGCTAATAATGATAAGAAAACTCCGTTAGTGTTTCTAACCTTTTAAAATGTTCATATTGGCTCACAGGAGATGAGGGCATGGAGGGAGAATTCCTTACCCAAGGCTATATTACCAGTTAACAATTTCTTTCCTTAAGGCTGGCCAACATTTGGAAAACATGGCCATTTTCAAAGTACCAGAATGGAAAAGAGAAGTGGCTTTCCAATTCTGTGGAAATCCAGCAACCTATGCCAGAAAGATGTTCCTGCTAATAGCCGTTCCTTTATATATTGCTGAATGGAGGAGTTTGGTCAGTTTTGACGAAGGACCAAGCAGATTTGCACTGCCAGTGAACCTGAAGAATGAGCTGGAGTTTTTGCTGCAACAGAAATTTGCTGAAATATGCTTGCAGGATTGGGAGGCAATTCCATTGAAAGTGGACTATATTCTCAGCTACAATAGGGGTATTTAATGCAAAAGGAGATTTGAACCACAAACTTCCCCCCGGCTTGGCTGTCCCAGAAAATCCTGACTCTGTGCTTGCTTTATAATGGTGAAATGGACAGGAAAAGAGACACACCACAACTTCATTGGAGTTCCTGAAATTCAGCTCAGCACCACAACCACTTGCCTCAGACAATTGGAAAGGGACCATCATGACCCAATGAATCTTGAACCTGGGTCTGCAGGAACAACCATGCTCCCACCCTCCATCTGGCAGCCTGTTGATGCTTGCATACCTGGGACCCATGAAGCCCAGCCCCAGTTTGAGGCTCCGTCCTGCAATCCTGATTTGTGGTTCTGATCTCCAATCTCCTGCTTCTGACCTCCTGATACAGCTGATTCTTGACTCCTGTCTTGTGACTGTGGACTCTGGCTCTGATGACTAGGTCTGGCCGCCCATGACAGGGCCATGACAGGGACACTGCAGTTTTTAACCAACCACCAGGCCTGATCCTTCTCCCACCCACACACCCCTGGGATGGGCAGCATGACTGTATGTGGGGAAAGGGCAGACATCAAGGACAGAGACTGTAAAGATATTGTAATCTTCCAAGGGAGACTAACTGTGACTAACTTTTCTTTAGACAATTAACTGCCAGCCTTCTACAACTGTATTCTGTTCCCTTCCCCAACCAGAACCTTTCCAAACCACCCCCCACAGTCCACAGGTCCCAGGACCATCGCTGCCTGACTGCTGGCTGAACAATGCACAGACATATGAGCGTACTGATTTTTCCTTTATAAAGTGTTTGGAAAAAATAGTTTTAGAAGCCAAATACATAATTATGGTTCATCACAAATGACTGATTTAGAACTGAGTCACTTGAGGACCATTTCGGGGGAGAGGGAGGAGGCTGGTTGCAGGGCATGGAGGGATTTGGTAAGGGAGAGGGGGTGATAATGCTGTGGCTTCAGCACTGTGGTTCAAATACGCAGAGACATCCCAATGCACAGCATATTCTCCAGGGAGGAAAAGTCAATGTACAGTACTTTAAATGTCCTTGATCTTAAAATTGGGAATACTGATGGGGTGGGTGCAGGGCCACCAACTTACCAGATTCACATTTTTGTTCCTGCCATGGCTTGGGGTCGTTCATTGTGGAGGTGAGGTGGGGGAGGCTTCTTCAATCTGCTCACCAGGTAAAGATGTAAAATCACATGCTTTTCATCCTCTGGATCTTCTGGGACATCCAGACCTGCATGGTTCCTGCTCCCTCCTCACACTGGCCCTCATCAGTGTCCTCTCAGAAAAGTGAGACCAGCAGGGTTGAGCAGGGGATCATAAGCCACTTCAGGCTCAGTAGTGGGAGTTCTTGACAACATCCAGTCAAGCTCCTTGTAGAAGGAACATGTACAACAAGCCTTCTCAGGCCACCTGTTGGAGTCTTTGGCCTTCCTGCACAGGAGCCTCACATGCTTCCTGTGTTCCTGGCACTTGGATGGAGTCTGCTGAATGCTTGTCTCCTTCAGCCTCTGTGAAATATCCCAGTAGAGATAAATCTTCCTACTGCTCTGGCCAAATGTATGGTTAAGGCCGTACCAAATACATGGTCCGTTTTGATCAACTTCACGGTTATAGGATTTTAAAAATCGTTAATTTCATTATTTGAGATATTTTAATCTGAAATTTCACAGTGTTGTAATTTTAGGGGTCCTGACCCAAAAAGGTGTTTGGAGGTGGGGTGGGGGTTGTGGTACTGCTACCCTTCCTTCTGTGCTGCTGCAGATGGCTGCGCTGCCTTCAGAGCTGGGCAGTGGGAGAGCAGCGGCTGCTGGCTGGGAGCCCAGCTCTGAAGGCAGAGCCGCCGCCAGCAGCAGGGCAGAGTAAGGATGACATGGTGTGGTCTTGCCACCCTTCCTTCTGTGCTGCTGCCTGCAGAGCTTGGTCCTCAGTCAGCAGCCACCCCTCTCCAGCTGCCCAGCTCTGAAGGTAGCAATGCCAAAGTAAGGGTGGCATGGTATAGTATTGGCACCATTAGTTCTGTGCTATTGCTGGCGGGGCGCTGCCCTCAGAGCTGAGTGCCTGGCCAAGAGCTGCCATTCTCCAGCTAACCAGCTCTGAAGGCAGCACAGAAGTAAGGTTGGCAGTACCATGACCCTCCTAAAATAACCTTGCAACTCTTTTGGGTCAAGACCCTAATCTGAGAAACACCTGTCTGCCCCGTGAAATATGTATAGTACAGGGTAAAAGCACATAAAAGAACAGATTTCAGGGGAGGAGACCAGATTTTACAGTCTGTGACGTGTTTTTCATCGCCATGAATGTGGTATCCTCTGCCCACACATGGATTAGCAGCCAGGCATGGCCAGCAGGGCAAGAAACTGCTTTTGGAACTGGCTCCTATTTTCACATGTAAGCACTGCAGCAGAAGGGTGTTCTGCTGTGGTCAGTCAATGCAGCATACTGCTACTGGGGCACAGGGACCTAGACTGTGTAAGGGTCAGAGAGAAAAGGGCTCAGTGCATTGTGGTATAGGGGAGGATGATTAATGAAACACTGCAAACAGGCATGGGTATGGGGCTATGCCACAGCCTAAGACATGTACTTACTGACATCTTTTCAGCATGCTCGCTTACTCACCCTTTACTCTCCTTCAGACATGTGCTTCTGGGGTTTCAGTGTGGCCAATAAGGGATTATGAGACAAGCCAATGCATGGACATGTGTACAGCTGCTAGCGTAGATATACCCTAAGAGGCATAGTGCTGTAGTCACAACCAGGGAGAGGGAGGGGGATTAGAGACTACGATGGCTTTAAGCTACCTTTGTGCCTTCCTGATCTTGGGTTTGTCCAGACAACCCTAAGTCACTACAGCCTCCTAGGTCTGCACCATGTGCCACAGAACTGCCCAGAATCAGTGCAGTGCTGTGTGCTGAGGTACCATCGCAACATGACCTTCCACCCCAGTTTCACTCCAGCACGTCCCCTATACAAGAGGTCCACAGGAGGCAGCCATACACCCGTCTTCCACAGTTCGTACATCAGAATAATCCTCCCCCAATTGGAACTAGGGCCTTTAGGATACTTTAATGCTGTTCCAGCCCTCTTGCCAGGCAAAGTGTCTGGAGCAGGGGTGAGGAACTCACCCTATGTAATTCATTTGGGATTTGTGAGGGGCAATTGTAGTGATATTATTTTGAAGCAATGCTTTCTATTCTAGAATACGATACCTATTATCTGACTAAGTATTTATGAATGGATTGGGCTTAGATTCAGAACTGAAAGACGTATGAGTGATCAACAACATTTAATATAATTCTATATTGGTGTTTTCTTTTGTGCTTTCCCTTTGCATTTTGTACCACATCATAAAAAATTACAGTTGTAAAATTATCAAGGAAAAAAATCAATGTCAAAATCTTATAGAGGAGCTAGATCCCTATTGGTGTAAGTCAGCATCACTCCTCTGAAATAAATGAAGAAATGTTGATTCATACTAGCTTAGGATCTGACCCTATGTATCCATAATTATAGGAAATAGAGTAACACAAAACTGTGCAGGAAGTCATCCTTACATAAAAGTAAAATCCATCTCCCACATTTAGGAGTGGAATTTACAAGTTTATGCTGAATTAGCCTTTGCATGCTTCAACAGATGGCCATGCCCTGCAGGTCCACCATGATTTTGTGCTCTTATTTAGACTTGCAATATTTATGCTCTTAAGCTCCAACTGTTGAAAATGTAAAAATACAACTATGCTTACAATTCCCCATTTGGCTTGTGAATCCAAAGGCATCTTTTTGGAAAGTTGGCCCTAAGTGTTTTACAGAAATTGACAAGTGGTTACAAGTCAACCTCACACAGGAAATCAATTTGTTTACTGGACGTGTTACAGCAGTATGAAGAATCATCTGAATTTAATGAACTGTAGCTAATGTGCATTATTGATTAACCAAAAATCTTCCTCTTCTATAACATTCTTCGAATCAGACATGCAACCTTGTTATTGTTTTGCTATTGTATCATGTTAGGACAGTGAGAGTAGTTAAACTAAAGAAAATTTTGTGTGGATTAGCTACCAGAATTATCAATTTGTCGTCTTCTTGTATCCTTTATTCTATCTACTGAATTACTCTTTCAAGATGCTGTTTTTAAAATGCCAAAGTTCTGCATTTACATGACTATGTTTAGGCACTCAAGTTTGAACATTTTTGTGTAAATTCATTATAACTAAAATTGATTTTTTTTAAAGTATGCCATCACATTGTACCATACATTTAAATAAATAAATAAAGGTAAAAGAGTTATAGGCAGTGATGACTTTAGTTAAGGTTGCCTAACACTTCCATGGTAAGCTCCTGCTTTCAGTTGTTACTTCTACTGGTTGTACTCCATTAGCTCAATTGGTAGAGGTTCATGCTGTGGATCCATAGGTCCAGCGTTCTACTTTTGCTGATGACTCATGAACAAAGGGTCGATAGCGTTCTACGTGTTAGTGACATTTTAGTTTTCTTTTTAATAGTTGTCTAACTTTTTCAAAATGCATATTTGTTGTTTTTATTGTTTCCTTGTGGCTCCTGTAGTTCCCATTCATTATTAGACTTCCATGTAAAGAAATGTTGCCCAAATTCCATTAGTGCATAAACTTTCCTTAGCTCATATTTCTGTTTCCTGGTTATTGTCTTGGTTAAAAATTCACTGGATGATATAGAATACGTTGGATGTTACCTTTAGAATTCTTGAACACTTTGCGAAGTCCGCTTTTTAACCTCCATATTTCTAAAGAATACAGCCCAAGTTTTATCTATCAGTACCTCCGAAATCCTTCATTTACTCCAGTTTGTTGTTTATGTCAACTGAGCATGTGTTCTCTTTTTTTATTTTTCCCTGTCTTTATTAACTTATATTTCTCATCGCGGTTTTGCATAAGTCATATCTTTGTCAATTATTCCAGTCCATTGAAGTAATCATTATTGCCTCCACTCTTTGCACTTCACATTCATTGTATCAGATAATTATTCATTCATAACAGTAGTGCCCAGAGGCCCCAATTAATATTGGTGTCAATTGTGCTGAGCACTATACAAATATAAAATATAAGAAAGTTCCTGTCCCAAACAGTTTACATCTACAGATGGACAAGATGCAACAGGTAGGTGTAGAAAACAGGGAGGGGAGGAGGAGGAAGACAAGAATATAGTGATATGAACATAAAGTTGAATATATTCGCGAAGTGTAAGCTTCAAAGTTTGTAGCATTGTACTAGACACTTTCCTTGAAGTTAAAATGGTAACACCCACTGAAATTCCCTACCTTTGATATTCAATCATGTTCTAATCCACACAGATAGTTCACTGCAGCTCTAACAGATTTATTCACTTTGTAGACTGATCTTTTTTGCAATGCTGTGTCAGACATTTTTCTAACGTCCATTAAATTACACCTGTGGCTCCTCTGGTGAATTACAGCTGGGTGATTGCTTCAGATTTCATAGACAGGATTCCCTTTAAAATGAAGCACACCTGGTGTACAGAGCCCATTATCTAGGGCCCACAGTGGGGGTGACAGTGCAGGGTACCTCAGCAGTCCTGGCACAAAATAGAAGCGGTTGTCAGATCATAACAGGTGAGTAGGGGCTATGAAATCTGCAACTTCATGGACCAAAGTAGCTCTCACATCCTGCCTGAGTGTTCAGAGCAACAGTGGATGCAGTGACAGCCTTTGATCTGGGGCAGCAGGTATGCAGGAACTGCATTGAAATTCTGCAGTCTTCTATTCCCCACAGCACTCATTTAGGGCCCTACAGAAAGACTGAGTCCTCAAGCTTTTAACCAGAGGGATAAGTTTTGCTATAATATTATTAGTTAATGCACGAAATATATGTTCCTTCCATTTTGCCCAATGTTACAATGGTGCCTTTACAGGCTACAGTGTCCTAGATATCCTGTATGGTACTTTTTTAAATTGAATCCTTACGTTATTATTGTTAATATTTATATTACAGTAGTACACAGAGGCCCCATTCACAATTGGGGCACCATTGCCTAGGCACTGTATAAACACACAAGAAGAATGCAATCCCTGACCCCAGGAGCTCGCAGTATTAGGTTCTCTTCATTTCACACGTCTCCCTTTTACTAAAGAATTACAGTAATGTACATAACATTGTCCTCCAGCTTCACCGCTTTTTTCCAGAATGGTTATGTACTTATATTTCTTATAAGAATGCTATGTTCAGAGTGTGCCAGTCTGGAAAAAATATAGGCCCTAATCTTGCAAGACTTTTTCCAGGAGTAACCCTGTATACGGTGGGTGCCTAGGTGGTAAAGTCAATAGAATCTGTGATTGCACTGTACACGATTTATTGGCTCAGAAGAAGTGCCATTGACAAACTTTTTGAAATGCAGTCTATTTTAAACAAATTTAATTTTAAGAATGATAAGGAACAGTTACATTCACAATTCCCTCAAAAGTTTCATCCTTGTTGAAAATGGACATTTTAAAATCAGGTAAAGCACTGGAGAAAGAGATGAAGAAAGAACTTGCCATAATGGTATTAAATAACTAATGACTGAGATATGGAAGCTCACAGCCACACTCAGTGCCTGATCCAAAGCTCACTAAAGTAAGTGAGAATCTTTCAACTGAATTCAATGGGTTTGGATCAGGCTCTAAACTGGTCAGTTTCTTACACAGGTAAGATCGGATCCTGCAAATAGATATACAAGTGTGGATCACTGTCCTGCATGTGGGGCCCTAGGGGTGGTTTGGGGACAAGTTATTCTATTTAGTGTGTAACATTTTCCCACATGGTTTTTATAATGTATAACTAGTACAAGAAATATGCAAGCCACAGCACTGGGTTTGTCTTCATTAAATTAGTCTCATTAAATAGTGTATTGATAAGGAATCAGAATTACAATTTTAAACAATTTAAATACTGAAAGGTAAAAAATATAACTTTGGTGCTATATGACTAAGATTATATGGCTGCTTTCAAATCTTTATGGAGTAGCAGCAAATAGTTCATTGTACATAAAAATGTAAAGATTCAAGCTTCAAACAACACACCCCAACAGGAAGCAGACTATTAGGAGTTAACAGCTGTAGGCTAGGTCTAAGTTGGTATTAGATTCACACATCTTAGCTTTTCCTTTTTCCAAAATCAATATCTGCAAATAATAAATGAGATCCCAAAGGGTTGAGTTAAGCTCCAACCACCACAGAGTAACTCTGCAATTGGTCATTGACTCAATAATGCAGGTGAGCGCCACACTGTAGAACATCTTTAGCACACTATAATAGAAAATTAATAGCGTTCAAATCAGCAGCGGGGTTACCCTAAGGATTACATAATAGCTTGGGTTAGAACAATGATCTAGCTCCAAGAAGTGTAAAATGTCATAAAACTAGAAAAAGATAGAATATCTCCAACATTACACATAATTTGTGAAGTGTGCACTGGCTTTTTTCTTTTTCTTCCAAAAAAACATGTTAAACAACAAAGGTTCATATTATAAAAGTGTACTGTTGAAAATACTGCCAATAAACCGCATTGCAATTGTGTCCTTAGGACATATGAAACTCATATATCATTGTAGTGTTAGTAGTAATAATAGAATACAAGAACTTATTTGCTGTTGGACTTGCATAGTAGAGGGTTTAATGTTTTGTTAATTATTGTAAGGTATAACAGTATGCTCTCCATGATCATGTATTCATTCTTTTTAAATACTAAATATACAATATCACTGATTAGATATAAAGGAAAATTGTAACTTTTCTTTATAGTCTGTATAACACCTTTTATGCCTTGTATAAGCTCATATCTGATTGCTATTTTGGAGCCAGTATGATAACCTGGCCACAAATGCTCAGGCTAAGTATTTGAAGGATGACAAAAAATAAAGAATAAATTACTTATTTATATTTACATTAGTTTGCTGTGCTCCAATGTTACCAGGGACTAATAGGCACCCGGAGACAGAGAAAATCAGTATTCCCATACATCTAAAGCAATGTCAGAAAACTTCTGAACTGCACAGCACAAATATCTACCTATTCAAAAGCAACAATAGACTGCATAGCATGCAATAGAATATCAATTATTCATCTATCCATTTTTAGGTCCCGGGGAACACTTTGGACAGTGAAGGGCCCAGAAAGGAAATGTAAAAAGGATGTGATTTCTTAACTTAAGTAACACTTGAGGACAGGTAGACACTATATAGAGTATTTCTACGCTTTACAAAGTAAAGTGTTTCCATTATAATAAATTTTAAGGAAAACTATTTCACATCGTCCTCTGAAAAAAAAAATAAGCAAACTTTAAAAACATAAAACACCCCAAAGAAATTAGATGAATTTAATACTTAATTTACAGCATGAATTAGTTTCCTGAGCTGTTTTCTGTATTAACTGCAAAGCATGTCTCTAAAATATATTATAGGACACTGAAGGTCATATTTTCTGCCAAAAAGTAATGATTTCTATTGCAATTCTCAAACTGTCTCTGAAGGTCTCTGCTGCTCAAAATTCAAATAGGGCTTGACAAAAATAATATGGTCACTATAGGATTAAGTTCAGACTTACCCAGAGGCTGCCACTGTACCATACATTTGCCCAAGCAAAAAAGCTTATGGCATTCCTCGCAGGCTACTTGTCTTACTTTTCAGAGGAGCGATGTCCTCACCCAGCTTGGCACCAGCTGTAGGAATAAAAGATCAGTGTGAAGATTAAAATCCTCTGCTGCTCTAGCGCCTTCTCTGTGGTTCTTTTTAATAGTGACTTGTGCCATACACAAAATGGCACCTCTCTTTCAATGCAGAGAGGTCCAGGCTTTATATACCAAGCATGTGTATGTGAGTATACCACAAAACACTAGTTCCTTATCATGCGCTTGTTAGCTTGTCCAATCTATGGCAATCACTTCAGTCCCAGGGGTTGAAAGACACAAGACGCAGGGAAAAAAGGGAAGCAAAAGCTGAAGAAAGATCAATACTGCACTGTGAAACAAGAAGTGTAGGCTATTTACTTTTCATTGATCTGATGATGCAGGAGAAACACCTCAGAGTGGCATTAAATTGAGGGAATACATCTTCTGTGTTTTTTCACCTCAAGGTCAAGAGAGAGCCAAAAAACAAATTAGAACAAACAGAAACTAATCACAGGAGTACAATAAAACTATTAATCCACATTACAAATCCACATGGAAACATAATTAAATATCAGGCTGAATAAGGTTTACAATAAAACAAACACTCCCAGCTTTTATCGGTTTCTACTTGTACCCGGACCACCGGGAAAGAAAAAAAATGTATATGAAGAAATCTATAGCAAATCAGAATTTAATGTTGGGATGGAGGCCCACTCTAAAATAGCCTAGCCACAAAACAAATGTCCTGAATATAATTAGAAACCTACATATGATTCCTGTGGCAGGGGGATTTAACTTTTCACCCATACTTATTTAAACAAATATAGTTGAAAAAATGCATCATTTTCTGAGGGATTTATCATGCTACTTTATCCTGTAATTGTCTAAACTGACAAATAATGAACATCCTGCTGGGGATTCAAAGGGTTTTTTAGGGAAAACAAAACAAGCTACAAAACCCCAACTAGAAAAGGATCACCGTGGAAATTTACAAATCCAAATGAAAATATGATACACAATTAAAGCTTGGAGGACCCACCACCCCGGTATGAGGAAAATAGTGGTGGGCAAAACCTCAAAAAAATTTAGAAGTTTTGTTAAAATAAGCATCCATGAAAAGTGGGCTTGAAATCTCATGAGAATCAGATCTTGTGAGATTTCCAATCTTTCCCAAATTGGTATATCTGGAAATACTTCACAAATGACCTTTTTAACTAAAACTAGGAAGGGCAGAGGAGCCTAACAGGACCTCTTGGTAGGCTAGTACAAACAGGTACAATTCCTAGAACTCATGATCAGTAAAGGAAGGTGCCAGTTCAGTAAGCAAAAGTAGTGGCTCTCAACCTTTCCAGATTACTGGAACCCTTTCCAGGAGTTTGCTAGTGCTTTTTATATAGTCTGTTGTAAAACTAGTCAAATAACTAGATGAATTCATGTACCCCCTGGAAGACTGCTGCATACCCCCAGGGTACACATACCCCTGGCTGAGAACCACTCAGCTAAAGAACCATATCTTTGGTCCTACAAGTTAGTACAGAGGCAGCTACTCCTCTCCTATTGATGCTACTATTATATGGAGACACCCTCTTCTAGAGGGGCCTCTGAACTTAATTGGGAATGTTCCAGATGGGAAGATCATGAGTGCTGCAGTCCAGCATTGGAGACTGCGATTCTCATACTGCCTTGGAGAAAAGAGAGAGAGAGAGACTTCCACTTCCAAGGGATGTAAGGAGAGCATGGGATGGTCTCCATCTTGTGTGAGAGGAGCTGAGATCCTGGTAGGGGAGTGGACATTGCACTGAGGAGCTGTGTCCAAGCCAGGAACAGCTTTAACCTACTAATATAAAGCCAGAAGCTTCAGCTGAGAGTCTTCTGGGGCTTAGCAGGAAGCCTCCAAGGCTGGTGGCAGCTTCATTAGAGCCAGGGCAGAGACTGCTGCTGTGCCCAGAACTGACCAAGGTTGGCCTGCAGTGAAGGCAGTGAAAGTGGCCATCACCTTAATTGGTTGGGGAAGTGCTTGCAAGGGAAGGGGGAGAGCAAAGAAACTATAAGGGCTTGCCCGCATCTGATAAAGTGGTCTTCTTGTCTAATCAGGACCTAGCATTACTGACCTATATTAAAACAACTCCCATCTTCAGAGGAGTTGTGCAGCTTGGAATGACCCCAATTGCTCTACCCTGTGTCACCTTGCCTGGACTGTTTTACTGTGCCAACTGTCCCCAGCTTCAACATCTTCAAGTGCACCCATGCAAGCAAGTGTTTAGAACTCTGACATTCAGAGGATTGCACAGGGGTGGGGTAATGGTGGCAATGTAAATGTAAGTTGGTTACGTTTCACTCACTACTGTAAATTGCATTTATTGTTTTACTGAAGTGCCACCTGCTGATTTAAATGGGTTGTGATACACTAATCTCAATCTGTTATATCATGTTTTCTTAAATTAAGTAAAGGTATGTTAACTCTAATCTAAGTGCATATTGGGTATATATTGTTTATAATTGCTCCTTTGAGTTAGACACATTGCATAGATTAGCTCAGGTTTATTCCTGGAGACTCCCAAGGCATGTCAGTGGGCCCAGCCTGGTGGAGGCACCGCCAAAATTAATTTTCTTTATAAGTAAAAGGACTGCAGCAAAGGGGTGGATAGAGGAGTCCCACCTACCCAGCATCACCATTGGGATACTCACGATCTCCTTTAACTTCAACATCATCAGGTACCCGGGCACACAGGTAACTGCTGCCTGCTCCTGAGTAACCCAGGGAGGAACTGGTGGGTTACATACAGTTTCACTCTCTCCTAGGGACAGGAAGAAGAGACACTTCCCTGAACTTACTCTCTGCCTTACTTCCTGACACCAGTGTTCTTCCCCTGTGGGAGGAGCCACACCTTCAGGGTGGTTGGGAAAGGACACACTCACTGAGCCAGCACAGTAACTCTGTTACAGGTTCACAATTTTGTTTATGAAGTGGGTTTTAGCCCAAGGAAGCTTATGCCCAAAAAAATTTGTTAGTCTCTAAGGTGCCACAAGGATCCCTCGCTGTTTTTGCTGATACAGACTAACACGGCTACCACTCTGAAGCTTGTCACAATTGCTATTGTTAGACAAGGTGTCATACCCACTGTTTTATAGTACACTGTATTACAAACCCCAAGTCTTCAAAAATCATGAGCCAGGTCCCAAAAATTATGAGTTAATTTTTAAATTTCACGATTTTTAAACCAAATTCGATATGTATGTTTTATTTCCTTTCTGGGTTTTGAGCTTTTAGGATTCACATTTTCAACCTTTTTTACACAACCCTGAGAGGTAGAAATTTATGTAAAAAAAAAAAATGAAAGCTGAGATTTTCATCAAATCACACGAAGCTGGGGCCTGAAGGTAAAACACCAAATATATCACAAGACTCATGATAAAAGAGTGAGAGTTGGTGTCACTGACAGTACAGATATACAATGTGCCAAGCAAAAACAGAAAGTTGTTGCCCTGACAAACAAACTTATTGTCAAAATGCAAACAGTGGCCAGTACATTGATCAAAGTGGCATGTACCAGTTTTCATTACTGGAATACATGAGTTTGGAAAAGTGATCAGAAGTGGGAGAGGGAGGGAGTAAAAAAATTAACTTGTGGACTGTCTGAACACTAAAGGTCAGCATACAAGAAGGCATGAAGGAAGGAATGGAAGAAGGAGATGGGGAGCTTAAAGAGAAAAGCTCAGACTAGAAGTGTAAGTGGTTTATGAAGAAATGAGGGCTGAGATACAGGAAGGAGTAGAAATGTGGAGTTTTCTGAAAGGGAGGAAAAGGAAGACAATTTAAACAAGTTAGTGTTTCCTTCAGTTCAACAGTTGACATTAAAGTTACCCAGATTGATTTGCCCATTCCTAGTGGTAATTAATGTTCAAGGCATTCAAGTATGCAGAACAATAAAGGACCTTGAGGTTAAACATCAAAGCCAAGCTGAGATAATTGCTAAGCTGCTAAAGTCAACGATACTTGAATGCCACAATCATGACTGAAAAAATAAAAGCAATAAAATGTACATTATACATTATAATAATATTTACAGGAGTTACATGTACTGTAATCTTAACATTTTATTTGAAGGATGTAATTTTAATACTTAACCATTCATACTTAAGCAGCTCATTATGATAAAACCCCAGGTTGTACCACAAAAAGAAAGTTATGAAAAATAATTATGGTTAATGCCTGCAGCCAGAAGTTAGCAGGTGGCTGGAAAATATTTTGAATATTTTCATTGCTGGTAAAAAAGTTTTTGGAAGGGTTTTATCATCCATATTATTTTAGTATTTGTTATTAAGATTAAACTTTATTGGTAGTTAGTTGTCAGAAAAGATGCAATGAGCAGGAATGAAGATTTCTTGGTTTGTTTCATGTTTCATTTGCAGTGCTGCTGCTAAGATGTTACTGAAATATTATCTCTGTTGTGAATTTCTTCTGTCAATGTAGCTTCTTACATTGGATTCATTTTTATGACCTAAACCTTCATAATAATTCTTGTTTCAATACTGTTTCCACTTAATACAGTGGCTCTGGTTGCCCCGAGGCAGTGATTTGTGTTTATGTAGAGAGTCTGGCATCTTTGCTGAGATTAGACATGAATTTTGATAGGGTTCCATTCCACTGTTTCTTATTTTTGTACCAATTTTTGTCTCACAGATTCCAACTGGAAATTTCAGTTTGGTCTTTGCCAGATATTTTCAAAATTTGGAAATCTACAGTTCATAAGCAGGTATGGGGCAAAATGGCGTTAATGTACTTGCCCTTTTACCGTCTTGATACGCTAGTTAGGAAAAACTAGTGTATTTAGTTAAACTAGACATTGCATGGTTCTGGATTATGCATTTCTAGAATGAGATCAAATAGTTCTGGGATATTACCTTCCTCAAGTGGCTTGTGATACTCCGTTTCATCTGTGTGTTCTTATTTTATTTTTAAAAGTAAATTCTATAAAACGTTGTTTGATCTAAGAAGAGTCTTTGTATGCTTCCCTGAGGTGTTTATTTTTGTGTGCAAAAAAGTTCCTATCACACCATAGGGGCTGAGCAATAACAGATAACATCATACAACAAAATAGATTTGTAAAAAAAAGATTAAGTGAATTTTTTTTAATCATTTTAGGAACAGGTAGAGACTGTATGAATTACAGTGGATAAAAGTTTCCTTTTAGCTTGTCTGTTTGGAATTATACCCAAATGAAAAAATGTTAGTTATACTATTATTGTGTGTAACTAGTAAAAAAACCTGATGCTCCAGTGCTTCATGTATTTATATTAGCAATGGGGCTGATTCTAGATTTTTAATCTCTGAAAGTTTGGGATTTAAAGTCTGGAGTGAAATCCTGGCCTCACTGACATCAATGGCAAAATGCCTATTGACTTCAATGATGTGAGGATTTTACCTGGGTAGTTTTTTTGGTTCAGGACCAACCTTAGATGTATATGTTGATTTATATTTAAAGATACTAAGCCGGTTTCTTCCTTTTTGATAGATTAGGCCCAAATTCTGCTTTCTGATCTACGTAGGTGGATTTTTGCCCCTTTACTTCAGTGGGGCAAAACGAGCAACTTTTTAAAGGTAATACTGCTGGTTTTTCAAATGTTTGATATTTCTTAATGTTATAAAAATGAACTGAAGTAGACTGAAATTCTGAGACCTTTTTGAAGTTCCATTGTTTAAATTAATCGACTAAAAGTCCAATAAACTCGATAGTTAATGATGAATCAATTACTACTGCTGTTATATTTCAAAAAATGAGAAGTATATTGGTTAATTATGAGAGATAATCAATTTTAGGTACAAGAAAAGAAAACAGCAACATCTGTTTTATTTAAAAGAAAGCTTTAATTTTTTATGGAATTTTTAATCACACATTTTTTGCTCCCTTCCTTTTATTTCCAATCTCTTTTAGGAAGATAAACCAAGAACAAAGTAACCTCCCCCTGCCTCTACAATGGACTTTTGAAGTCTGTAAAATTTCAAATCAAAGGAAGTAGCTGGAATATCAGAGAGAAAACAAATAAAAAATAGCACAGTTTTGTTGAAATATATGCAGTTTGTCACGGGTTGATAACATGATGGATGGTAGAGCAATTATTTTATATACATAAAAGGAAGACATGCAGTATACAAGTGTCAAAACATTTACACAGATTGCAAACTACTTACACACTTTATAAAATACTTCATTTTCACAGACCAGAGTGTCAAAACAAAGTGGGGGGCGGGGGAGGAGGGAAGATGCCATTGCTTTAATGTTGGGGATCTCACAAAGTTAGAACTGCTGCAAATTTTCACTGGACACTTTAGATCTGACACAACTGGCACTGAAGCCAATGGAAAGACTCCCACTGATTTCAATGAGGGCTGAAACTAGTCCTTAAAGCATAGAGTATAAACCCCTGAGTTCTCCTACAAAAGCTCTTGACATTTGGGCAAAAATTCTGACTTCCATCCTATAGAACGCATTTTTATGCACTGTGCAGAAACTGCACCACAGATTCTGCACTCATTCCATGTGAATTTGGCCCTTACTTTCTCAGTAATCTCTTTGGTAGATTGGTGATAATGAGTGAGTTGAGTCAAAAGTCAACAGATTCAGAGCAAAATCGCTGTACTGTAATCTCTTTGTAGCTGGTGTGTGTGTGTGGCTTGAAGATCAGCAAGATAGGCAGTGATCAATGCTGTGTTTGAGTGAAATGTTCACAAAACAAACTCAGCCACTTCAAATAATTGAACATTTCATACTTTGGAGACTTATTCCAGTTTTACAAACCCCAAATTGGTACAGTTAAGTGCTTTTTCTACCTTGGAGACTCTATATTTTGTATTTGTGAGTATGATGAGATAGTTTATAAATAGCAAACATAGATAAAACACCACATTTAAATGGTTTCAGAGTAGCAGCCGTGTTAGTCTGTATCCCCAAAAAGAAAAGGAGTACTTGTGGCACCTTAGAGACTAACCAATTTATTTGAGCATAAGCTTTCGTGAGCTACAGCTCACTTCATCGGATGCATTCAGTGGAAAAGTATGGTAACACCCATTGTTTCACATCTCTATGTATATAAATCTCCCCACTGTATTTTCCACTGAATGCATCCGATGAAGTGAGCTGTTGCTCACGAAAGCTTATGCTCGAATAAATTTGTTAGTCTCTAAGGTACCACAAGTACTTCTTTTCTTTTTACATTTAAATGATTTTTTTTCTTGTTTGTTTTTTGTTTTTACAGAGGCGATGGAAAGATGTGAAGTGAGAACAGAAAGCTTTTTGTAAAGAATGGAGCAGAGAGAGCTCCATGTAAATTATTTTACCACTAACTTCACTCCTAGCTTTAAGAAAGTCCAGCCCCTGCAGCCCCCCAATGAGGCTTGATCTAGCCGCTCTCTTCCACCTAATTTGTGGATATTTTTTTGACAAGATCATAAGAACGGCCATATTGGGTCAGACCAAAGGTCCATTTTGGCCAGTATCCTGTCTTCTGACAGTGGCCAATGCCAGGTGACCCAGAGGGAATGAACAGAACAGGTAATCATCAAGTGATCCATTCCCTGTCACCCATTCCCAGCTTCTGGCAAACTGAGGCTAGGGACACCATCCCTGCCCATCCTGGCAAATAGCCATTGATGGACCTATATTCCATGAATTATCTAGTTCTTTTTTGAACCTTGTTATTGTCTTGGCCTTCACAATATCTTCTGGCAAACAGTTCCACAGGTTGACTATGAATTGTGTGAAGAAATACTTCCTTTTCTTTGTTTTAAATCTGCTACCTATTAATTTCTTTTGGTGACCCTTAGTTCGTGTGTTATCAGGAGGAGTATATAACACTTTCTTATTTACTTTCTCCATACCAGGCATGATTTTATAGACCTCTATCATATCCCCCCTTAGTCATCTCTTTTCCAAGCTGAAAAGTCCCAGTCTTATTAATCTCTCTTCATATGGAAGCTGTTCCATACCCCTAATCATTTTTGTTGCCCTTTTCTGAAGCTTTTCCAATTCCAATATATCTTTGTTGAGATGGGGCAACCACATCTGCACACAGTATTCAAAATGAGGGTGTACCATAGATTTATATTGAGGCAATATGATATTTTCTGTTTTATTATCTATCTCTTTCCTAATGATGCCCAACATTCTGTTCGCTTTTTTGACTGCCGCTGCACATTGAGTGGATGTTTTGAGAGAACTCTCCACAGTGACTAAGATCTCTTTCCCATTTTCTTTAGCTACCCAAGGAATATTTTAGCTTAGGAAAGTACATGTACAAAGTCTGATTGGAGGAAATAAATGCCATTTGAGAAGGAACTGAGCAGGCTGGTGGATAGGGGACATGCAGCTATTGCTGTAGTAATAGCAGCAAAATCAGAGCTCAGGGCTGTGGATAGGCCCAGGGAGTAGCCTGCAATGCTAACAAGCTGAGAAAGGAGGGGCAGTCAGAAGTAGAGTTTCTTTCGGTCATTTAAAATTTATGTCATACTCCTACTGACTGCTCTTGTACAGAATCCCCGTGCCCTGCAATGTGTGACTGGGTCTGCTCTATTCACCACTTGGTGGCCCCTCCTTGTGGCTCATCTGGGGAATTAGCTCAGCCACCTGATCTGACCCCCTCTTCCTGTGGTTACTCAGCCTGACATTTCCTTACTTATTCCATGGCCTCTCATGTTCCAGGAGCTGCAGCACTTTCTTCTTCATGGTTTAACTCTCCAGCTAAATTACATAAAAGTTGTCCCCCCTCCCAGGTATCATTAAAGTCTGTTTCCAGACTGCTTCCAGCCATCCCCAAATGCGCTATCCCTACAGTGTCACTCCAACAGGGGAACCCAGGCCCGGCTTCTACTCTGGGTTCCAGTCCAGGGACCCTCAACCTAGCAGGTCTGGGCTTTTGCTCTCTCAGCCCTCACTGTTCCTTCCCTGGACTGCTTCCTACTTTTCCTCCTCGTATTTAGGAGTATGACTGCAAGTTTTTCCTCCTTGCAGTCAACCAACTTCTTTTTATAGTTCCCGTCCAGCTCCTCCCTCCAATGGATTTCATCAGCAATTAGGCCCTAGCGTGCCGTAGGTGCAGCCTAAAGTTAATTGGCCTAATTTACCCCTTCAGGCCTTGCACCACATCATCACAACACGCAGCAGTGCTAATAAAGGTGTTTGGGAGAGATCTGTGCACTGAAGCAATTCTTCCCTCCTTTAAGTTTGTAACAGTTTGGAACAACCTAACCAAGACGAAAGCCCTCATCACACATACATTCAACTCCATCTCTGAGAGTCAGGAAAATATCATGCCCACTTTATAGATGGGAAAATTCAGGCTTTGAGAGGTTAACATGACTTGCCCAGGTTCTCACAATGACCAAGTGGCAGAGCCAAAAATAGGATTTAGGAGACCTGAATCCCAATCCCAATAATAGACAATGCTCCATCTGAGACAAAAGTACTATATCTGGTCTCCATTGTTAGGGGGCTTATTCCTTCACCCACTTACTTCCCTGGTCCTTCTCGCATGAACAGAGAGCAACAATACCCGAAGTCCAAAGGTGCAAACAATTCAATGTTTATTGCGGTGAACTTCCAGCAAGCATGATTCCAGTTTCCTTCCTTAGTGTCCCCCTTCCCAGCTTACCTGTGTCCCTGTTCCCATTTCCCCCTTTAGCTAAACATGATTCCAATTTCCCCACCCCCATTCCCTGTTCCCATTCCCCCCCACACACACAAACCCACTCACTTCCTGATTGACTGCAGACTATATAGTAAAACTTGAGTTCTGCTTAGCTATACCTTAACCAATCATTTTACTGAAATTTAACTAACCAATCCTAACATATTGTAACATGATTGTAACATATGTAACCAATTATATCCCACCACCTTAATTAGTTTACACCCAGAAAAATTAATTATACAGCAGACAGCAACAATCACAGAACCAGACAGATATTATACAGACAAACAATAGGGAAATGGGAACTACAGTGATAGAACAAACACAGAAATGAGGATTTCACATCCCAGCTATTGATAAGTGAGTTCTTGCCAGACAGGATGCTATCAAACTAAGTTTCCTTTTACATCTTCTAGGCACTTCCCTTTCTCTGGAGGCGACAGGCATTATCAGGACAGGATTGTATTCCTAACAGCCCAATAGCACCTTATTTCAATGTGACTAGTTTGGAATATGAGGAGGTCACCGGTCGCTTCCCAGCTTATGGCTGCCTCTGCTGCTTAGCCAAAGGCCTTAGCCTAAGAACAGGGTCTCAGACTGTCACAGTAAGAGAAGGACCTTACATTGGCAGACAGTGATTTTGATTCTTTCTTTTATACCTCTAACTAGCCAAGTGATAAGAATACACCTAAATTCTTAGAGTAGAGGCCTTTACAGACAGGCCTGAATATCTATATCCTAACATCCATTAAAGGGGGAAATATCTACTTCCACATCAGATATTTATCTTCTACATCTTAATTTTTATCTCATTTACTATAGTTTTTCAGTTAAATAGTTTCTCCTTCACTGATCAATGTGGTGCAGGATCTGTCAATGAGGTTAGCTGAGAAAAACTTTTTGTTGAGACCATACTGTGCTCCACAGCTAGAACGTGAGGTTATGGTGAACTGACAGAATGTCAACTACTGCTCACCACATTAGTGATTGAATGGGAGAAGAATAGGCTGAATCTAAACAGAGAAAATAACATCCTTTGTGTATGTAACCCAGGTAAACGACTCCCATCTGCCTTCACTCTGTGTCAATTTAAATTTACCCCCTTTGATTTCCCTAGATAGGACAGATATGGATTTCATGAATATGATGAATTGAGCCCTCAGTGCAGCGCAGCTGTGCAGCAGGAACAAGTGGGCACCCTTATAGCTACTGCTTCCTATTCTCTGATCTGGATGCATTCTTCAGTTATTTGGTCATCTTTAAATGACGCATGTGATATGCTTTGAAACATTTACCTATTCACTTTAAAAAAGCCAGAAAATAGAAAAAAAATCCCTTTAAATCTCTAAGTCACTTCAGGGATGCTGCAGTAAAACTAGCTCTTAAGAGGAATGGATAGAGACCAACAATTACCTCAAAGTGATAAGATTGTAGAGACCATCTTATGTTTCCCCCCCAAGCAGCAACAGCAGGAGGCATAGTTTGAATTACAGAGGACTAGAAATTGAGATAACTCTCTCCTCCATAGAATGAAGTAAGCCAGAAGAGAAGTTATCTTTGTCTTCAAAAGGGTTAGAGTGGGAAAATATCAGTGAATATTTGATGTCTCCTGTTGAGAGAGAAGAAGGGTCTTGACGTTCAAGGAAAATTAGTTTGAGTTCAGCTGAGTTGGGAGAATTTGAAAATTGTAACTCTTCAGAAAGTTACAAAGAAAATTAAGGGCAAAATAGGCTGCACAGAGCAAAATGTAAAGTGTGTGATCCTCTGACAACCCCTTTTGAATGCTATGGGCCAGATTCTCAAGTGAGTCACCATCTCTTTGCATCACTAAGGCAGCGCACAGAGGGACTAATCTGCTGAAAATTCCTAGAGCATTTCCCTGGCACAGGGAGATTCTCTTAAAGGAAAATGACAGGCTCCCAGCCACCCCACCTCTCTAGCTCACTGCTGCAGATGGAAAAAATATCAAGATATGGCGAGCTGAGGACGCTGGAAGATTTTGTGTGTGAGAAAGAGAGAAAGAGCCTGGAAGGAGTCAAAGTAGTCCCAGAAAAAGGATCAATTAAGCAGCCAAACTTTTGGATGTTTATCCAAAAATTAATCTAATTTTTTCATGTGTGCCCATCACATATTAATGCAGAGCAGCCCTTACTTATAGAGTACTGCTTATTTCTAATAAAATCTTAAGCTAGTTAATAATGCAAAGAGGACTACAGTGCTGTAGTTTCCAATTTCCACTGTCATCGGAGGTCTGTGTGCCTTCAACATTTTTCAAACATTAAGTATATTAGTTAATCCTTAAAGCACTATTTTTGTAAAATGATCATGCCTGGAACCATAAGAATCACTGAATAAACTCACGATACTTTTTATTTGCCAGAATTATAATGAAAGTTAGAATGAAGTTGAGTTTATTTTTAAAGTATTTCAGAAGGCTAAATTCCGCCCCAGTAGTTTCAATAAGCAAATACTCTCCAGCAACCACACACCACACAACAAAAACACTAACCGAGGAACCTATCCTTGCAACAAAGCCTGATGCCAACTCTGTCCACATATTTATTCAAGTGACACCATCTGTGCCCGCAAGGGCTGGGGGGGGGGGGGGAAGACACCAGTGAAAGGAGGACATGCAGGCCTAAGAATAGTAAATTATGCTTTATTGAAGGAAAGAAGAACTTACGCTCCAATCTATGCGGGGAGCCCCTAGGATGCGCGGAGGGGCTGCAGGGGACTCTGGCTGTTCAGGACAGCTGACCAGGCAGGACTCCACTGGGGGGAGTCCTCTGCGGCACTATATTCTCCGCGCTTATCTCAGGGTTACATGGGATCAACAGCTGGCTACATTCTTATATGTACAATTTATGCTTATTACATAAACTGACTCGTTTACAGGCAAAAATATGCTGAGCTATGCTACAATATCTTTTGGCAGGGTCAGTCGGACACAGTTCATTGAAACTGCCTGCATCCTCCGCTTACATCCAGTCATGTACTCAGTCCACTACTTAGCTCCTCGCCAATCTTCCGGAACCTTGCCCCTACACTCCACCCCTTGGTGGACTGAGGTGTATTAGTTACTCCTACCAGCACACTTCAAGCGTGAGCACTGGTTTGGGAGTTGCCAGTCGGGCCAGGAGGGTGGAGGAGCAATTCACGCAGCATTGAAGAATGACAAACACACATACAAAGCCCAGTAATCCAATCAATAGTAGGAGCCCGATGCGTCTCCCCCAAGCGCCAAGATCCGGAAGCCAGGAGGTTAGCCACCACCAAGGGTCATCCCATACAGAAGCCTCAGAGCCTACGTCATGTAACACCTTCAAGTGGTCCATCATATTATGAACATCAGTCTCGATGGCTTATCCCGATTTAAGTAAAAATAACAACGTTCATTATTCAAGTTACAAATGCTACCTTGAGCGGCTAATAAGTAGTCCAACGCCATACGATTCTGTAATACAACCTGCGACAAAGAAGCTACTTCTAATTGCAAGGCTTGGATTGCATCTAGGGTATTATTCTCTATAATCTCTAATGTGACTGAAAGATTTACAATAGCCTGCTCCAGTTCGGCCACTCCTAGCTAGGGGAGGAAAGCACGGACAAACTGATGGAAGCCCGTGAGTCTCTGCACAATGGGATTTGGGCTCTGTCATGGACGCGCCACCAATATGTAATTATGCACTGCATGAGCATGCATGGTTTGCATTCCATACGTATAGGGGAGGAGCCGTCCCAATGTGCACCATCCACACCATTGGTTGGGTAGGGTTTTATATGCCCAATGGCCACATAGCCAGTACAGCCCCGGCAATCCTGCCATGGGGAACTATGTGCTATCTGAGGTATTGCGACACCAACTATCAGAGCTTTGGTCACTCTGAGACCAGTAATCTGCACACAGGGTTTGCCCGCACCTAACTGTGCTGAGGGGTGTTCTCCATAAGGGGGCACTGGCAATGTAGGAATACAGAAAACCACAGGTCCCCACTCGCCCCAACGCCACCACCGATGGCAGAAGGTGGTGCCATTGGTATAAGTCATATTGGTTTTGGAGGAACTGGAGCAATTGTCACTCGAGACCCACGCCTCTCTGGCCATCCACTCACTGTGCATTTCCGGTGGGCCAGCAGTAACGTTAAACTGCCCAGTGTCTGGCAGGTATTCTGCTATCAATGCGCACGAGGAACGGGGAAGTTTTCCAATGGGACGAGCGGCGTCCCTCGCCGAAGGCCACTGAACACACCAATACGCGTCCCCCAGTATCACTACCGGTGTCCCTTGGCACCAGTAAGGGGGCGTTTCATTATACTTAGTGAGAAAAGTGGTGTCATTAAGGGTCCAGGATTCATTCCTCAGCAATGCAGCCCATGGAATGCCAGCGCTTGCCAACTGGGGGGCATGTGTGCAGTACCAACAGTCCAACTTGTTACCTGCTAGTGCCACCAATGGCATCCACTGGACAGCCGAGTCGTGGTGCCATGTGGCTTCGGCACCTATTGCAGTGAAGATTATTTTGAGGATCATGCCATAGAGAACACACCGTAGGGCCATCGTAGGTGTCAGCCTTTGGGTGGCACGGCCAGGACACTCCACGGACCTGCCCAAACTGCAGTGTGGCGGTTATGGTTGCCTGGAAGAAAGACACTTAGAGGGCACATAAATTGGGGCATCTTCCCCTTTTAGCAGTACGAGGTGAGTGTCCCGGGGACCACCAGCTAGAATTTCCCCTTCGAGCGGGTTATGTTTGGTGGGGTCGTGGACCCAAACTGCACGTCCAGTCGAGCCGAACCCTCCCGCTCGAGTGGTGGGTGCAAGTGCATCGACCTCCTGGACATCAGGCAACCCAATGTGCTCGCAAATCAACTGCGCAATACATTCGCCTTGCAGGAGGGTTACTACTGCCTGCGGGCCACTGTGAACCAACAGCACCTTAACCTCCCCGGTATAGTCAATGTCAATTACTCCCGCCGCAACATCTATGCCCTTAAGGGCCAGACTGCTGCGTGGGGCAATGCGCCCATAATGCCTTGCAGGAACCCTATGGCTAAGCCAGTATTTACGAGGTTCCGGCTATTGGGCTGTAGAGTGAGGCCCTCTTGAGGGACCTACAGATGGAGACCAGTGCTTCCCGGGGTGGCCCGAATGGGGAGATGGGCTTGAGGGTGCAAGCGCTGCACTCGCAACACACGGGGCCACTCGATGACCTCCCCCTTGAATCTAGTGTACGGGGTGGAGCTGTACAGAGGGCATTCATTGACCACAGCCATGGCCTGGAGGAGATTACGGCTCCACCCGGCCAGGCCGGGGGCAGCTACTACATATACTGTGACTATGTCATCTACCTCTCTGTTGAACCAGGCCTCCTCTGATTCCTCTGTCAGGTGGGCGTCTAGATGACGAACAGCAACGGGCCTCTGCCTACAGGCATCCCAAATAGCAGGCCACATGTCATAATCCCAAAGGGGTTTGTCATGCACCTTCCAGCCAGCCGCATGCCAGACAGCCATCTGCTGTGTCATGCCTCTGTAGGCTGCGCAGCTATCTGTATACAGATAAAGGGGCCCTGGGTTCTCTGTGATGGTCATGAACACTGCCCGTAGCTCAGCCCAATGCCTAGACAGGCCAGGACCAGTTTCGAACAGTATTTCCTCAAGGCAGGGATTATATGTGGCCGCTCGCCACCATCATTCTGCCCCCCTGTACGAGGTCGATCCATCAGTAAACCACGCGACCTCTCGTTGTTTGGTTAAGGAGGCGTAGGGAGGGGCCTCCATACAGGGGGGTTGAGGCACTTCGACCAGGGTGGGGGCATAAGTGTGCTGGTCCCCGGAGGGCAGTTCCTCGATGGTGACAGCACCCAAAAGCCGCGCGTGCGCATCGGTAATGCTTGCCTGGGTCATTTGCATACGCAGCTGCAGGTAGTGTTTCCGCTTCCATAGGGCTTGAGTCTGGGCAACCCTAGTCCGTGTGACTGGGCTTTCGTCCTGGACCCAACCCATAATCGGAAGCGGGGTACACACCTTTACAGGCTCCACACCCATTATGGGCTCAGTTTGCTGCAGGGCCCACACTACTGCAAGCAGCTGCTATTCAAGGGGTGTATAACAATCAGCCGAGCCTCACAGGGATCACAACCAATACCCTATGGGCTCCTTTCAAGATGAAGCTTGCTGCCACAGCCCCCACAAGGCCAGGTGGTCAACCACCGTTACCTCGAGTTCGAAGGGGGTGCCTCGTCTGCCTGGGCTCAGCACTGCGTATTGGCTGAGTGCCTCTTTAGCCTGCTGGAATGCGGCATGCTGCTGGGCCCCCCAATTAAATGTGGCTTTCTTTCAGACTTCCGGCAAGATGTACCCTAGTTGGGGAATAAATGTACGCCAATACCCAAGGAGGCCCAGGAACGTTTTGGCTTGGCTTACGTTAGTGGGCTCTGGAAAGTGGGTAATTGTTTCGATGGCTTTTTGTGGGATCTTACGTTGAGGCCCTGACCAAAGTATTCCCAAGAAGATCATCTTCTGGCTGGGCCCCTGGATTTTACTAGGGTTGACAGCCCATCCCCTGGCTGCCAGAGCCTGCAACACATTGTTCTTGGCCTCAGAGAGTGCCACCTCATGGGGCCCGCTCAGCAGGACATCATCAGTATAGTGCTCTAGTACCACTCCATCTGGAAGAGTCACTTGCTCCAGGTCTCGACTAACCAACTGGTGGCAGATGGTAGGGCTATGCTTGTAGCCCTGAGGCAGCACAGTGAACGTGTACTGCCGATTCTCCCATGTAAAGGCAAATTGATCCTGGCTCTGTGGGGCAATGGCAATGGAGAAGAAGGCATTTGCCAAGTCCACCACGACATGCCACTGCCCTACCCACGTAGCGAGGTTCTCCATGATGGAGTCCATGTCGGGAACTGCCACTGTCAGGATTGGGGTAACTCTATTCAGGTTGCGGTAGTCTACTGTAATGCGCCAGGTTCCGTCCTTTTTATGGACTGGCCAAATTGGTCTGTTAAATGTGCTCATGGTGGGGTGAATGATGTCTGCCTGGAGCAGACCTTTAATGGTAGTGGTTATTTCCTCGTATTGTGTCTCGACAACAGACCACAGGTGTGGGTACAGTCCCGCCTTCCCGCCGTCCCCCTCCTCGGGGATTTGTCCTCGCTTGTCTCCCAAATGTCCCCATCCCAGGTGTCTGGATCCCAGTCACTTTTGCGTACCAGTGCGCGTATGGCAAGGGGACACATGTCTTGCCGTCCTCCCTTTCGCCGTCGTCGGTTCGCAATGCGAGCTGCCATAACAGCGCAGCAGTGCTCTAACCAATCGGCCCGTTCAGCCGTACTAGTGATGACTTCTTGGGTTAATGAACGGGCCTCGTTTGCTTGCTGCAAATCAGCCTCTAATCTTCCTGTCCTCTGGCACTGAACCAGCAGCACCTTGACCACCACGCGGAGCGCGGTCAGGAAGACCCATCCCAGGTTACCCGCCGCTTTTCGCTCCAAAGGTCCTACTTTGTCCAGCCAGAGCTTGGATATCAGTTCCTCCAGCCTAACTGGGGTAACCCCCGGCTCCTGCTCTAGCTCTGGCCATGCGACGGGGGCAACCAACCCCACCAGCTTGCGAGTCACCGGTGCCCACCGTCCCGTGGTGGGCCACCTGGGGATGAGGCTCTCTCCCTCCCGCTTATCCTTCCTTCCCCAAAGAGGCATCCCCCTGTTGGCATCCTGTTCATGACGCCAATTGAGCCCTCAAGGGCTGGGAAAGATACCAGCGAAAGGATGACACTCAGGCCTAAGAATAGTAAACTATGCTTTATTGAAGGAAGGAAGAACTTACGCTCCAATCTATGCAGGGAGCCCCTAGGATGCATGGAGGGGCTGCAGGGGACTCTGGCTGTTCGGGACAGCTGACCAGGCAGGACTCCACTGGGGGGAGTCCTCTGCAGCACTATATTCTCCGCGCTTATCTTGGGGTTACATGGGATCAACAGCTGGCTACATTCTTATATGTACAATTTATGCTTATCACATAAACTGACTCGTTTACAGGCAAAAATATGCTGACCTATGCTACAATATCTTTTGGCAGGGTCTGTCGGACAAAGTTCATTGAAACTGTTTGCATCCTCCGCTTACATCCAGTCACATTCTCAGTCCACCTCCTAGCTCCTCACCAATCTTCCGCAACCTTGCCCCTACACCATCATAGGACCTAATCACATTAGCCACGCCATCAGGGGCTCATTCACCTGCACATCTACCAATGTGATATATGCCATCATGTGCCAGCAATGCCCCTCTGCCATGTACAGTGGCCAGACCAGACAGTCTCTATGCAAAAGAATAAATGGACACAAATCTGACATTAGGAATCATAACTTTCAAAAGCTGGTAGGAGAACACTTTAACCTCTCTGGCCGCTCAGTAAAAGATTTAAGGGTGGCAATTTTGCAACAGAAAAGCTCCAAAAACAGACTCCAAGGAGAAACTGCTGAGCTTGAATTAATATGCAAACTAGATACCATTAACTTGAGTTTGAGTAGAGACTGGGAGTGGCTGGGTCAATACACATATTGAATCTATTTCCCTAAAGTTAAGTATCCTCACACCTTCTTGTCAACTATCTAAATGGGCCATCTTGATTATCACTACAAAAGTTTTATTCTCCTGTTGATAATAGCTCATCTTAACTAATTAGCCTCTCATAGTTTGTATGGTAACTTCCAACTTATCTGTATGTGTGTATATATATATATATCTTACTATATGTTCCATTCTATGCATCCGATGAAGTAGGCTGTAGCCCACGAAAGCCTATGCTCTAATAAATTTGTTAGTCTCTAAGGTGCCACAAGTACTCCTGTTCTTTATTCTGTATATTGTTATCATAATCTCCAATGTTTGAGAGGGGGAAGGAAAAAGAGAAAAATATTTATATTTCAAATTTGTTATGAAAGTCAAACTTCAGGTGTGTTACACAAGCCAAATATTGACTTATTTTTACAGACATCAGAAGTATGCTGGTTGCTTTACAACTCTATCCCCCCTTGACTCTCAAAAGGTAAGGTTCTTGCCTCAACGGGCATAAAATCTACATACACTTTTTCAGTCTCCTGGGAACCAGGTAACTCCAGAATGTTGAGACCATCCCATAATGGCTTGCACTAGATTGGGTACAGGATTTGTAACACTACAGTCTTTCAGAGCGTAAGCTCTTTGAAGTAGAGCTGTCTTTTCTCACTTTGTAAACTGCATGGTAAACTGTATAGAATTGCAATCTGAAGCCCCAGTTCAAGATGGTATGGAAGCATATGCTTAAATAAGTGCAGAAGTAGTCCAGTCAAAGCCAGTGGGACTACTCATGCAGAAATATCCTGAATCAGGACCTAAATAAATAAGGGATTCAGGACCTCCCAATTCCTAGCACTTAACAGCTTTTAGTGGATGCCCTCTCCAGCATTTCAAAAAATTGCTATATTCATGTGAAAGTGACTTTTTAGGTTTTTGCTTGCTTCGTTATCAGTAATTGTTAGTAATTTCATCCCAGAAAATATTGGGGTGCAAAATCCTGAAAAAAAAATCACTGGAATACTTTGCATACATTTTGCGTAAAATGCTTTACCATTTGACCAAGCTCCAGTATGTAAAAATCAGTTACATAAAGCATTCGTTTCTAAACTCTTGTGCAAGGTTGTCACTAAACAGCTCTTTTGTTCTGCCCCATGGGTGAATACACATCATGTTGTTAGGTAAGGTTATTATTTTATAAACCAAAAATGTAACGGAATAATACCACATTATTTTTCTTACAAATGGCTGTTCAAGTATTTCTATAAAGGTACAAGTGAGTGCCCCAGTGTAAGAAAAATAATGTGGCATTATTCCCTAATGGATAAACAAAATTATCTGTTCTTAAAATCAAAGGTAATCTGTTTTTATACAGTATAAAATTGTAACGCTATCCAGGGTCATTTTGATGAAAGGCACTATGAGATTACATAATTATTATTATTAAAACATGACTAGATGGTCAATCTCTTGAGTTGCATTAAGCCCCAAACTTACAGCACCTATTATCAAATTATATCATGAAGAGGTGTATTTACCGAACGTAACTGTACAACACGTAATGTGATGTAAAAAGACTAATTCTGCTAGAGTGCTCTAGCTAACAGCATTTGAAGGAGCAGATCACTGCATTATGCCAACAGCATTATTGTTATGGTTGAGAGGCACTCTAGTATAAGCTGCTATTTTAAGGCACTTATAAATATATGGAAAAAATATGACTGAAGTTCTCAGTTGAAGAAGGTTAACCAAAAGGCCTTTGTTATTTCCATCACACCCTCTTTTATGGGACAGCTCCAGGATGCCAGGTGCAAAATTACCTGCCTTGAGGAAAACACTATTATCTAAAGCTTGTACTATTCAAAATATATAATCTCATAAATGTTTAAAGGCATCAGAACAAGAGACTGAGGAAATGGATCCTATTTCATCAGCTGAGGAATTGGTAAGAACAGGAAGATCTCTCAGCAGGGTATGCAGACATGGAAAGAGAGCTGAAAGGGCTCTTCATTTAAAGGAGGAAAACCTGAAGACAAAGCAGAAGGGCCATTTGTCTTCCTGGATCTTCCCCTGGAGAACTAAGCCCATAGCTCACCAATCCCCATAAGCTAAGCATGCCAAGAGATCCAGGACCTATACGAGAAATACTGAGGCCCCATTATTTAGTAGGTGTAAAAGAGGCCTAGGTAGAGACTATTTGACAATCATTCATAGAGCAGTAGTAGAGCTGGGAAAATTAAAAGGATTAATTGGCCAAGGCTTGATAGAAGCCCCATGGATCCAAGTATTCCTGGAGTGAACCTCAGGCTCCATTCCTAAAGGCAGTAAAGTTGAATGCAGAGGCCATCAGATCCAAGACCTTGGTTCTGAGCAGACAAGCTCCATATTGGGCAGATCATTCAATGTTATGGGAGATAGCTCTCTGCTCAGGCAAACCAAAGAGGGGAAGGAAGGAGGGGATATAGGGTCCACAACTAGAGTCCAGAGATTCTAAATTAATGGGGCAACTTGCATTGAAGAGATCATAAAGCTAAGCTAACTGCAAAGGGTAACTACACAGAAACCAACTGCACCTCCAGGATGTACCTCCATTGGCCTGAAAACTCTGCTTTTGGCTCCTCTTTTAATACAAAAGTCTTATGCTTCCTTCTGGAGCCCAAATGAGAGCCACAGAAACAATGATGCCTCATTTCCCACACTTAACACATTTCCTCAAAGTTTTGGAGAAATTACATAGCTAAGATCACCTAGTCAGATCTCTTTGGTGTTAACGTAATGATAACAGAGGTTACTGCAGCTTTCTTTCCTCTTCCAAAAATAGAGGTCAGCCTGTCACTTTTCACCCAGGCTTGGGTAAGCAGACCTATTGTTCCAGAGGTGGTGTGGTGAAAGTCCCTCCCCTTGTTTCCCTCTATTTTAATCATTTGTGTGAGCCTTTATCTAATTCAGTTTGAGAGTGATCTCTAGGTGGGATAGTTTAAGAAGCATTAAGTGTTGGCTTGGCCATCCATCCAGAGTCAAGCCTCCGTCATTAGGAAGAGTTGAACCAATGACTATTCTTCGTTCTGCTGTGGGGAATGAAACTAACAAACAGTGCATCTCCTTGGTAATGCCCTTCCTCTACACTGTTAAGGCTTGGGGAATGCAGGTGAGCATTCCATTTAAGTTCCATTTAAATTCAGTCGTCCCTAATTTAGCCATCACATAAAATTCAAACCTGGCCTCAACCAATGGACCCTAAAGTAAGTAATTGATAGTGTTCCACTAGCCAAATAACCATGAAATGACATTGGTCAAAAGATAAATCTATCACAATAAAAGGCCAAGCTGGAAATATAGGCCAAGGCAAATTGTGTAGGGCCATGAAGGCAAAGATAATGGTTCTGATTCTCCTCACATCAGTTTTACACTATGTAACGTAGATTATTTCTGTGATCTAGTGCAGTGGTGGGCAACCTGCAGCCTGTCAGGGTAATCTGCTGGCGGGCCACAAGACAGTTTGTTTACATTGACCATCCGCAGGCATAGCCGCCCACAGCTCCCAGTCGCTGTGGTTCACCCACCACTAATCTAGCGGCTTTGATGTAAACTGATATAAGTGAGATGAGAATTTGGCCTAAGAAGTTTAAACTCGATATGGTGGATAATGGGTGTGACGCCGGTAAACCAAGTGCCAGATTTTGCCAAGGCCATAGGTGTTTTCAAAGACCTGAGAAATACATAAATGGAAATCAAGCCAACTCACCTTTATGTTAGTTTTGTTCAGAATAGTAATATAATAATGCATTTAGTGTTTAGACTCTGTGAAATATAGCTCATCTGTGACTGCTAGCAGCAAATATTTCCAATAGCTGGTGATGGGACACTAGATGGAGAAGCTCTGAGTTACTACAGAGAATTCTTTCCCAGCTGTTCGCCTGGTGGGTCTTACCCACACGTTCAGTGTCTAACTGATTGCCATATTTTGGGTTGTGAAGGAATTTCCCCCCAGGGTCAGATTGGCAGAGACCCTGGGGTGGAGGCTTTGCCTTCCTCTGCAACATGGGGCATAGCTCACTTTTAGGTTTAAAAACGTGTAAATGATGGATTTTCTGTAACTTGACATCTTTAAATCATGATTTGTAGACTTCAGTAACTCAGTCAGAGATTAGGAGTCTATTACAGGAGTCAGTGGGTGAGGTTCTGTGACCTGCAATGTGCAGACGGTCTGACTAGAAGATCATGATGGTCTTTTTTGACCTTAAAGTCTATGAGTCTAAATGCTTGTCAATTTCTGCATGCATTAATCTCACTTGCAATGTCTGTATTCCATGCTATAAGAAAATATATGTTTTGCTTTATAACATTGAAAATGTTTGCTCTGAACTTGTGAACGCAAGCATGGGAATTGTCCCCCTTGCCCATTCAGGAGACCTATCAAGATTAAACAGCCATTAAAGAACATCACAATACAAAGTACTGGTAAATGGCTCTATCACACCTTGGAAAGGCTATGCTCAAGGGTGCTTGTTTCATGGTCTGGAAGGCCAAACATAAAAGATAAAACAGGGTCACAAGAATTTTTTTCATCTCTTTGCTGTTTGAACTCTCACAGGGCCAGAGACGCCAAACTAAAGCAGAGATCCCCAAGGTCAAAGACATTTTGAACAGACAGATTACTACACCTTTAGAAACCATAGATGGTAACTCATTTGTGTGCACAGGTTTGCTTACTTTAACCTGTAAATAACTAATTTCTTTTTCCTAGTTTTCCTAGTCAATAAATCTTTAGATAGTTTATTACAGGATTGGCTACAGATGTTGTCTTTGGCATAAGATCTGGTGTACCAATTGATCTTGGATAAGTAACTGGTCTCTTGGGAGTAGAAGGAACCTGAATATTTTGTGATTTTTGGTGTAAGTGACCACTGATCACTAAATCTAGCTTGCCTAAATGGCAAGATATATTGGAGAGCCTAAGGGGACTGTCTGTGTCTCTATGGTAGGACTGATATATTGATCCAGGAATTTACATTAATTTCTGGTTGGTGACATCTAATTATAGAACATACCACCAGTTTGGGGTGTCTGCTCTGTTTTCTGACAGTCTGCCCTGAGGTAGGTACTCATGGTCATGAACCACTCCAGACAGCATGACAATGGGAAGTCAATGGAGGAATCCAAAGAGAAGTGAATGAGGTCAGAGCAATAGGCAAGCAAGACAATTTTAACAACTTCATCTTACAATGTATTTAATTATATTTTGTCCAGTACAGTTTGAGATGTTGCAAGTAACATGGCTTCCTTCACATCCATTGGGAGATTGTTACACAACCTAAACAATCCATTGCTGGGAGGGAGGGAGACAGAGAGAGTAATGAAATAAGTTCAGTATAAATTTTCCCTTTCTTAATCCCATCCCATTACTTCTAGTTATACTTCGTAAAATGCTGTTGAAACATTAATTCTACAACAAAGGCATAGCCTCATAGAGCATTACATAGAATCATAGAATATCAGGGTTGGAAGGGACCTCAGGACCAATCTCCAACTAAATCATCCCTCAAAGCAGGACCAATCCCCAACTAAATTTCCATGCTCCTGACCAAACTCAATGCATAGACTTTCTAGAAAAAAATTCTGTGTAAATTAGTTTTCATATTTTTACACATGTGAATTCAAAGAAAATTAATTTACAGTAACTATTTCTGCTTCTACAGTAATTTCTCTGTTGTATGTAGCCTCAGTTATTTAGTGGACTTATGGCCCCACTAAAGTCATCCCCTTAGCCAAACAGTTGTTAGTTTTACTGTTTTCTTATCAGCCAGCACACCAACAAATTAAGGTTCTGATTTATAAGGGATATGCCTAACTGCAAGATGAGATTAATTGGGGGCCTAAATTATTTTGATTGCTCCTCTCCAAACACTTTTCATTTTGTCATTACCATTTCATAACAATCTTTCCAAAACAGAATTTGGCATTCCAGGTGTGATCATACTAGAGCCACTATTGCAATATTTTGGTTTAGTGTATCGGTTCTACTTAATGGGAGGGGAAATTAACTTTACTTACATAGTTCTTTAAACATTTGTGATCAAAGTTATCAAATTATACCTTTTCCTCTTGAAACAGAATTAAAAAACAGAATGGAAACTGAATTGAAAAAAGATGTTGGCAAAGAAATGGTAAAAAGTTTTACGTTGTCAAGAAAAAGAATAGTTCCAACATTCTCAATTAATTTGTGATTACTAGTATTTCATTTTCTTTTGAAAACTTCCCCATCACTATGTCATGATTTAAGACTTTTTATGAATTAAATATATATTTCCGGACAATTACTAGGTTCATTGTTAATCTAAGCCCATCAGCCAGCATGTCTTTTATCATATTTGTGCCAAGGACTTGATTCAGTAATAGAGGAGACTTCATGGTTATAGATAGTCAGCAAACCTAGGCATATTCAGCACACTGAATATGTACAAGAGGTACATGTTCTTTTGGCAGTGGAGAATCTGAAACTTTTGCAATCAGGGTTTATGGGCATAACTGACCTCTAAAGGAGTAAAACTCAGGTAAAGCTGAAGAAATAAGATGAGCAGAAATCAGGTCCTATGTATTTTATAATTACGTAAATAGGCATATTTTACTACATGTCTTATAAAAGAACCTTCTCCATTTCAAAGATGAGGAAATGGAGGCACTGAGAAGTTGACTTGCTCAAGGTCACACACTGAAGTATTTAGGATTAGGACTCACTATCCTAACTCCCAGCCCTGTCCTCTAGCTTCAAGACCATAGATGCTAGTGCTAGTGTCAGACAGGGTTAACTCTCTGCTGATAAAAAAGAAAAAAATGCATACAAATTGAATGCGAAGGAGATGCATGGTGATGCTCAGACAAGAAATAATGCTTGTAACTGAATTTTGTGCTGAGCCTCACTTTCGAACAAATGGGGAAACAACCTACACAATATTCTGCATGGAAATGGCAGTATTCAAAGTGAGTTTACATGGAAATGGAATCATAAATCAATAGAACCTCAGAGAAATGAACTGACCAGACAACCACACACCTCATTTGGAACAGGAAGTACCCATAGCAAAAAAGCAAATACTGTAGCATACTAAAAAAATAAAGGGAAAGTTTTAAAAAAAAGATTTAACGAGGTAAGGAAACTATTTTGTGCTTGTTTCATTTTGATTAAGATGGTTAAAAGTAACTTTTTTCTTCTCCATAGTAAAGTTTCAAAGCTGCATTAATTCAAAGTTCAGTTGTAAATTTTTGAAAGAACATCCATAATATTTTGTTCAGACTTAAGAACATTTCAGAATTACAAATAACCGCCATTCCAGACAGGTTCTATTTTACCTGTTTATTGAGAAAGGTTTCTTAATGTGGACTAGAGTTGTTGTTTTAGTCTACTATTGGTAGGGAATTGGAGTTTTAAGGGCTGATTTCTAAGTAAGAGACACTAGAGAAGGGACATCAGCACAGCCCCTTCATTTTGGGAGTTTGGAGTCATCCTCCTCTACTCCTCCTTTAGCTTAACCCAAAGTGTACATCAGTTAGTTTCCTATTACAGATATCAGAACTATTAATTTTCAATCATATTCACTATGAATTTAGTTTATATAACTAGTATATTGTCTGCATTTCTAAGTATTTGCCAATTAGATAGGAACAACAATTTTCAGTTTATGGATTGTTTGCAGAAGATCTGCTTTGACTATTCGCTATTAATTTGAAGTCCTGGGGGAATATTAAGTCATCTTTGATCTGTCCTGGTTCTGGGCGCAGAAAACAACTGCAGAGCAACCCAAGGGATACTGCTTTAAGGTATGGCGGCTCAGATCAGGCTTCCAGTAGATGGTGGTGCCACCAAGAAGAAACTGGCACACCCCACTCCTATCCCTCCAACTATCAGCCTTGCCCCAGCATGCTCCCTCTTTCAAGGAGACCCATGTTTGACAGCCTACAGCTGTCCTATGATTTAACTGCACCAACAG
>NC_140415.1:59322500-59330000 GCF_965140295.1 Lepidochelys olivacea | reverse complement strand
AGAGCAGTCTAGAGCCATCCTCTTTGGAACCCCCTTTCAGGTAGTTGAAAGCAGCTATCAAATCCCCCCTCATTCTTCTCTTCTGCAGGCTAAAAATCAAGATATACAATTAGTGCAAACATTATTTTGTTAAAACAACATCTTACTGGGTGTGGTTTTTTCTAGTCGGCAAAAGTCAACTATTTGGTCTATTGAACAGTAATCATCTTGGAAGGCTGTCATGGTCATTCTCGTGAAATTTGGGATAAGGGATGTAATGAGGCTCAAACACTGATATAGCACATTCCTGCTTCAGCTCTTCCTTAATGTTTCTAAATAAAATGTTTTCCAGTGACTGTTCTGCTGGTAACTGTCCCATGTAGACACTGCAAGCATGGACTAAAAGGTACCTAATTTGCATTAACATTTCAGTTCCTAGAGGCTCTCATATGTCAGTACTAGCATTGACCGGTACAAAAGGGAGGTAAAAAGACTTCTCCTGCTCTGCTGGAGATGGGTTAAAGTTATTCTGGACCAAGAAGTAAGCAGGAAAGCAAAGGAGACAAAAGCAAGGGAAAGTCTTGGAGTCTGAGATGGGCTCAGAGAAGATCAGTCTCCTGTTGGGAGTAGATGCATTTTTTAAATGTTAACTTGTTTGGCTTCAAAATATATGCTGCTGCTACTACACAGTAACTAGCCAGGAACAGGACCAAGCTGGTGGCCAATGAACTAAGTAGTACGCAGTAAAATGCAAAATAAAACAAAACAAACCTATGTTCATTCCACATTGCAAACCCTTGATAGAGTGGAATAAATTCTGCCCTAACTTACAAACCAAGTAACAATGCTGAAATCAACAAAATTTCACCGGGTGTAAATTAACATAAAATCGTCTCAATGTTTTATTTGCCATTCGTATGGCCTGGTTTGTTTTTAAAAAGTACTAGCTTAGCTAATATTTCAACTCAGATACATAGTCTCCATTTCAGCAATTAAGCATGTTTAAAGTTGCACGTGCTTATGTAGCTTGCTGAATCAGGGTCTTAGGCTCTGAATTTAGCACCTAAGCCTTGCCTAAATGATAAACAAATCTGGGCCAGTTAAATGTAAATCAATTGAGCAATTAAGATGCTTATTGAATGTAAGCAATGAAACAGGCATCAACAAAGTAGCAGTCACCTCTGTTAAGACTATTGATCAAAATGATTAGAGCTGGAGAAATAATAATTTATTCAATACATTTGGCCTTCCTTTTCTTGTTTGCAAATTCCCCACAAAGATATCTCAAATATATTCATCACTCAAAAAATCACATGTCAATATTTTTCAGGGGATAATTGTTGATCTGCAGCACATCTGCCATGCAGGTCACTGAGAATATTAGAAATCATAGCAATTTTGATCCCATAGTAAGTTTATGTTCCTTAGTTTGATAAGTGTATTCTTAGAATGTGAGTATCCATGACTATGAAGTATCCATGACTTTTTGCAATATATAATGTTTCAATTCACTTTTCCTCTTAGTAAGCTTGAGCACTAGAATATTAACATAAAACAAACATGAGAGAGAGATTTTTAAAACTTGTGAACATTCATGGAAATTGTTTTCTCCAGTATTTGCCCAGATTTAATAAGAACCCTCCAAATGTATGAAAGTTACTTAGCAGTAGTGGCTTACTGTGTGTGTGTTATTAGAGAGAAGGTAGATAAGGCAATATCTTTTATTGGATCAATTATTGTATTATTTTAATCAATAAATCGCTTAGCTATTTAAATTTGAAACTGCAGAGATATGTAAATTATGTTCTCATAGATTTGAATTAACCCTGCTGTTTCCACTCCATTGTGCATTTTCAGATTCATGCCTCATGAGATATTTCCACAATTTTCAACAGAGGTTGTGACAGGCACTATCCAAGAGTACAAGTAGCTATGCCTCCATGGCCTCACATAGCTATCAATGGCTAATAAGTGCCAAAGCTATGCTCCTGTTGGTTGATGGAAAAGGTAATCAAGGGGTTAATGAGTGCCAAGAATGAGCACCAAGAATGAGCTTCCTTGCTTGATAGAGTACTTAAGGTTAAAAATAGACAATTATAAATCTACCATTAGAGACATTGTAGGTATATTGTATTTCCAGAGACTCATTCCTCCGCTGCTAGTCAGGTGTGCATTTTTTTTTTTTTTTTACTTTCCCAAAGATTGACCTACACAGAAAAATATATTCTGCTTAGCACAATTTTTTAAGGCCTAAGGTGTTTTAAATGGAATCAGAGGTATGATTTTAAAAGGAAGAGAGTACACAGAACACATGAAAGCCTAGGAAGAAAAATTCTGTGATGAGCTTTCATATTTATAGAAAAATACACGGCTAGTTCTGAACCCATGGGTTGCCATGAGGCTTCCCTACTGAAGCCAAATATATTGCCAACAAATCTCAGGTACACACACAAAAACATTGACTGTAGGGATATGATGAGAGGCCTATACTTACAATATTTTCCTTGTAGGGAGCATTTCTGTTTTTAAAGATAGCAGTTTTTACAGGTCAACTATGAAGATGCGTGGATGTAAGAGATAAGTGAATCAGTCCCATTGTATTTAAGCACAAACATATTTCTATGCTAATAAGGGCTTGAGGGTATATGGGTAAGTCAAAGAATAAACATTCTTTTAAGTATAACATATAACTGGATGAAAAACCTTGTCGACATTATAATACCACCAACTAGTTCTCTCACAGAACTTTTCATCAGTAGATCTCAAAGCACTTTACAAAGGAATTCAGCATCATTATCCCCATTTTAGAAATGGGGAAACAGAGGCACAGATGGGGCGTGACTTCCCCAAGATCACCCAGCAAGGCAGTGGCAAAATCTGCAATAGAACCCAGGTCTCCTGATTCCCAGGCCAGTGCTCCATGCACTAGGCCACACTGTCTTCTCTCCACAGAGCCAGAAATTGTCAGGATAAGGACAGACACTAGCATCTCCATAATTATGGCTGAAAAATTAAAAGATCACATTATCTATCAACACGAACAGGGTAGGTTTCACAATTAAGAAAATTAATTTTATTGTACCATTGGGAGGATAGATGACTTGAATAAACTTCTCTTGTATATGAATTTAGCCACATCATCATGGTACACAATGTTCCACCATATGTAGGACTTGCTCACAATGAAGTCAGTGGCAAAAGCTCCCATTCACTCCATCTGGAGCATGATGGGACCCATAGATTGGAAAAATTTTGAATAAATAATATTACTGTTCAAGAAAATTTCTTTATTTCCTTCTTCCACCGTAAGTAGCCTTAGAGTTAGGTTGAAACCACCAATTGGTTTTAGTAACAATAAAACTCATGTTGTGTCTATATATGCCACATTCGCTCCTGTCTTGGATAATATGCAGAGTTCAATTTTTAGTGGCACCAATGTTCTAATCTTTGTAAGTATAGTTATTTTTCAGTGCTTCCTGAAAATAATTATAAAATAGTTATAATTATAAAATAATTATAGAAATTTGAAGGCATGTGGTACCCCCAATTAAAGTGATTTCCTTTTGGTTTTGTACACACACACACTTTATAACACAACCTGCTTTAAAAGGAATATATAGCTCGGTATTAAATATATATAGTATGAATATATTTGTGTCTATTTCCTTTTGTATAGATCCTTATGAAATTAACAGCTGCCACATAGTGAATGGTTAAACTACAGGAAGAGTTTTAGCAACAGCATATATTTCCTGTATTGCAAAAATGTATTTGCAAATGTATAGTCATTGCCACTGAACTTTTCTTTTTTATTCCAAGGACTATTTGAAGGCAGATTTTGCATTTCCCTGTCAGATCATGTTTGACTTTGTGCCATTTTTACATCTGAATGCAAAATGTTATCCTAAAGTCATCTAAGAGGTAATGGGTGTTTCCAGCTTTTACACTAAAGCGAGGAGATGCAAGAGCTCTAACAATCCTAGTCATTGACATTTACAACTATGGGTTTTGTTTTTAATACAGGGCAGTGAGCAATGTACTTAAGGCATCAGAAAATGCTTTATAGCATACACTAAAGGTGAATCACTTCCTTATTAGATTTATGAGCTAGAGGAACTGCAATCTCAAGAGAAAATTTAGCCAGTTTTAACCCAAGTAGTGCTGCTTCTTATAGTTATTTCCTTTCAAATTCTCAGCAGGATTCAGGCATTCTAAATGTCCTATTCAGGGATACTGATTCTCTCCCCTCTCTCGCCTCAATGGTTTCTACTACCTTGGGTAATGGCAGAGTACTCATTAACAAACTAATTGATTTTTATTAATTATCTGTAGTATAATCTTTTTCACAGATTTTGTTCCCCCAGTATTTAAGCTTATTAACTGCAAATACATAGACTCAGTATCTAATTAGTCCTGAAGTAACTTTGGAGTCGACTCAAAGATTTTCTTTGATTGCACAATCAAAATCTTTGGAAAGAAAAGCTAGATGTTTTATTTTAGAAACAATGTAAGAAATGCTCCTTTGCAAATTAGGCAATTTAATCCAAGAGGGAACCGGGAGATGAGAAGAGTCATCAGTAGCAGAGTTCAAGAAGCGGCTCACATGAATTGATGTATTAATACACAATCCCCAATGTCAAATACAATAGACAGACATCAGCTACTACAATCAAGAAAAATGCTGAAGGGTACAAAGTAAATGACTCTACTGGTAATAAAAACCAATAGTTGCTTCCACTCACTAACACATTTTTCACAAGGAATATTCCAATCTTTGGGAACATTTATCTACGAAAAATTCACCAGATAAATGAATAGCCACTACCTGTAATATTAGTGACTATTCCCCTGGGTAGAAAAAAGTGAATGTATTTTACATTTCTTAGATGAGATCAGAGGAGTCATACTTTAAAACATTTTAAAGGCGGATCAATATAGTCCCTTACAAGCAAGTGGTCAAATAATTTAGCATAAAGGCAGGGGAGGTATTTCTCTTCATATGGATTCAATGGGATTGGAATATTTGGAACTTTCATGTCAGTGATCACATTTTAAGCACAACCCAATTAAAAAAAAACAAAACAACAAGCTACTTTGAGCCAGTTGTTGAATAATTAATTATAAGAGTCAGGGACAGAACCAAGATTTAACACCACTATCCTGCAACCGACATTGCATGGACAAATGACTTCACCTGTGCGAGCTCCTCTGAAGTCAATGGAGCCCACTGAGGTGGAGGCCTCCTTCCTACACTAAGTCACTTAGCAGTATCAGGACCTTCAATTTTACTGCAGAATATTGACCCCTCACTTTGGTGTGTGATGCTGACTGGAATTTAACAGGAAGATATAGACATTTGATGAAGTGTCCATTAATAAATTCAATGAATTATGAGATCAATTAGAGTTGAGTGAATAATTCTCAATAAATATTTTAGGAGACTAATTTAAACTCCTTTTGATTTCATGAACATTTTGAGCAGATCATGCTTTCCTTGATTTTATTATTTGAATTTGATTAAATGATTCAAGGTTATTTTACTCTATGGATTGATCATAATATGCTGTACGTATTCGATACCTGGTATTTGGAATTCAAGCTGCGTGGCTTAGCTGTGATTGGTTATACAAAATCACCTGGTATTGTTTCTGCCCCCTGATTTCATGAGTTTAAGTGACTCATGAGTGCAAATAGAGGTTCAGTTTCCATAAATACTCAAACTTATGGGTTTGCAATTAGCTTTCATTAAAAAAAATGCAAATACTCAAACATGCACAGAAAATGAACGCAGTGGGAAATTTAAATCACTAAAAGTTATTTAAATGTTTGGCTGAATATTCACATCATTTTTCCCTAAGTTCTAAAATCACTATATACTAATAGTTACGTATGTTCTGAACCAGAAATCACTAGACATCACTATTATAACCATCATTTTAAAGGTTTTTTAAAACTAATATTTGAAAAAGGAGATGAAGTTAGAGATAAAAACAATGATTAGTGCTGTTGGATGAGCAAGTCAGGAAGCAAAGTTTTGCATAGGCAAGCTGTCTGGCTGCAGCATGAGTTCAGGGAAAGTCCAGACCTCTGAGATAATCAGAATGAAATTATTTGCATGTGAGACCTAATTGGTTAATTTGGCACCATTTTGTCATTCGACAAATAGTAATACTGTTCCTAACCTGAGTATTGTTAGAAATATACAGACTCATCATCTGGCTGTTTACAACAACCAAAGAGTATCTTTTCCATACATAATCATGGGAATGCTGAACCTCTCCTCGTAATATTAATTTGTTCTGTAGAAAATAAATGACTACAGGTGTGATTATCAACTGTGAGGTGATCACTTTGTGCTACAGAAGCTGGTGGATTCTGGGCACAAAATTGGCTAAGTCAGGCGTAGGAAAATGCCACCCATTTAAGGGAATCGCCTGGCAGTGAAGAGCTTAGTGAGTCCTATGCCACCTCTTGTGTTTGTCCATTAGCCTCGTAATGCCTCGTGGGTAATCAGATAATATTGTATATCTTACTCATGTCATCATACTTTTTACCTAATAATGTCATAAGTAGCACTTAGATGACTATAACTGAAAAAAGGTCGCAAAAAGGCAGCTAGAAGGTACTGTTCTCTTGCGGTTAGGGCACTGAGCTAGGAGTCATATTTCTAAACCCAGCTTGGAGGCTTGGCTACTGATCTTCTGTGTGATCTTGGGTAAAAGCTGAAATTACTGGTCAGGATTTTCTGTGTAATATTAAATAATAAGGTGGATAAATAGGTAGGTAAGTACCTAGATGCGTACAGATATCAATGTACATATAGAAAACACATTAACCTATAGACAGACACCAGCACAATGGGTAGCACCTAGTTTTACCGTATTTGTACTGAAATGTTTCCTTCACTGCCAGAGGCAAGTTCTCATGTCTTTAACATGCAGCAGAAATCTCCCCAGCACTCAAAACAGAACAGCCCCTTATTCCTGTTACACATTTAGAAACCTTAGTTATTAAAAACTTTTCCAGCTATATGCTTCTATACAAAGGGTGAACACAGGCTTCATATGTTCTTTCTGCTCCTTTGAGAAAGAAAGGAGAATGGTCTATTCAAGTCATATTTTCAGCTGCCTCAGGGTAGAGAAAAAGGTTTAAAATGCTGCTATACAGGAACACGTACTGAATATTCAAAGCCGCCATATAAATTTAAGAAAATGTTCATCGTTGGCATTTCTAGCTAAGCATCACCCAGGTAATGTAGCTATTGGGTTATTGGAAATCAGTCTAGCAATCAGCCCTATTTTGACCTGGGATCTTCTAAGCAAACTGACATGTTACAGAAGTTTAAAAAATCTGTTGCTTACAGATTGGAGGGGGGAAGAGTGGCAACAATGGTAAAATGAAATGAATATGAAAGGTCTCAAAGGGGGTTGCTTAGTCAAGCAGATTATACCTATATCTTCTTTTACAGCATGAATGTGGGCCCAAGCCTTATAATGAGATGACCCTGACATGTCACTTCTT